>NC_064921.1:528953696-529268280 GCF_023897955.1 Schistocerca gregaria
ATGACCAGTTAGTTGCTCAGCTGCCAAGATGCGGGTTTCACCTACAGTCAACTTGTAGGAGCCTCTCCAAGATATCCTAACCACACTGTCACTACTCGGGAAAAAATTACGGCTGTAGTTTCCCCTTGTTTTCAGCCGTTCGCAGTACCAGTACAGCAATGCCGTTTTGGTTAGTGTTACAAGGCCAGATCAGTTAATCAACCAGACAGTTGCCCCTGCAACTACTGAAAAGGCTATTGCCCCTCTTCAGGAACCACACGTTTGTCTGTCCTCTCAACAGATAACCCTCCGTTGTGGTTACACCTACGGTACGGCTATCTGTATCGCTGAGGCACGCAAGCCTCCCCACCAACGGCAAGGCCCATGGTTCATGGGGGGAGGGGGGAGGGGGAAGGCGCACACATATATAAATTATTCGTGTTAATGGAATATTCCGTCGGTACTTTGTTGAACATGGACATATTAAATATTGAAATACAAATTACGTTCCAGAACAATATTTATTTTATAGTTCCTTATGAACCGACTTTCGGCATTCTATGCAAACCTCAGATAACACTACACAACAGAAGCGACAGTTTGTAGCTATACATAGAGTTTTTAATAAAATAATGTCTACACAGCTCGTTTCGCACAATGTCGATGCCAGAGAGGACTGTCTGCGCTTCGTTTTGAAGAAGCTGACGTTACCACTGTTTCTGTCTAAAATACGAGGGTATTTCGGAAAGTAAAGATACACCGTACGACAGAGGAACAGAGGACAGAGCAAGTTGGCAACAATTGTGTAAATCTTGAACCGTTTGCTTTCTCCTCGCGGTCGTTCGGCAGTTGAGCGTTGCTTTTGGTTGGAGTAGATCGTGTTTAAAATGGGTGCGCCGACTCAGAATCCCGCCAAATGCGAAGTGCGCTCCGTCATACGTTTTATTCGTGCAAAAGGTCAGCGACCAGCGGATATTCACAATTGTTTCTGTTTATGGGAACATTATGAATCGACAGAATGAAACGAAATGGTGTCATTTCTCTAAAGGTAGGACCGATGTTCATGACGATCAAAGAAGAGGTCGGCCATCTGTGATGTCTTATGCCCTTCTTCGGAGAACGGAGGAAGCAATTCGTGCGAATAGTGGTCTCACATTAAAAGAATTGCATCACATCATACCGGACGTGTCAATGACAACTCTTTATGACGTTGTGACTGTCAAGTTATGGTACAGGAAATTGTGTGCGCGCTGCGTTCCAAAACTGTTGCCGGCCGGAGAGGCCGTGCGGCTCTGGGCGCTACAGTCTTGAAGCGAGCGACCGCTACGGTCGCAGGTTCGAATCCTGCCTCGGGCATGGATGTGTGTTACGTCCTTAGTTTAGTTAGGTTTAATTAGTTCTAAGTTCTAGGCGACTGGTGACCTCAGAAGTTAGGTCGCATATTACTCAGAGCCATTCTGAACCAAAGCTGTCAACGGAAGAGCGCAAAGAGCAAAGGATGGGCTTTGCGCTCGATTTCCTCACACGCTATGCTGAAGAAGGTGATGAGTTCCTTGATCACATTGTGACAGGTGACGAGACGTGGGTTTATCACCATACACCTGAACCCAAGTAACAATCAATGCAATAGTACCATTCGAATTCACGAAAAGCCAAGAAATGCAAAACGTCGATTTCAGCGAAGAAAATCATGGCTTCCATATTTTGGGACAGACAACACATTCTTCTGTTGGAATTTATGCCTCCTGGAATAACAATTAATGCTGCTGCATATTGCCAGACTTTGAAACGTCTTCGAAGGGCAATTCGAAACAAACGCAGGGCAATGCTGACAAGTAGCGTCCGCTTGCCTCATAACAAAGGTAGGCCTCACACAGCTCTCGTAACCAAAGCACTAATCAAAAACAATTCAGATGGGACGTATTGGGCCATCCGCCATACAGCCCGGACCTTGCGCCCACCGACTTCCACGTCTTCGGTTACCTGAAGTCACATCTTGGTGGAAAGTTATTCCACGACGATGAAGAGACCAAAGATGAAGTTAAAATGTGGTTCCGAGAACAGGCGGCAACCTTCCATGACTGTGGGATACAATTGCTTGTGCACCGACTTAACAAATGTTTCGATAACGGGGGTGATTATGTCGAAAAATAAGAAATAATCCAGTTAATAAGATGTACCTGACGTTTACTAAATAAATGTTCTATTTAAGGACTGCGAGCCATTGTATCTTTACTTTTCGAAATGCCCTCTATGTTACTATAAGGGAGAACACTCTAAACTAGGAACGTGGGTTTTGCACCTACAGCCGTGTGTGCCTTAACCTGTGGTGTGCCCGTTGTCGTTCCAGCGCACCGGACATGTTGGAACTCGGAGTTCCGGTGCGACAACGGGGAGTGCATCCGGCCCGGCTACGTCTGCGACGGCGTCGTCGACTGCAAGGACGCCAGCGACGAGGCGCACTGCACGCCAGGTCAGTACCGGCCACCCCCTACTCCCGCTTGCCTGGTGGCTCCACCTGCCTCCCTCGATGTCTTCCTTTCACGCAATCCGTTTGTTTATTGCCTTAGACGAAAAGAATTTATCCAAGAGTCTTACAAACTGACCAGTGTCACAAGACGAATGAACAGAAACAGAATACAGACGGTATCAGTATACAGGGCGATTCTGTGATGGTATTCAAAACTTTTAGTGGTGACGGAGAAAGTAATTATATCAGTCTGAGGTGAGGGAACGTGGTCGGGAAACAACTAACGATGAGAACACAGCAAGTGCCAGCACCCTGGTGGAAGAAATGTGTAATCAAGCAAACACGTGTTCGACATATCCGTACATACTCAACATTTTCCCAATAAACGACGCTCGAAATTTTCTAGGTACTTTATAAGCCCCTCATCTGACGGCCGCTATCTGCGGGCGAATTGTGACACAGTGGTTAGCATCGCGGATTCAACATTTTGTGCCACCTTTTCCAAACACGATTATTGTTTTTATATACTTTATTTTCTCTGTCTTCATGTATTTACCCTTATACATAGGAAATTATTACACGAAAGTTTCTTGCGAGATTAGGGGATACAATGATGTTATTTTAACTGTAAAATTACAACTGGATTTCAGAGTAAGTGTCATACACTTATTACAAAATATATGTATGTATGATATGTTGGGGGGTTACAATATTTTTAAATTCTGATATTCTGATATTTCATTCTTATATCAATCCTTATATTAATTCCTGTATTTTATACATATGTGTTCGTGTAGAAAGATTTGCTGCATTCCACTGGATCACACTAATGGTAGAAATATGCGAAACAAAGCTGTTCCGGACATTACGAGCTACGTGTGAGGGCAGGTGTGCCACAGTAACATTTCTTTGTATGAATCATTCGGGATGGAAACGTCGTTGCCCAAGACTTAGCACATTGGCAATAATTCAGCGGAAAACCATTAATAACGCATCACTCTTCCAAACACTGGCGCTTGCAATTAATTGTGAATCAAGCTACACTACAGGAAAAACTATTACACATTATTTTCATATTTTTAACGCATTCATCCGACAAACTATTAGTAAACAGATAAGGATAATTATATGAAAAATGGAAATGAGCGTTTGGCGTCATTGGCCGGGAGGCCCCTTGCGGGGAAGGTCCGGCCGCCTTGGTGCAGGTCTTGTTACATTCGACTCCACATTGGGCGACCTGCGCGCCGGATGGGATGAAGTGATGATGAATACAACACCCAGCCGGGAATCGAACCCGAGGCCGTACGACGGCAATCTGTCACGCTGACCACTTTTTTTTGTTCGATATAGTTCGTTGCGTTTGGTCTGGGCGGACGTCACAAGACATCCGTTCGATTTGATCGTTGATTCCTTGACTCATTTTTTTTTTATTACAGAGAGCACGCAGCGCTCTGACCGAACACGCTGAGCTACCGTGCCGGCTACCGCTCGGCTATCGGGGCAGGACAATTATATATCAATATACGTACAATGCAAAACATTCGTGTAGTGAGCTTATACAGACTTAGGTATATAAATGAAAAATCTAACAATGGGGTTTCGAACAGGGAACGCAAAATTAAGCAGTCATGACGCTAATCACCATTGTGCAGGATAAAAGGTACAGACAATAACTGGAAAATATTTGTAAAACTGTGACCATCATTTTTTCAAAGGCGATCGAGTATCTACCGATAAGCCGAGACTCGTGTCCGCTTATTTTGCCCCTTTTCCACTAACCAAAGTTTCTGGGAAATTGGGTTATGGCATTGACTGTGTTGTCCTGGTGAGACGAAAGTTACACTGATAAGCCAAAACATTATAACCACTGGCCTCTATGGCGTTGGATGCCGCCTGGTGGCGATGCGGGCATGTGACGTGGGAAAAAATCTTATCTAAGCGGTGCAGACATTTACGGGGTATCACCCTAGCGAAGACATGAACTGAAAATGGGGAGGTTCCTTTCAGATTACGTTGATACTATAGCTCCCTACTTAGCACTCATATACATCCGCTCGCTCACCGAGAGATCTGTACCTACAGATTGGAAAATTGCGCAGGTCGCACCAGTGTTCAAGAAGGGTAGTAGGAGTAATCCATTTAACTACAGACCTATATCATTGACGTCGGTTTGCAGTAGGGTTTTGGATCATATACTGTATTCAAACATTATGAATCACCTCGAAGGGAACGATCTATTGACACGTAATCAGCATGGCTTCAGAAAACATCGCTCTTGTGCAACGCAGCTAGCTCTTTATTCGCACGAAGTAATGGCCGCTATCGACAGGGGATCTCAAGTTGATTCCGTATTTCTAGATTTCCGGAAAGCTTTTGACACTGTTCCTCACAAGCGACTTCTAATCAAGCTGCGGAGCTATGGGGTATCGTCTCAGTTGTGCGACTGGATTCGTGATTTCCTGTCAGGAAGGTCGCAGTTCGTAGTAATAGACGGCAAATCATCGAGTAAAACTGAAGTGATATCAGGTGTTCCCCAGGGAAGCGTCCTGGGACCTCTACTGTTCCTGATCTATATAAATGACCTGGGTGACAATCTGAGCAGTTCTCTTAGACTGTTCGCAGATGATGCTGTAATTTACCGTCTAGTTAGGTCATCCGAAGACCAGTATCAGTTGCAAAGCGATTTAGAAAAGATTGCTGGATGGTGTGTCAGGTGGCAGTTGACGCTAAATAACGAAAAGTGTGAGATGATCCACATGAGTTCCAAAAGAAATCCGTTGGAATTCGATTACTCGATAAATAGTACAATTCTCAAGGCTGTCAATTCAACTAAGTACCTGGGTGTTAAAATTACGAACAACTTCAGTTGGAAGGAACACATAGATAATATTGTCGGGAAGGCGAGCCAAAGGTTGCGTTTCATTGGCAGGACACTTAGAAGATGCAACAAGTCCACTAAAGAGACAGCTTACACTACACTCGTTCGTCCTCTGTTAGAATATTGCTGCGCGGTGTGGGATCCTTACCAGGTGGGATTGACGGAGGACATCGAAAGGGTGCAAAAAAGGGCAGCTCGTTTTGTATTATCACTTTATAGGGGAGAGAGTGTGGCAGATATGATACACGAGTTGGGATGGAAGTCATTACAGCATAGACGTTTTTTGTCGCGGCGAGATCTATTTACGAAAATTCAATCACCAACTTTCTCTTCCGAATGCGATAATATTTTGTTGAGCCCAACCTACATAGGTAGGAATGATCATCAAAATAATATAAGAGAAATCAGAGCACGAACAGAAAGGTTTAGGTGTTCCGTTTTTCCCGCTCGCTGTTCGGGAGTGGAATAGTAGAGAGATAGTATGATTGTGGTTCGATGAACCCTCTGCCAAGCACTTAAATGTGAATTGCAGAGTAGTCATGTAGATGTAGATGTAGATGTAGATAAGCGACTTTCACAATGTGCAGATTATTATTACGCAGAGCCTGTAAACGAATATCTCTAAAACGACGAAGCTGGTCGAATTTTCACGTGTTACTCTGGCGAGCATTTATGGAAAGAGGTAAAAGCAAAGTGAGACTACCACTAGGCGCTAAATGGTTCGACTTTCACTACTCTTCACAGAAGGTTGGGTTCGGAGGCTTGTGTTCTCTGAAAAGTACGACACATGGTTATTTGTGGCATCTCTGCCGAAAGAGCACAGTGTTGGTGCACGCACAAGTATTTCAGAGCACCATTCATCGTACATTGTCGACCATGGAGCTCTGCAGCAGTCCAGCCCTACGCGTTCACATGTTGACCCTTCGATATCGTGAGTTATGACTGCAGTGGGCACGGGATCGTAGGGATTAGACCGTTGATCAAGGAAACGCGTCGATTCTTCGGGTGAATTACATTTGTGCTACACTGGGTCCGTGGTCGTCGGCACAAATGCAGTTATCGAGGTGAACGGCGGCTCGAAACGTGCAGCACACCACGGAATTAAGCTGGTGGGATAGAATTACTCTATGGGAAGCACTCTGCTGCGCTTCCAGCGACATGTGACAATAATCGAAGACGCAGTAGTAGCTGTGAACCACCTGCATCCCCTTCATGCTAGATATCTTCCTTGATGCCAATGTCATCTCTCATCAGCATAACTGTCCACATTTCGTAGCCAGAACCACTCTACAGTAGTTTGAGGAGCATTATAATGAACTTACGTTGATGTTTCTGCGCAATATTCGCCCGATGTAAATCATATTGCACCCATCTGGGTCGCTGTCGAGCACCATCGTAAGAGTACGCAGATCAGCGGCCCGTTATTTACGCGAATTACATGGCCTGCGAGAAGACATCTAATGCCATATACCTCCACAAACCTACGAATAAGCTGTCTGAAGCCGGACACTCAGAATCAATGATGCGTTTCGTTCCAAAGACCGACAAACAAGCTATTAAGCAGGTGGTCATAATGTTTTGGCTCGTCTGTGTATTAGCGAAAATCGTTCTGATGCCTCTGATAGTGGACCCGTTCTACTGTAATCTCTTTGCTTTCCATATTTCGAGAAGAGGTAAAGTGTTCATAGCAGTTAATATATACATTTTAATACCCATGTTATTAGTTTTAGTTATGTCATGTTCCGTAGATCATTTTCCCGATTACATTACCGGGATGATGTGGAACAAGTCAGATTACTGAAATTTTTAGTTCTATACATGCAACTACAATTAGAAGTACAAAGGTAGAATTTTTTTACCATTTCTGAAATAGAAACTCGTCCATGGAGTAGAAGGAGTTGTCCAAAAGGAATGATTTTAAGCTAGATCTAAAACTTGATCTGCTAACCTGCCAGACATTTTATGTTGTTGGGCAAATGATCAAAGATTTTTGTTGCTGAATAATGTACTCCTTTTTGAGCAACTGACAGCTTCAATAACGGATAGGAAAGGTCATTTTTCCCTCTAGTATTGTACGTATGAACATCACTGTTCTTCTCGAATTCAGATGGATTATTTATAACGAATTTCATTAGCGAATTTATATACTCTGATGGTGCAGTTAAAATACCTAGGTCCTTGAAACGGTGCCTACATGACGTCCTTGGGTGAACACCACTAATTATTCTCACTGCTCTCTTTTGTGCAATCAATAGTTCATATCTAAGTGGTGAGTTACCCCAGAAAACTATTCCAGAAGAGATTATTGAGTGGAAATATGCAAAGTGCGTTAGGAGGCTGATCTGTTTATTACCAAGACTAGCGATTATACGAAGAGCTAAAGAAGCTGAACTTAGTTGTTTGAGAAGCTCAGTAATATGCTTCTTCCTGTTCAAGTTGTCATCAATGTGACCACGCAAAAATTTGGAGAAATATACCCTGTTAACTGAGCCCTTTTCATATGCTACTTCAATAGTCGGTATGACTCTTTTCCGTGACAAACCTGGATGTAGTCAGTTTTTTCAAAGTTAAGTGAGAGTCCATTTTCTGAGAAACACTTAAGAATTGTGTGAAAGATATCCTTAACAATATATTCAGCTGCCTTTTCTGGAATAGGATTTATTATAACACTCGTGTCATCTGCACAAAGTACTAGTTCCGCTTGCTGAACGTTAAGTGGGAGGTCATTCACATGAATAAGGAACAGTAGAGGTCCTAAAATTGAACCCTGCGGGACTCCCTTTGTGATAACTCCCCATTCATTAGAATTTACTACCCTCCCAACATTATTTGTGTTATTCAGCACAAATTGTTGTTTTCTGTTCATTAAGTACGATTCAAAAAATGGTTCAAATGGCTCTGAGCGCTATGCGACTTAATTTTTGAGGTCATCAGTCGCTTAGAACTTAGAACTAATTAAACCTAACTAACCTAAGGACATCACACACATCCATGCCCGAGGCAGGATTCGAACCTGCGACCGTAGCGGTCCCTCGGTTCCAGACTGTAGCCCCTAGAATCGCACGGCCACTCCGGCCGGCAAGTATGATTCAAACTATCTGTGTATATAGCCTTCAGTTCTATAAAACCAGAGTTTTTCTAAGAGTGTGACATGAACAACACAGTCAAATGCCTTGGAGAGATCACAAAAAATACCAGCTGGTGATAATTTGTTATTTAGGGCTTGTACTATTTGATGGCTAAATGTGAAGATAGCATTCTCAGTCGAGTAATCCTTCCGGAATCCGAACTGTGACATACTGAGTAAATTATTTTCACTTAAATGTGAGACTACTCTTGAATACATCACTTTTTGGAATATTAGACAACTTTCGCTTATTTTTTACCAATACTACCTCCTCTAAAAATATGGAAAACAAAGAATTTGCAGTAGAAGAGGTATCACAACGATTTTCGATTATAAATTGCGACCTTGTCGTCCCTGGACAGAGGTCCCTTACCCTACATTGATACACTTACCCTTCTCCATTACCCCTGAAAGTATGTCATGGAATCACTGCGTTGGGAGTTGGGTGGTATGCTACTCGTAAGTTGATTGAATGCAGCAAAAGAGTGGCACGGCATAGGCGAAGCTGTTACCACAGCGATGGGTCCACATCACCGTACCTTAATGTCTGCAACATTCACAATTCTTCATCACTAAACATATGTGCCATGTCTCTCTGTTATCAGACAACTACAAGCGCTGAGAAGAAAAGTAAACCCGACGCAGAATGGACCAGTACTAAATAGAAGCATGAGAGTAAAGAGTGAACTGGAAATTACCGTTGTCAACGGCAGGTACAGCGAGTAAGCAGAATACGTTATTTATTTGCAAACGAGACAAATTGTTCATACCCACTGTTGTGCAGTTATTTCCAGTTGAACAAAAATACAAAGGTAAATTCGGATACGAAATCAGCGTAAATGTAATTAATCTGTAGCGAACCACCGGATCACGGATATATACTCATAAAATACCCTTAAACAACCTTCAAAGTCTTAACACTGGAATTTAAGTTCAGTTTATGTAGACAGATTCAGGGTGATTCCATGGTGATGTTACAGTCTTTCAGGGGTGTCGGAGAAGGGTAAATCTGTTAATTCCTAGTAATGGGCCCTGGTCGGAAACAAACGAGCCGAAAGTTACAAGTGAAAATCATTGATATCTCTGACCTTGGAATGCATGTATCGGCGTTGTTGATGTTAAGGTTGTAGGATAGATAACTTTCAAAAGTGGTAGTGTGAACCAAAACAAGAAAGAAAGATGAGTGAACATGAGCTGTAAAATCCACACCATAAGAGCTAGGAACACTTGTTTTTCTTCGCTACTGTGAAACACTTCCTTTCTGCTGAGAAAGTGCCCATAGCTCTTAAGATATCTATTTTAGTGCCCATACCTTTTCCCTTGTTTTGGTCCATACTACCACCTCTGAAAGTTGCCTGCCTTACAATTATAGCAACAACAGTACCGGTAGCCCGTATATATTGCACTGCCAGAAGTGCCGGAACGGTTCTCGCTTATAGATTTCCACTCCGACGTTACCGGACCAAGACCCTTACCTGAAATTGATACATTTACTCTTTTCCATTTCCTCTGAAAGTTTGTAACATCATCCAGGAATCAGTCTGTATACAGTGTCAGGCAGGAAGAAAAGAACGTGCTTTGAGGGATGATAATGACCTTGAATAAAAAAAGATCCTCCTAAAATGTGTCCTATTCTTAACAATTTCCGAGGAGACTAATGAAAACAAAGGGAGACAGGACAAATGCAGGAGTACTAATGAAACGTTGTGATCTAATGTTTTGTTTAATTGTGTACATTTCCTCAAGAAAGATGCTCAAGAAGTCCACCGTTAATTGCAAAGCGTTTTGCAACTCTAGTAGAAGCTGTTGTATTGGTGATCTCAGTTCATTCGTAGGTCCGTTAGTGGAGCACACACGTTTAAAATACGATCCAAGAGAAGTGCGTATTGAAATGGACGGTAAAGACAATACTACGAGGCCTAATGCGGCTTTGGTCGTATGCGAATCTTACTGTTGGTGCAGAAGGACATGACAGTGACGCCTGTGATTTTCAAAGAGCTATCCGTCGGATATGGATGGGAAAAGGGCATATGTTTGAAGTTTTTTGTTCGGAGTAATCAATGCTCTCCCCCTTCAAAGCACGTATCTTTCCTCTTGAGTCACCCTGCGTAACGTTCCTTTCGTGCTACCAGCGATTTGTAGCAGACACCAGCTTTTCTTCTAACTCGCCGGAACACGCCTGCTTGGCTCACTTGTTGAATATCTACTACGAACACTCACTAATACCAGAATGAGAATATCTCTCTGCAGTGGAGTGTGCGCTGATCTGAAACTTCCTGACAGATTAAAACTGTGTGTTGGACCGAGACTCGAAATAGGGCCTTTGCCTTTCGCGGGCAAATGCTCTACCAACGAGCTACCCGAGTAAGATAGGAGACGAGCTACTGGCAAACGTAAAGCTTTGATGATGGGTCGTGAGTCGTGATTGGGTAGCTCAGTTGGTAGAGCACTTGCCCGCGAAAGGCAAACGTCCCGAGTTCGAGTCTCGGTCCGACACACAGTTTTGCTCTACTAGGAAGTTTCACACTCACTAATACGTTTGCGCTCTGTGAGGCAGCTGTAAGTCCCAAAAAAATATGCTCACAGGGAAAAAAAATTAGACACTCTCTCAAAAGGCCACACTGGTCAGTTTGTAGCGTTGTAGATGGCGCAAAACGGGCATAAGGTGGATGGTTTAGAGTTGGTAACTGACGGTCATATGGCGTAAGCGTGGCAGCGAAGTAATGCGCGTATGTTCCATTCTGTTATACGGTATCAGTGCAGTGAAATGGGTCGTCGTGGAACATGCCGGTAGCATTAAGGAATTATCATGTACGGACGCGCCCATGACCACACCGTCGAAAGATTTTCCCGATTTCTTAGCGTATCAGCACGTCGCTCTTGAGGAAACAAGATCGACAAATTTCCGGAGTAATCCAAGGAACTGTGATATGTTTAAAACATATATCGGTTGTAACATGACTACATGGGTAATATTTTAGTGTGTTTAGAGGAGACCAAAGAAACACATTTTTAAGAGACTGTCATAGGTGCATCGTTTACCCATTAGGGGCCCATGAAGGTTTCATGTCCAGAGATGGAGTGTGTTTGATATTGTTGTAGAGATGTTGCTGGAAACATCATCCGTTGCCATTTGTACACATCTGGCATCTGCGTGCCAACCAGATTTTTCACAAATATTGGCTGCATCTTCAACCAAACCGGCAACCAGCTCTTGTGGTGTGTCAGTCGGAGTCTCGAGCACCAAACGTTTCATGTCTTCCGCAGAAAGAAGTCCATAGTACGTGTTCGGCAAAAAGTGGTGGACACCGTACTGACAGTCCCTTCTATATTCCATGACTGGGGACAATATTGTCTAAATGTTATCTTACATTAACGGCAAAGTGTGATGAAGCCCCTTGCGTGCTGGAACCATAATCGTTGCGTGACTCTCCAACATTTCTTGTAATACGCCACCGAGAAAAAAATGGTAAATTCCTCCGTGAAGCCTGATAGGAAAAAGCAAACAATACCAGCTATCAAATTTAAGATAAATCTTTGGTGACTCTGGAATACAAGAATTGCCATAGGATTTTCCAACTGCCTCAAATAGCTATAGTGGCTATTAAATATTTCTTCCATTGTGAACGCAGCTTCATCAGTTTGGAAATCATGGATGTTTACTGTTCGGTGCAGACTCCAATGGCAGAATTCCATATTCTGGCGAACGTCGTCAGATAATAGGTTGCACTTTCTGACAGTTGAATGGATACATACTTATCTTATGCACGAAGCTCCACACATTGGGGTTGGAGGTATTTAGCACCTGGGATATGTATCTTTACTGGTGTTGCTGATGTCCTCAGATCGCTGTAATGCAGCTACCTCAAAGTGAAAAGTTCGCACATTACGACGTGTACCATTTTACCGTCGTCGAGTCTACGGGATCTTCTTTAACGAAGATGGCCCTCCAGTCTTTGAAATGTGAAACGATTTGATAATGTTCTCACTGGAAATCGATCTACATACAAGAACCATGCTACTCAACAGTTGCATCGTTCCTCTACATATATCTGGTAATTTTAGATAAATCGGTTATAGTGTATTCAGCCCCGGAACGAAACAGTGCCAGCAGTGATGAAAACATATCTTCCCTAGAAGTAAGACGTAACTCAGTCGCAAATCAGATTCCAGTGTCAACTTGTTACATGCGAAACAGTCAAACAGTCAAAACAACGGTGAACGTTGAACAAAGAGATGTCCAGCAACAAACTCTTCAAGGACCCATAAATGGTGCGCCTTTGACATTTGTGTCACGCAGAAAAGTGTTCCTTTTTCTCCTCTCTAAAGACTCTACAATTTCGTATAGGTAGCTTTTTTACACCCTGTGTAAATGATTACGTCGGAAGCTCCATGAGGTTGTTCGTAAATGGCGCGTATGTCACAGTAGGCAGCAGTGCCAGAAGAAAAGTAACAAGACTTGTAGTGGTTGGTGCAGGAACTGCAGATGAAATAGAACACAATTTAATGTAACGTATTGCGCATAAACAGGAAAAGACATCCACTACTGTACGATAACACTAATGGTGACATATCACTAGTAATTGTAAATACTGTAAAATTTCTAGGGCTTGTCACCCGGTGATTCTTGAAGTGAAATGATCCCATAACACAAATTGTATGAAAAGCATTCTGAGATTCATTGAAGAAATGTGAAGGAAACATGAATTACCCGTGAAAGAAGTGTCCTATGAATCACAGTCCTACAGATTCGTATGTATTGCTTATCCTCCTCACTTACCATATAGGATTATTAGAACAGATAGAAAAGATTCAATGAATACCGGCGCGCTTCGTCACATATAACACACTAGGGGAGTACTGTACTAGCAGTTCCACTCTGTAATGCTAGCCCTTTACCAGGATTTAAGTTATCGTGTGCTAATTGGAGGCTGGTCGGTCTTTGTATCGTGCCCTGAATGATTTAAGCACTGAAATCAAAATATGTCATTCTAGTGAAAATCGAACCAGCGATCTGTTACAACTCAGTACAAACGTGGGGTATAAGGTGTGCCGTAAACGTGTGTGGTAAAACAAAATAGACGGTCTCCACATTAATTTGGGCACAAAGTAATTTCAGCCAAGTGTATAACGAGAATTAAAGCAACTGCTGAATTAAAAAATGTTTACTTCAATAAGAAATTTGTTTAGCTTTTGGACACGAAGACGACAGCATGTACAAGCGATGTAAACAGTCATGACTTGATATGTTTTCAGTTTAAGTAATTATGGCAGCAACTACATCACGCTTACATATACTAATGTCTTTAAGGTGTAAAAAGAGAATGTTGCTTGCACTATGTTACTTAATGGGGCAACAGTACTAACCAGTCTTACAAACTCACTTTTGGTAAACAGTAATTTCTGAAATAGTTGCCGAGCGGTCGCCTCAACTAACGTGGACACCAGTTATTTTCATTGATTGTTTCTAAGGTTTTACATTGCACAGATAATGTTATGTAAGAGTACAAGGATAGTGTGAATCTATTACTTATTAATTTAAGTATTTGAAAACAAACTAAATATACGAACATTTGGTTAACTTCCACTGCTAATTTAATGATTCACTGACTATGTTATACGAAATTATTCTACATCATACTACGTTTCTCTCTAACACTTTTAACGTTTAATAATACCAACAAAAATACATCAGCATAAATATACAGATGCACTGTTGGCAAAAATATTGAACACGTGGTAGTGCTTTGGCCACCTGTCTGTCATGGTCTAGGATCAGTAGGGTACTAACAGGCTATACTAGTAAATTTTAACAAGTCATACTAGTAAATTTTACATTGTCTGAAATAATTTCAATCATTGTTTGAAGTAATTTATCTCTATAGGGTTCTCAAGTAGATGTTCTTTCACTATGAATAGAAATTACAAATTTTAAAAAACCACATGGAATACTTCACATAAAAGACTACATGCAAAATCAAATACTATTGCTCCAGGCATCTTCACACTACTTTCAATTACACAATTATCATGTGTCAACACTCGGAATAGTCTTGGTGTTAAGGTAAGCGCCTAAACGGTGAGTGATTAAGATAAATCGAGTTTGTGACACACAGTTAATATTCAGTGCTTACAATCTGAAAACTTTAGCAGACACTGATCTATGCACGTATATGCGAAACTAAGCATCGCATTGTCTCGAAGTTAGTGGAGGCGACCTTCTATGGCGAAAGAACATTGCTTTGTGATGGAATTATGGCACACATGCAAAAATATTCTCCACATTTCATCTTGGCAACGCAAAAGCGAATTCCAGAGCAGCCCAATAAATATCATGATACAGCATTAGGAGAAATTCACATCCGCGGCATATTTAATCCACTTTCCCAGAAATCCTTGCCTCGCTGAGCTCTTGGGATGTCTACTTATCGAAAGTTAGCGACAGACTCTTAACCACACAAAAACGTGGCGCCTTACCTCACGCCTATCCACCTTCAACTCTCCCGCCTAAACCTTTCCGTTGGTGGTAATCACCATCTTTTGTATCACGTACGGTACTATATTCTCTAAACATTAAACAGTTACATATGTTACAGTTTAGTACATATACACGGTCTAGTAACATTAATTTGGCCAGCTGTCAGAAGCCTGAACAACCACCTTTTGCAGCGCGGACGTGCAGGAAAGGTGTCAGTGAGGT
Source organism: Schistocerca gregaria (assembly GCF_023897955.1). Taxonomy (NCBI): domain Eukaryota; kingdom Metazoa; phylum Arthropoda; class Insecta; order Orthoptera; family Acrididae; genus Schistocerca; species Schistocerca gregaria. The sequence goes on from NC_064921.1 coordinate 528,968,851, forward strand.
TCTGAAAGATACCGATTGTTATGGAGAATCCTGCTGACTCCAGCGTCGTGCCTAGCTGCACTAGGTTTCAAGGGTGAGGATCCACTGTCGCCGAAAAATCGATCGAAGTGGTCCCACAGATCCTCTATTGAGATTAAATTCAGGATGTTTGGTGACCAGGGGAGTACGATAGTCTCTTCCTTACGCTCTTGGAACCACGCAAGCCGTACACTGTGTGATACGTTGTATTGTCGCGCTGGTAGATGCCATCGTGCCGAGGGAAAACAAACTGTACGTTTTTTCGAAATGATACCCGAAGGATAGATACATACTTAAGTTGATCAGATGTGCCTTCCAAAATGATGAGAGGATCCGGAGAATCCCATAGAAACATTCCCCAGACCAAAACTATCCTTCCTCCGAAATGGACACTTCCGATGATTTTTGCGGGGCCCTACACGCCAAAGGTCATCTGTCCGATGGAGCAAAAAATGTGATTCATCTGGAAAAACACCTGTTGCCACTCAGATGACCTACAGTTGTGGCATTGGCGTGTAGAGTCTTCATCGCCAACGAACAGCAGTCAGCATAGGTACATGAACCTGGTACGTGCTCCAGACGGCCATACAAAGCCACGTTCGCTGGACGGTCGTTGTGGTGCCATTGTTGGTAACCTCTTGGATCAACTGGGCAGTCGGTTGCTCCACAGCTGCCATTCACCCCTGTCATCTACATCCCGCGGTGCACCACAGCTCCCTCGGCGCCGATTTTGCATAACGCCATTCTCTCATGCCCAGTATACTTTAACCGCGGCGGCACACGAGGAATCTATAGACATAGCCGTGCCGAAAATGATTCCACCCTTGGCCTGAAAGCCAACGACATGCTCTTTTCTTCGTCATAAATTGCTCCTTTTCCATATTACGACAGCGTATGCACTGTTTCTTTATAGGGTGTTACAAAAAGGTACGGCCAAACTCTCAGGAAACATTCCTCACATACAAGGAAAGAAAATATGTTATGTGGACATGTGTCCGGAAACGCTTACTTTCCATGTTAGAGCTTATTTTATTACTTCTCTTCAAATCACATTAATCATGGAATGAAAACACACAGCAACAGAACGTACCAGCGTGACTTCCCACACTTTGTTACAGGAAATGTTCAAAATGTCCACCGTTAGCAAGGATACATGCATCCACACTCCATCGCATCCCTGATGCGCTGATGCAGCCCTGGAGAATGGCGTATTGTATCACAGCCATCCACAATACGAGCGCGAAGAGTCTCTACATTTGGTACCGAGGTTGCGTAGACAGGAGCTTTCAAATGCCCCTATAAATGAAAGTCAAGAGGGTTGAGGTCAGGAGAGCGTGGAGGCCATGGAATTGGTCCGCCTCTACCAATCCATCGGTCACCAAATCTGTTGTTGAGAAGCGTACGAACACTTCGACTGAAATGTGCAGGAGCTCCATCGTGCATGAACCCCATGTTGTGTCGTACTTGTAAAGGCACACATTCTAGCAGCACAGGTAGAGAGTCCCGTATGAAATCATGACAACGTGCTCCATTGAGCGTACATTCTGACGAAACTAAAATGAGCTCTAACATGGAAATTAAGCTTTTCCGGACGCATGTCCACCTAACATATTTTCTTTATTTGAGTGTGAGGAATGTTTCCTGAAAGTTTGGCTGTACCTTTTTGTAACACCCTTTATACCCTCTTCCCGCCTCCCTCCGACACGTTTTATATACCCTCCACTAATTGCGCTGCCACCTGCCGCCGATGAATGGTTGTTGCACATAGGCGTCGAACAGAGCGGTGGTCGCTTTAGTGCGACAGGTCCGTATATAACATAAGGTGACACAACTTTGAAAAGGATATTTACAGACCATTTAAAAATTAAATGAAAATATTCACAGATATCTCAAGCCATGGTAATTGAATTGTGAGATAGTGCGACCGAGATGAGTGGGGGACTATATTACTTCCTTCACCATACAGTGTCTTGTCCGCTCATCTCAAGGGGAATCCCAGAAAAGTTCACTTCCTACGGAGATTTACCGACAATCATTCTTTTCACGCACCATTCGTGAATAGAACAAGGAAGGGGAGAAAATTACAGTGGTACTAGACATACCATCGGCCTCGCACCTTAAAGAGGTTGGTGAAGTACGTATGTAAATTCTGATTGTCCATCGTGTCTATGCGGAGAGGTATGCGATTCGCAGGCGCGTTACACAACCTAAGAACAGCAGTGGTAAAAGTATCTTAACTGACACCGACTAGAGATGAGTGTCACGACCTGTCATAGGCAGTCGGCTTCAGGACCGGCAGAAATTGTTTCTGTCCAGTAAATACGGGTCCTTATATACCAGTTTTCGGGCGACCAATGCGAAAGGAACTGCATGGAATGGAGTTTTAGAGTTCGGTGTCTTGCAAAAGAATATTGCTGCTGCAGGAATGCAGTGAGATGATGTGACTGAATGATAAACGTACTTTTACTTTACGGAATTGGTTTTTGGTTCTGTTCTCTTGCCTAATGATGTTTGTAGACTTTTAAGTGTCCAGCTACGATACTGATTTAGCTTCCCGCTCTTTATAGGCAACATGTACTGTTGTGACACTAGAATAGCAGTGACCTGAAGAACAGTGTCCCAGTACGACTTCTTACTTTAGGCTCTTTTCAGATGTCTTTCCTGAAAGCTCCATCTTCTCCCTCATAGCATTTCTATAAATCAAGTTCATAGTGGGAAGGGAAATACTACTGCTTACTGATAGCCTCAAAACACTTCTTTGTAACTACATTATTATATTGTTGAATTAATAATTTACATTCAGTATAACCAAATTCTCTACACTTTGTAATTGGTTTAGAAGTTAAGAAATAGAAATATTCCTTCCTAACAGTGATCACTGAGATATTGCAAAGTATATTTTTATAAAATGTGGGTAAGTTGATTGGTAGCTGTTGTCGGTAAAGTTCGACCATGAAACTTGCTCAGCCAAAGAGGAGATCACCAAACAACCATAATAGCCTAATTCAGTTCATTACACATAAAACACTCCATTTGCCTCGCTTTATTGAACACTGACGGCATTACAGACGATATAGCCTATAAAGACATACCAACTCCTTCATCGCTCTAATTTTAAAGTTCCGCACAAAGAAAGTCCAAAAAACTTATCGAAGTATGACAAATCTGAGACAGAGTGTCGAGAAAAAAAGCGACAGCTCCGAGCAGTTATGCACACTCTCAATTACCGTTTGAGAGTTTTCAGTGATCAGGTAATGTTTTACTGAAAAGTGGATACTTCACCGAGTAAATTCCAGAGAGTGTCACTCGATCTAACCAGATAAACAAGATATTGCACAGGGTACGAACGCTGGCATGCTCTGAGAGATCGTGTCAGATGTGTAGTGTGGGTAAATGTCTATGTTTAAAAGCAGCACTGTGTCGTTAATTTCTTGACTGTACAACATACGAGGGTTGGAACTTTAGTAGTGGTAACTATTTATTTACAGATCGTACAAAATAGGTACGTGTTTCAAAGTTTTACTGACCTTCAAAGTAGTCACCAGGATTGTGTATAGCCCGTTGCCGGCGATGTGGAAGTCGTAGGATACTCTTAGCAGTACCAGTTATGTTGCATTTCGAGCGGCGCGGGCTATTGCCAGATGAATTTGTAGCAGTCCTGAAGCGAATGCCGTGAAGTGTTTCCTTCAGTTTAGAAATCGATTTGAAGGAAAGACAGCTTAAGTCAGGGGGGTGTAGTAGGTGGTATTGCGCTTAGCACCCACGTCAGTCAAACAAATCAGAAACACGTTGCATTGTACGTGCTTGAGCACTGTCCTAAGAAATGATGATCAGGTCGTGCAGAAAGTGTCACCACTTCTGTCTCTAATCTGTTCATTTTTGGAATACAACCTACGACCAGCTTAGAGACAGAAGTCATGACACTTACTGCAGGACCTTATCATCATGTTGCAGGACAATGCTCAAGCACGTACAGTGCAAGGTGTTACTGATTTGTAGACCACGGATTTTTAGGTCGTAAAAAAGTGTGTTTTAGGCACCTAAAATAGGCTCATTCAGTAGTTCATTTAGGCTATAAAAACCTAAAATAGGCTCTAATAAAAATGATGCAGAGAAAATAAAAATAAATTAAAATACACAGTGTTGACAGTATAAACATCTTATTAATCATTAAACAAGGAGAATGAATATTTACACAGTTACAGACCACAGCAATCTACAACATTAATGTTGAACATAACTCCAAAGATTTTTGAGTTCCTGCAAGATAAAGATCTCCGTAAAAAGTATGTGGCAATGGTTTAATTAATACATTCGTAGTTTCACATATTCTGACCATAGTTGGCTTCACAATAAATAACCAAAATCTTTTCTAGGTTCTCTAGTGAAAAACTGTGGCGCTTGTCAGTCAGAATCAATTTATACGCTGAAAAAGAACGTTCTACATCAACAGATGTGACAGGGGCGTACTTCATTTTCGGCACATGTTGGACAGGAATGCTGCAGTCAGGAGTGCTGGATTTTCCACTTAGTATGTCAGCAGCTGCATACAGATCCTTCAGGCCAGTGTTCTTCTGCAAAACCATTTGCATTTTTGCCCGTACTTTTTCCCCTAGTTCACCTGGCGGTTCATTAATTTTCATTTTGACTTCGTCAAGCAAAGAAATATTGTCGCAGATAGGTCTCCCTGAGCCTTCTAATTGTAAAATTATTCTTGCCATTAATGTGTAGTGGGCCCTAATGTAAGATAAGTCCCGTTTTAAAGAAGAATCTTTGAGTAACTCCATTGCTGCAGTTACGGATGCAGCATCCCCCGGTGTATTTTCAACCACCTGGACAGCTGAGAGATGCGTACTATAGTATTCTGCTGCTACTAGCCACGTGCCCCAGCGGGTGACAACAGGCTCTGGCGGAATGGGACATCTGGAAGCTGTTCTTTGAATGCCTGTATTCTTGATGGTGCCGTAACGAAAATTTTCTTCGTCGTAGATATTACTTTATTTACTTTAGGAAATTGTAGCCTTACTTGGTCTGCAACGCGGTTGATCCAATGCACTATACAAGTTACGTGCAGCATCAATGGGTAGAGTACTTTTAATAGTTGAAACGCTGCTATCATATATGCAGCATCATCAGTGACGGCCAGAAGCACCTTATTCTCATCCACTCCGTTTGGGAATAGCTCCTTAAGCCCATAGCTCACAAACTGTGCTATTGTTTGTTGGTTAGTTTTTGGAATCTGTTTTGAGTAAGTCAAATGAGCCCTGGATGGAGCATCTGGATCTAGCTTGTCAATAATCAGGCTTCCAGTGTAACGGCCAAGACTGTCTGTAGTTTCATCCACAGAAATACATATACAAGATTCTCCAACGTCATCTTGGATTGGGTGCAATTCAGCGTTGTAAGCTGAATCCACATAATTCTTACGTAGAGTTGACTCTGCAGGAATAGACTGATGGCACTACTTCACAAGAAAACCTCTGAAAATAGTGTTTTCTAGTTTCCGAAAGGGGATGTTTGCTGCCACAAGTGCATGACACAAATCACTGCGGAAGTACAGTACTCGTTGCTGGACTTAATGGCACCTGTCAGGTGGCCGCCCCTTCTGAACAAGCGAATGGAATCTACTGGTGCTTCAGATGAAAAAATCTCACTTTCAGGAAACAGAGTAGTTTGATAGGACTGCCTATAGACAGCAGCGAGAAAATGCGCGAAGGGCAGTAATTTAGCTATAGAGAGCGTTTACGATTAACATTGTGATTTTTTAATCCGTGCTCAGCTTGAGGCCTATGAAACTGATTCTTTGCGAAAATCCACAGCTGGCCAGAATGGTACTGACGAAATATTTTCAAATATAACATTCAGTACTCCCACGTTCGATTCTAATGGGTAACTCAAATCTTTCACCGGTTCCAATTCTCTCACCCAAGTTAAGCACTGTCGCGCTCGGCGGGTACTTGGATGGATGACCATTCAACCGTGCCGAGTGCTGTTGGTAGTAAGGCAAGCAAACGAATTGTAAACAGTCTCTAACGACCTTCGCCTTCGACGAGACATAAAGCCCTAAGTTTGCTTCGTTTTTGTAATCTTTGAAAACGCAAGAACTCTATTTGAGATTAACGAAATAGTTACTTTTTATGATTTTGATGCCGAAATAGGCGAAATTAGGCGTCAACGTCGAAATACCCAATTTTAGGTCCTATAGAACTAACGGTATTCAGTTTAGTTAGTCATGAAACGCATAAGTACCAACTTAAGATCCGTGATTATATTTTTTACATATAAATAATAATACACCTACAAAGAGTATTTGGTATTAACAAGGACAGCGATATAACAAAATAAAGACCGAAGTGTTAGGCAAATACGAAGCATGAGCGCATATCAACTAGCCACCTTGCTGCACGCTGGGCAGAAAATATTTTTTTCCATCCTTCGTATAGTGTGGAAAAACTTGGAGCCACTGTCTTACATGATGAAATAGGAACTTTTTTAGGATGAAACTTCCTGGCAGATTAAAACTGTGTGCCCGACCGAGACTCGAACTCGGGGCCTTTGCCTTTCGCGGGCAAGTGCTCTACCAACTGAGCTACCGAAGCACGACTCACGCCCGCTCCTCACAGCTTTACTTCTACCAGTATCCGTCTCCTACCTTCCAAACTTTACAGAAGCTCTTCTGGCAAACATGCAGAACTAGAACTCCTGAAAGAAAGGCTACTGTGGAGACATGGCTTAGCCACAGCCTGGGGGATATTTCCAGAATGAGATTTTCACTCTGCAGCGGAGTGTGCACTGATATGAAACTACCTGGAAGATTAAAACTGTGTGCCCGACCGAGACTCGAACTCGGGACCTTTTCCTTTCGCGGGCAAGTGCTCTACCAACTGAGCTACCGAAGCACGACTCACGCCCGGTACTCACAGCTTTACTTCTGCCAGTATCCGTCTCCTACCTTCCAATCTTTACAGAAGCTCTTCTGGCAAACATGCAGAAATAGAACTCCTGAAAGAAAGGCTACTGTGGAGACATGGCTTAGCCACAGCCTGGGGGATATTTCCAGAATGAGATTTTCACTCTGCAGCGGAGTGTGCGCTGATATGAAACTACCTGGAAGATTAAAACTGTGTGCCCGACCGAGACTCGAACTCGGGACCTTTTCCTTTCGCGGGCAAGTGCTCTACCAACTGAGCTACCGAAGCACGACTCACGCCCGGTACTCACAGCTTTACTTGTGCCAGTATCCGTCTCCTACCTTCCAAACTTTACAGAAGCTCTTCTGGCAAACATGCAGAACTAGCACTCCTGAAAGAAAGGATACTGTAGAGACATGGCTTAGCCACAGCCTGGGGGATGTTTCCAGAATGAGATTTTCACTCTGCAGCGGAGTGTGCGCTGATATGAAACTTCCTGGCAGATTAAAACTGTGTGCCCGACCGAGACTCGAACTCGGGACCTTTGCCTTTCGCGGGCAAGTGCTCTACCAACTGAGCTACCGAAGCACGACTCACGCCCGGTACTCACAGCTTTACTTCTGCCAGTATCCGTCTCCTACCTTCCAAACTTTACAGAAGCTCTTCTGGCAAACATGCAGAACTAGCACTCCTGAAAGAAAGGATAATGTAGAGACATGGCTTAGCCACAGCCTGGGGAATGTTTCCAGAATGAGATTTTCCCTCTGCAGCGGAGTGTGCGCTGATATGAAACTTCCTGGCAGATTAAAACTGTGCGCCCGACCGAGACTCGAACTCGGGACCTCTGCCTTTCGCGGACAAGTGCTCTACCAACTGAGCTACCGAAGCACGACTCACGCCCGGTACTCACAGCTTTACTTCTGCCAGTATCCGTCTCCTACCTTCCAAACTTTATAGAAGCTCTTCTGGCAAACATGCAGAACTAGCACTCCTGAAAGAAAGGATACTGTGGAGATATGGCTTAGCCACAGCCTGGGGGATGTTTCCAGAATGAGATTTTCACTCAGCACCGGAGTGTGCGCTGATATGAAACTTCCTGGCAGATTAAAACTGTGTGCCCGACCAAGACTCGAACTCGGGGCCTTTGCCTTTCGCGGGCAAGCGCTCTACCAACTGAGCTACCGAAGTACGACTCACGCCCGGTACTCACAGCTTTACTTCTGCCAGGTCCCGAGTTCGAGTCTCGGTCGCGCACACAGTTTTAATCTGCCAGGAAGTTTCATATCAGCGCACACTCCGCTGCAGAGTGAAAATCTCATTCTGGAAACATCCCCCAGGCTGTGGCTAAGCCATGTCTCTACAGTATCCTTTCTTTCAGGAGTGCTAGTTCTGCATGTTTGCCAGAAGAGCTTCTGTGAAGTTTGGAAGGTAGGAGACGGATACTGGCAGAAGTAAAGCTGTGAGTACCGGGCGTGAGTCGTGCTTCGGTAGCTAAGTTGGTAGAGCACTTGCCCGCGAAAGGCAAAGGTCCCGATTTCAAGTCTCGGTCGGGCACATAGTTCTAATCTGCCAGGAAGTTTCATATCAGCGCACACTCCGCTGCAGATTGGAAATCTCATTCTGGAAACATCCCCCAGGCTGTGGCTAAGCCATGTCTCCACAATATCCTTTCTTTGAGGAGTGCTAGTTCTGCATGTTTGCCAGAAGAGCTTCTGTAAAGTTTGGAAGGTAGGAGACGGATACTGGCAGAAGTAAAGCTGTGAGTACCGGGCGTGAGTCGAGCTTCGGTAGCTCAGTTGGCATTCTGGCTTTAGCCGTCGCCGCGGTCGGACGTGCTTGTTGTTTACTCCGCGTACGTTAGCGCTATCGCCGGTGTTTGGTGTTTACGTGAAGTTAGCTGTACATTTTCGCTGTTATTTTTTGAGTGGTGTCTCTGATAAGTGTTTTTATAGTGCTTTCGTCCGTTCCACGTCTCGTGCTTCGCCGCAATTTCGGTTGTTGCCGGAATTTCGTCGGAACCGACGACCATGTCTGACACCGTCAGGAAGAATACTTTAGTCTTCTCGTTCGAGAAAGAAACACGGCCGGTCCAACCCACTGCGCTGGAAATCCACGATTGGCTGACTGAGGTAATCGGTATAAATTCTGACTCTGTTCATACCACGCAATTAGATGCTGAAAAATACTGTGTTTTTGTTAAATTTCTGAACTCAGTGACAGTCGATAAGTTGCTTGCAAAATGGGGTAATTCCGTCGAATTTGTTCATCGAGACGGTTCAAAAAGTAATGTCTCTGTACGAAAAGCTGATATCATGTACACCAATGTCAGGATTTTGAATGTTCCAATTGAAATTGATAATCAGTTGATCAAGGACGCTCTATCTAAATATGGCGAAGTTAAATCTATCTATAACGAAAGATGGTCGAAGCTATACAAGATACAGTGTTTTAATGGCATTAGATCTGTTGAAATGGAGGTGAAAGCCAACATTCCGTCCCATATATCCGTTGCAGGCCATAAAGCACATGTTGTGTATTCTGGTCAGGAGCGCACGTGCAATATTTGCAATGAGACAGGTCATTTCCGACAAGATTGTCCGCGCCGTGTTTTTGTTCTTCGGAACAATCTAACACAGCGTCAAAAACTGACCCTCAGCGATGTCTTACCAAATAGCACTTCCCTTCTTTCGGTTAACGACAGTGGTGCATGTACTTCTGCAGTGCCCGCCATAACTACTACGGAGTTCCCTCCCCTGAGCGTCATTACATCACACCCTTCTGTTCCCGATTGCGATCTCCAGAATAAGAAGCGACCGTTGGAAACGACCGATGACGGCTCGGACGGCGAGTCCGCCCGTAATTCGCCTTCCACCCGCAAGCAGAAGCAGTGTAATGCGGATGTGCTCGAGGAAACAAACAGTACATGTATTGACGTGACGACAGCCGCTGAGGCAACCCGGCCGCTGTCGGCGGCTGAACAGGTACAAACGGTCCACGGAGGGGACGCAGTAACGATTGTCGCGGAGACGGAAGAGGCGCACTCCGAAGCACAAGAGGTGACGGAGCGGAACCCAACTCAAGAACTTACAGACCCACAAACCGCCGACTCAGTCAGTGCTCTGGAGCTAGTGACGGAAGAACCAGGAAATGGCACTCGTAAAAAGGACGCTGTTGAGGCAGCTTCGGTCACAACGGTGGTAAAGATAGACAATCCGAATGACGGCGCGTTGAACCAAGATGTCCGAAGACGCCGACTCAAACCGCAACCTCATCTCAAAGCTTCCCGTAACCAAAGCAAACAACAACCAGCACAAGAGGAAGCGACGGCCAAGAACGTCTTGTATGAAATCATCACGGAAAGACCTAAGGAGGTACCTTCAAGTGACATTAGTGATGCAAAGCCCCTCGGTAAAACTACAACCCGAGATGTTCGGAATCCTGCACCAAAATGAGGCTGTAAGATGAAAAAAAAAAGGATTTTGTTGAACCAGTTTCATTTCTAATTGTACTACTGTCTTAGTCATATTTCAGAGGAACCAGATGAAGTGTTTACCGAGCTTCAAATACTGACTATTCTTTTAGATGTTTGTTTAAGCGGAGTCGTTTCTCCCTTCTAGAAGCTGCACATCTCTTTTTTTTATTAATATTTTGTTATCTTTTTAATCACTTATTTACTTTTTCTGCAAACTAAATGTCCCAGGCATATACAATTACGACTATCAATATTAACAGGATTACATCCGTGACTAAAGTTACAGCGCTCAAGGATTATTTATATGAGTCAGGGACGGACATTGCTTTCCTACAGGAAGTAGTGCTGACTAATCTTACAGTGCCTGGATATTTGGCGATTTTAAATGTCTCACTTGACACCAACGTCGGTACAGCAATTTTAGTCAGGGAGGGGATTCCTGTCTCGGATATCGAGAGGTTGGACTCCGGCAGAGCGATAGGTATAAAAGTCTTTGGTTCTACCCTTATCAATCTGTATGCCCCTTCTGGCACATCCAATAGAATGGAAAGAGCACAGTTCTATAAAGAAGAAATCATTTATTTATTACGGAAAAACCCAAAAGATCTTATAATAGGCGGTGATTTTAATTGTGTGATAAATAAGAAAGACCAGGTTCCGAATTTTAATAACTGCAATGAACTGAAGCGTTTCGTTACTGTTTTACAGCTTAAAGATGCTTGGGAAATAATGTATCCCACATTTGTGGCATTTACATTCCTAGGTCCTCACTCACGTAGCAGGATCGACAGACTCTACATATCGCAAAGTCTAGTTAGCTCCTTCATTAAAGCAGAGACGATTCCAGTTTACTTTTCTGATCATAGCTCCGTGCTAGCTTCCATCAACCTTACTGCGCAACCCACTCGCCGTTTTAGAAGTTCATGGCACCTTAATACGTCACTGATGCAGGACGACGGATTAGAAGAAAGTTTGACAGAAGCGTGGGCATTGTGCCTCCGCTCTGCCGATAGACACGTCTCAGTACTAGACTGGTGGTGCAACAGGGCAAAGCCTAAACTGAGAAAAGTTCTCATCCAGTATAGTGTACAACGATCGAAAGACTTGAAAAATTCCATAGAATTTTATTATACCATGCTGCGAAATTTATATGAGCAGGCAAACACTTCCAACGTCCGTCTGGCAGATATCAAGCAAACTAAGGCCAAATTGCTCAGTCTTAAAAGACAGCAGATGGAGGGTCTGAAATTAAAATCCAAGGCTAAGACAGTCGTGGAGGATGAACATGCTTCCTTGTACCATCTACTGAAGCACGAAAGAAACAGGAGACGCACCTTCATTGATGGACTTCAGTCTGAAACTGGCGAGACACTCACGACTCAGAGAGACATCGTCAATGCAGTGCACAAATATTACGAAGACCTATACACTGCCAACCCGGTATGTGAAGAGTCCTTCGATGAGTTCCTTAGTTCCATAGCTCCACAGGTCTCGGACGAGGAAAACGAAGACCTTCTCGTTGAGTGTACTAACGAAGATATCCACAGAATCATCTGCAAATCTCCTCTGAGGAAATCGCCGGGACCGGATGGTTTGCCTGTTGAATTTTATAAACTATACTGGCCACTGATTGGTGACATGTTTACCCGAATGACGAACGAGGTGCTTCAGGGAAAGCATTTACCTGCTGTTTTTAAAGAGAGCACAATAGTACTAATCCCAAAAAATGCTGCAAAAAGAAACCTCAACAACTTTCGTCCTATCTCCCTGTTAAACTCCGATTATAAAATCATCGGCAGAATTTTAAACAACAGACTCTCACAGTTGGCCAAAAAGATAGTAAGTCCATACCAGTCCTGTGTGCCTACCAAGAGCATTTTCAAAAGCATAGCTGAATATAGAGATATAATTGCAATCACTGCTGTGACCACCATAAAATGTGCTATCATGTTTATTGACTTCCAGAAAGCATTTGATCGTGTGGATCATAGATTCCTTAGTGCCACACTGAACAAAATAGGTTTTAATGAGCGAGTCGTAAGTGTGATCAGAAATGTTGCAACAGGCATCAGCGCTTGTATATCAGTTAACTGCCAGAGGACAAAGCAGATTCAGATCAGGCGCGGCGTTCCTCAAGGAAGCCCCCTCTCCATGTTCCTATTCGTGCTTTCATTAGAACCTTTCCTCCGCAGTGTTCATGCCACTCTAACTGGCATCACATTATCTGGTCACCGAACAGTCATAAACGCCTATGCCGATGATGTCGGAGTCGTCCTGCGAAATCCCGACGACATTTTGAAATTGGAAACGCTAATTAAAAAGTACTGTAGAGTCTCCGGAGCAGGTGTCAACGCAAACAAAAGCAAACTCCTAAACCTGCGGGGTTTTCAACATACCACCTTAGCCTGGGCCACAATGGTCACCCAATGCAAAGCACTAGGAATAACACTGACACCTTGTCCGTTAAAAATGGCAGCTATCAATTGGAGAAATACGTCGGGACAACTTCTTGGAACAACAAGAGAAAACCTCCACCGTAACATGAACCAAGTTCAGAGGGTGATTTTCATTAACCACTGCATTCTCTCCAGGAGTTACTTTATAGCACAGATCTTCCCACTACCGAAAATGATTGGAAAAAAGATAATGTCTACCATTGCCAGCTATCTTTGGAGAGGGGATATATTCAGAGTCGACGCAAAAACTGCGACCTTAGATCCCAGGAATGGAGGTTTGGGGTTAGTTGACATCAGAAATAAGGCGTCTGCGCTTTTTATAAAAAGGACCGCCACTATCCTTAGCGACCACGCTGATAGCATTACAACTAAATTATTTGAAGTTGTCAGGCCTGCCAGTTTACAGGCGCCGGTGAATGTGCAAAAAATAAATAACCGGCTCCAGTACGTTCGTGTATATTTTGTGGAATTCAGCTATCTCGGTGGTGTCATCATCAACTCACGACGGATCACGGCCCGCGATATTCTGTGCCATCGAAAGAAAATGGAGGGGAGAAACAAATTGGAAAGTAAATACCCACACACTGATTGGGACGCCATATGGAAAAATATTAATATGCGTGGTCTACCATCGGACGTCAAGTCAGCGTGGTATAAAACAGTGAATGAGACCGTAAGCACCAATGAAAGGTTACATGCAATCGGCGTTAGCGACACGAACCTATGTCTCAAATGTAAATTGATCGACACGTTAGTGCACAGATTCACGTGCGGTGGCAATCTACAACTCTGTAATTGGATTAGGGAACAACTGGCTTTTCTTACGAGATCTTCGGTGGAAAATTTTCCCCCTGTTACATTCCTCAGGCCTCAGACTTGCTATTTTCCAGCAGCAAAAAACAACTCGGTCCATTGGTTAATGGGACACTATGTGAATTACGTAATTAATCACCTGGGAAATGACAATTCCACTGATTTTTACATGTACTTGAAGTGTGCTTTTTATAACGCCCTGAAATATAAAGACCACAAGAAAAACTACGGCAATATGCTTAAAATTGTATTCGAGCGACTGGGCATTGGTTGACAAGCCAACGAGATAAACAAAAATCGTTTATTTAAGCGAAACGACGCTTAAACAAAAACAATTGGGGAGAAGTACAATTTTACAGTTTCATATTACAATCACTTATCCTCTGCTGGCAACGAAGGCTATTTTGTTTATTGCACAGAAGAAGCCGAAGCCGAAAGCCAGTATCGCAGGGTTAAAGATAAATTGTTTTCTTATACATTCATTTTATGACTGAGAAGGAAGTCTCATTTGTTTCCATGGAAGGGAACATACTTTTTTATTATTATTATTAATCTCAAGAAGGAAAGGAGGCTATGGAATTAGTGCCTTAACAAAAAAAACAAAAAAAAAAAAGTGAATAAGGCGTCGGAAAAAAAAATAAAAAAAAAAAAGTGGTAGAGCACTGGTCTAATAAAACAGGGGTCGTAAGTTCCATCCTCACAGGAGAAAGATGAATTTTGGAAATCAGTTGCGCGTCGTGGCCGTATAGCAAACAGTACCTGTGATGACGAACAATTAGCGACAGGCGTTTTTTTAAGAATTACTCTCAGATGTGATTAAGGCGAATGTCGCAGATAAAGCATTTGCCAAGGCGGTACAGCATAAGGTGGGACGAGGCAGTCTGAATTACATTTTATAGATGTATTTCTCACATATCTCAGAGCCTCTTGCGATATTCGTCGTCGTCGTCGCCGTCGTCGCCGCCGCCGCTTCTGCAGAAGTAGCAAATGGCAATCGTAGCAAATGCGGCGAGGGACGCCCTGCCTTCGATTCCGAATGCACAAAGTGTGTGGTCTTGTTTCTCAGTCTATATTTGGTCGGTCTCGTCAGAGGTTGAATGTAACGAATGGGTGGGAAAGAAAAAAAAAAAAAAAAAAAAAAAAAAGTTGGTGGAGCACTTGCCCGCGAAAGGCGAAGGTCCCGAGTTCGAGTCTCGGTCGGGCACACAGTTTTAATCTGCCAGGAAGTTTCATATCAGCGCACACTCCGCTGCAGAGTGAAAATCTCATTCTGCACTGTTTTAGGATATTAAAGCCGAAATAGGCAAAAATGGGCACTAACGTCGAAATAGGCTTTTTTAGGTCTTATAGAATTAACGCTTTTAAGTGTAAATAGTCATTAAACGCATAAGTACAAATGTTTATGCAAATAGGAACTCAGGAACAAAATAGGTTTTTACCTAAAATCCGCGGTCTACTGATTTGTTTGACTGACGTGGCTGCTAAGCGCTATACTACCTACTGCACTCCCCTGACTTAAGCCTTCGTGAGTTCAAATCGATTTCTAAACTGAAGGAAACAGTTGGCGGCATTCGCTTCAGGACTGCTTCAAATTCATCGAGCAATAGACAGTGCAGCTCGAACTGTTAACATAACTGGCACTGCTATACGTGTCCTACGACTTCCACATCGCTGGCCACGAGTTATACACAATGTAGGTGACTTCTCTGAAGGTCTGTAAAACTTTGAACACGTATCTATTTTGTACGAGCTGTAAACAAATAGGTACCATTATTAAAGCTCCAACCCTCGGTTCTAGGCGCTACAGTCTGGAATCGCGCGACCGCTACGGTCGCAGTTTCGAATCCTGTCTCGGGCATGTTATACCCTTAGGTTAGTTAGGTTTAAGTAGTTCTGAGTTCTAGGGGACTGATGACCTTAGACGTTAAGTCCCATAGTGCTCAGAGCCATTTGAACAATTTCGAGAGTTTAAATCAAAAGGTAATTTATCCAGAAGTTTTTACCGTAGTATGCGTGTGACCAGATTTTCCTAATTTACTAAATTAAAATTTTTAAATTGTTTACAGAGAACAGTAAACCAGCAGAGAGTGTTTTTCATCAGTTTACGTGTTCATACCGAGTTTGATCTTCCTTTTTAAATTTCCTGCTACCTATAAAATACATCTAAAACAAAGAATTACTCCTAAAATCCTTCCTCCAACTTCTATAAATTTAGTGAAATGTTATTTCTCTTCATCTATACGATGATTTAATGAGAAACGAGTTACAAAAATATAGTTATTATTATGGCAAATGGTTGCAAAAGAACCTGTACCTCATTCAGTTGCTCTAGGTGGTAACTGCATTAGGAAACACCTGCTCTCGTAATCAGAATCCTAAGGCGGCACTGAAAAATTGCATAACGACGTGTAAATATGGGAGACTAAGGTAGAGAAGGCTATTATTGCTTCCCACACTACGGCACATAAAACTGCACACCTTCAGTGAGTCAAATAATACACTTCGTCTATTCTAGTAGGGGGAAAATTCGTGTAGTCGCAAATCTTTGCGATATGGGGCCGGAGGTGGGGCTTTTAACGGTCACGTTTTGTATTTATCTTGAGCAATTCGAAAGCCACTGCTTTAAAGGCAATATTTCCCGATGCAAAATTAAACTAGATAAAATTTCCTACGCGAAATCTCCTATTCATTTTTATTTGTAGGGCTAATAGTTTCCCCGAATTGCAAGAGACAGAAAAATGCAGATTGCTAAGGAATGTGTTTTAATGCAAATTAATCTTTATTGTTACCTGAAGTGGGCCATGAATAAATATTAATTGTGTACCATATCTAAGTGCAGCAGAAGCCTGTTAAGGGATAAATTGTGTTCTGTCTTTGTAGGGTAGACGTGATGGGGAAGGTAGTGATTGGATTGTGATCCTGCACTTTCCTCCTCCACAGGTCTGCAAACTGATGAGCTAGCAGGCAAGTCCCCGCACTCTCTGTGCCACTACGTCACATGACGTTTGACAAAGTTATACGTGTCCTTCTGCAGCATGCCTTATGAATCATTGATGAAGCAATGCACAGACAAGCCCGAAGGGTATTTTTTTCCAATAAAATACGTTAACAATACAAGGAATTTAAATTTGATTATTAATAATTCTGAGGCAAGTAACGCCTATGGAGAGATTCCGCCTAAGTCTCCGCATACTGTCCTATACTGCTAAAGGGGAATTGATTCTTGCACGGTAGTTGTTGTTTATCCGTTAATAAGGTTCTACTACACTTTGACAGATGTAACAATTGTTCTTAACCCTTTCTGTTAAAGAATAAAAATTAACTTTATACTATTAAAACAGTGTTTTTAGTAATTTGAGAGTCCCAGAGAAAAACGAACAGAACATTTTTGTAGGTAATATTATATAGCTTAATTTTGTACAGGGAAATATTTTCTCTAGACGCAGCGATTTTCGTGTTAATAAAGAAAAACATAAAAAGTTGGCTTAGAACACCCCGTGACGACCCTTATACTTACGCCTCACTGGTCAGTTAATAGTATAGTCGTGGCGATTCATTCTATCGCTGTGCAAAAATTAGCTGCTACACGAATTTTCCCCCTAATTTAACTTCGTGCAGGAAAGCAGTACGGAAGGAAATGCGTTGCATCTGTGGCCAGAGTTGAAAGCAAATTGGCCATTTGAATATCAAAGCAAGTCTTCAAAGAGAATCTTGGAATTATTGAAATCGTGTAATAATGACATTCTTGTCGCTGTCCATTATCTCGTTGTCGTAGTTCGATCATACCATAGCAGACAATATCTGGAAGCTGAAACGACTGAAGAATCAGTCATTGGCGGGATACTGCCGACGCTCGCCAGCAGGAAATTCAAATAAGCCTGAAATCTTTCTAAGGTCCTCAGCTCATCTGCTCTGACTGCTTCGCAGAACGGCGACGTTGGAATCTCCCGGAGACCAAGCAACAAAGACTCTCCACTGTAAAGACACTTCATGATGAAGACTTGAAGCCTGACAGAGAAGAAGTAGCTTTGCACTGAATGCTTACGAAAAGGGAAACTCGTGTTTCTGGATTTTGCGCGTTTCACTCCGTTCAGATTCGCTGGACTAAGGACTTTGCGAGGTCAGATCTTTAAAAATATGCCTTAGAAAATGTTGGCGCCCCTTCCCTGAGATTTTTTTCTCATGATTAACCAGTAACGCACGTCTTATCGTTTAGTGAAGGAAAAAGGTATCTCTCTCTCTCTCTCTCTCTCTCTCTCTCTCTCTCTCTGTGGCAAATGAGGTGGATCGTCGAGGCACAGTCCAGTTTCTCTCTCTAACCTCCAGTATATTCATCTTAGCCAATCCCAGCAGTTCTTTGGATGCGTAGACATTTAGCTTATGTGAAGCCAACTATGGGCGGCATCTCACGCTTTCAAAAGAGTCTCAAACTGCGGGTTCTCATTCCATTTCCTAGATATTATCTAAAGAGTTTTTTGCACGACAGTGTCTTCGTTGACCTTGCTGAAAACAGCATTCTTTCTCTTCCACGTCTGTGCTACAAAATGGTCGTTCCTGGAGGCTTATGTAATTGGAGATAGTTTGAGTGTTTCCTGCTGTGTATCTGAGAAAGGTATGACAAAACACAGTCCGGTGGACTGCATTTCACTGACCTGAAGGCCTCCTGCCGCATCCTTCTGAGAACTACTGTCACCTCGGCCCAATCTTTCAGCGTTCTTACTTATATAAAGCATGCATATTGAATAAAAGTTAAAGTTCGATAACTGCATAACAACGATGACCAGTACTGTTATGCACCTCTTTTCTGGGTGTCGATTAATAATTCAGATCTAATTAATCCATGTGTTCTGATTTTATATACATTACCGGACAGTTTTAGAGTAAAACCGTCGAGTATCATCTGGTTAAACGAATCACGTTAACACCTTTCTGCAAATGACGTAGCGTCAAGTGCAGCAATGGTCCAATGAGGCGTTAAACTCGTAGAGAGTAGAGTGTTGTTCTGGCCAGGGGTGGTTCTGTAATGCTGTCGGAGTCTTTTTGTAACATGACCAGAGCTCACACATTCCAGTTACTAGAATATGAAGCAGGATGTTCGTTTCAGCATTCTCGGTTACTAAGTGTTTCCCAACTTTCTATTTCCATAAGGAGTATGTTCTGGACACTCCCGTCTTCCGTGATGAAAAAAACCGTTTCCACAGCGCTCTATGTTTACAGTGTGAACTCAGAAGCACCCAGACACCCTGTCGCATCTCCACTGTGCTACTAAATCACGCAGTATACATCCCATATAAAATATTTGGCACTGTCTGGGACCGTGGGTGAAGAGTAACGAGCAACATTCTCCGCGGTTTAGTAGCTCTAGTCATCGATCGCATCAGTCGGATATAGTATACCTGGAAAATATTGTACACTCTCTCGGTCGCTGAATAGAGGTCATTATCACAGCTAGAGGCTGAGTTAATGGTGTTAGCGTGATGTTTCTTATGGCTGAGCAATATTTTGTTAGGTGTGTTTACATCTGCAACTAGTAAAACCGGCATTGTTTTGAAATTGCCAAATATGTATCAGAATTGGATATAAATCCTAATTTCTTTCTGCTTCTCCCTCTATCCATCAACACCTCCTAACTGTTCTTTACTTGCCTCCTCCTCAGTCCGTTTTTGGATCACTTCGCCTCCTCCCGCCTCCCCCCCACCCCCCCTCAGTCGAATTAAATATCTGTCTGATCTTCAAATGTGGGTGAATTCCTAAGGGACCAAAGTGTTTAGAACATCGGTCCATAGACTGACACACTAATTCAAGTAACTTAAGCTAACCTGTGCCAAGAACAAGACACACTCCCATGCCCGAGGGAGGATTCTAACCTCCGGCGGGAGGGGTCTCGTAATCCGTGCATGACGCCTCAAACCGCGCCGCCACTCTCTGATTTTGATCCACGTCTATTTTTATTGCAAACGAAACCTTGACTGGGAATTGCAATCGCTTAAAAAGAATGAGTGGATTGCTTGGCATTATCGGTATATGGGGTATGAGAAAGAAGTTTACGACTGCTGGATCTCTGAGGGTAATAGCGTCAACGACAGTATTTGTCACACTTTTAATCTGCAAATGGATAGGATTACGAAGACGCGAACGATTCAGATTACGTTTTAATATCCCAATCATAGGCTGATAAGCCATAAATTCACCTCTGTGTTTCCTGTAAAACAGATGAAGAGAAGGAAAACAAAAGAGGAAATTGTTTTGTATTGAATTTTAGTATGAATGAATTATAAAGAAAGAGAATATGTAAGGGAGAAACATCTTGTGTAATGGTTTAGATGCGCTGCGGTCGTAGTTGGAATTAACTGCGAGAAAGAAAAAGTACAGCTTTTTTCTTGCATTGGGCGCCAAGACAAAACCAGAACAGGGTTGTTTAAAACTATGTACCCTAATCCGTCCAAATGCTATTTAGAGCTTACTTTCAAAATCTTATCCAAACCACTGAAAATATTTCCAAAATTTTTGGTGCAACATTTCCACTTTATATATTACATGTATATTTGTGTATAATATGAATTTAAATATTACGAAAAGGATAGTTGCTACTAACCATATAGCGGAGGTGCTGAGTCTGGCGCGGGCTGGTGTGGCCGTTAGGTTCTAGGCGCTTCAGTCTGGAACAGCATGACCGCTACGACCGCAGGTTCGAATCCTGCCTAGGGCATGGATGTGTGTGGTGTCCTTGGGTTAGTTAAGTTTAAGTAGTTCTATGTTCTAGGGGACTGATGACCACAGATGTTAAGTCCCATAGTGCTCAGAGCCATTTGAGGTGCTGAATCGCAGATAAGCACAACAAAAGACTGTCAGAAAATGAGCTTTCAGCCAACAAGAATTTCATAAGAGGTTGAATATACACACAACCACACAGGCAAATGCCACTCCCACACACATGACAATACCCTATGGCTGCAGAGGCCACGCTATGAGCAGCTGCACATGATACGAGACACAACCACGTGGATGCGGGGAGAGAGAGGTAAGCAGGAGACTGGGGCTGGGAGGAAGATATATAGCAGGGTAGGGGTGGGAGACAGTAAACTGCCACTAGAGAAGTGTACAGGAACAAGGTACAGGGATTATGTAAGGGGGGGGGGGGGGCGGGGGGCGGACGAGGGTAGAACAGCTGGGGGCAGCCAAGAGGTTAAATGGAGGGCATGGGGTGAGAGGTAAAAGGACTGTGGGTGCATTGGTGTAATACAGAACCGAAATGGGAACAGGGGAGAGGCTAGAGGCTAAGGACGGAGACTAACGAAGGTTGAGGCCAGGAGGGTTACAGCAGTGTGCAGTGTACAGGATTACTGCAGTGAGAGTTCCAATCTGCACAAGAAAAGTTTGTGTTCATATCTACATCTATATCTATATGGATACTCTGTAAATCACATTTAAGTGCCTAGCAGAGGGTTCATCGAACTACTTTCACAATTCTCTATTATTCCAATCTCGTATAGTGTGCGGAACGAATGAACACCTATATCTTTCCGTGTGAGCTCTGATTTCCCTTACTTTAAAATGGTGATCGTTCCTCCCTAGGTAGGTCGGTGTCAAGTAACTATTTTTGCATTCGGAGGAGAAAGTAGGTGATTGGAATTTCATGAGAAGATTCCATCGCAACAAAAATGTCTTTGTTTTAATGATTTCCAGCCCAAATCCAGTATCATTTCTGTGACACTCTCTCCTATATTTCGCGATAATATAAAACGTGCTACCCTTCTTTGAGCCTTTTCTATATACTCCGTCAACCTGTCTGGTACTGCTCAGCAGTATTCTAAAAGAGGATGGAGAAACGTAGTGTAGGCAGTCTCCTTGGTAGGTCTGTTACATTTTCTGAGGGTCCTGCCAATAAAACGCAGTCTTTGGTTAGCCTTCGCCACAACATTTTCTATGTGTTCCTTCCAATTTAAGTTGTTCGTAACTGTAATACCCAGGTATTTAGTTGAATTTACGGCTTTTAGCTTAGACTGATTTATCGTGTAATCGAAGTTTAACGAGTTCCATTTAGCACTCATGTGGATGACCTCGCACTTTTCGTTATTTAGGGTCAACTGCTACTTTTAGCACCATTCAGATGTTTTTTCTAAATCTTTTTGCTGTTTGTTTTGATCTTATGATGAATTTATTTGTCGATGAACGACAGCGTCATCTGCAAACAACAGAAGATGGCTGCTCAGATTGTCTCCCAAATCGTTTATATAGATAAGGAACAGCAAAGGGCCTATAACACTACCTTGGGGAACGCCAGAAATCACTTATGTTTTACTCGAAGACTTTCCGTCAATTACTACGAACTACACATGAGTGCTACCTCTCTGACAGGAAATCGCAAATTCAGGCACATAACTGAGACGATATTCCATAAGCATGCAATTTCACTACGAGTCCCGGCCGATGTGACCGTGCGGTTCTAGGCGCTTCAGTCTGGAACCACGTGACCGCTACGGTCGCAGGTTCGAATCCTACCTCGGGCATGGATGTGTGTGATGTCCTTAGGTTAGTTAGGTTTAATTTCTTTCTAAGTTCTAGGTGACTGATGACCTCAGAAGTTAAGTCGCATAATGCTCAGAGCCATTTGAACAATTCATTACGAGCCGCTTGTGCGGTACAGTGTCAAAATCCTTCCGGAAATCCAGATATACGGAATCGATCTGAAATCCCTTGTCAATAGCACTCAACACTTCATGTGCATGAAGAGCTAGTTCTCATGTCCATGTAGAATGCCGCATAGCGATTGCAGTTTAGCTTGTAGATCACATGACTAGTTTTACACATAGCTCTGGGATAGGTGATGCTTGTGACTGGACTGGAGGAGACGATGTGGAAGGATGTATGGGACAGATCCTGCATCTACGTCTGATACAGAGATATGAGCCATCAGGCAAGGGAGCTCAAGATGTGCAAGGAAGGATTTGGAATTGAGTAGCTTCAGTGGGTGTGGAATAATACTGTGGAAGTGATGGGAAGGAAATTGTTTAGGACATTTCTCATTTCAGGGCATGAAAAGAGGTAGCCGAAACCTTGGTGAAGAATGTGATTCAGTGGCTCCAGTCTGGGTGGTACTGAGTGATGAGGGGAATGCTCGTCTGTGTCCAGATGGTGGTACTTTGGGAGGTTGTGAGTGACAGGAGAGATGAGGCATGGGAGATCTGTTTTTGTATAAGGTTGTGAGGATAAGGTGAAGCAAATGGGAAGAAGGTATTGAGATTCTGGAGGAATGTGGATAGAGAGTCATCACCCTGAAACCTGATCATGAAGATGTCAGTCAGTGAATCTTAATGAGGTAAGGGTTGTGGGATCTGGGTGTTGAGGAAAGAAACCTCTAGATGGCCAATGAATAGGTTGGCATAGAATGGTGCCATGCCAGTACCCATAGATATGCCGCATTTTGGTTTGTAGGTAATGCCTTGAAAAGGAAGTAATCATTGGTGAGAATACACTTAATCATGGCGATTAGGAAGGAGTTTTTAGGTTTGGAATATTTTGGCCACTAGGGAAGGAAGTGTTGAATAGTGGTAAGGCCATTGGCATTGTGGATGATAGTGTAAAGGGTGATGACATCAATAGTGACGAGCAGGGCACCACGTGGTGAAGGAACAGGAACTAAGGAATGTCAGTGGATGAAATAGTTGTATTTTTTGTATAGAAGGGTACACTGTGGGCCATTGGCTGAAGGTGTTGGTCTGTGAGAGCAGAGATATTCTCACTGGCTGCACAGTAAGTGACCACAATTGGGCGTGCTGCGTGGTAGGGCTTAAGGACATTAGGAAGCATGGAGAAAGTAAGAGTGAGGGGTGTGGTAGTGGTGAGCAGAGAGGTAGACTCCTGGGAGAATTCTGGGGTGAAGCTAAGAATTTCAGGAGAGAATGGGGACCCTGCTGGATTTCTGGAATGAGATCACTGTGGCAATATAGGTACGTGGTTGAAACAACTGGCAGAGTACTTCAGCCACCTATCCTTGCAGTTAAAAACGACAGTGGTGGAACCTTTGTCAGTAGGTAGTATTCTAAGGTTGGGATCAGTTTTTATGTGGTTGATTGTGAATCTTAATGTGAATGTAAGGTTAGTTTGCATGTTGAGGGATTTTGGAAATGATAGTGAGCCAAGGATCGACGTTAAAGTATTGAGAAAAATTAGTAGAAGGTGATTTATGGGCAGTGGATGTAGAACACAGTTGAATGAAGGGTGAACTGAGTCAGGCAATGTTGAAAATTGGGCTTTAGTTGAGTCCAAGTGGTAGAGTTGGTGGCGGAAAAGTGTTTCCATTGTAGGGGTCAGCAGAAGGAGAGTTGGTCTTCGACAAGTCCCATACAACTGAATTTGGAAGCAGGGCAAAAGGGGAGGCTTTTATAAATGGATTGACGCTTCTGTGGGGCTAAGGCTTTTGAAGGAAAGGTTTATTACTGAGCTTCGGGTCTGTTTAGGATTTAGAATCTGTGTGCTGGAGGGAGGGATCACTTGAGCATCAGTTACATGTAGTAGTTCTGCAAGGCACAGTTTCTTAGCCATGGGGTCAGGTGGGGGGTGGTTTGGAAGTAGTTGTACGGGTGGTGGATCGTGGTAGTCGAAGGTGGAAGTAGGCCGGCCGCGGTGGTCTCGCGGTTAAGGCGCTTAGTCCGGAACCGCGTGACTGCTACGGTCGCAGGTTCGGATCCTGCCTCGGGCATGGATGTGTGTGATGTCCTTAGGTTAGTTAGGTTTAAGTAGTTCTAAGTTCTAGGGGACTGATGACCACAGATGTTAAGTCCCATAGTTCTCAGAGCCATTTGAACCGTTTTGAAGGTGGAAGTAGGAAATGGACAGAGTGTAGAGTATTTTGAAATGGCTTTGTGGTTGTTGCCCTAGCTCCTCCAGGGCAAGGGTTTCAGTGTGTGATGTGGGACTCAGAAATTTGTGTTTGTATATCAGCAGAGTTTTACAGGTGGAGAGGAAGTATTATTGCTTGGAGGCATAGGCCTGGTTAATATGACTATGCAGGTCTATGTTGGCGATGTTTAATGACTGGAGGATTCTGAACAGAAGGGGATCATCATGGAAGGAAGGGCGGTAGCTGGAGGTTGGTAATTTGGTTGAAGGCCATTCCCTGAGCCAAGCAAGAATTCAGGAACAGTATATAGGATGGGGTTCTGGCTAGGTGTGAGGAAATTTTGTGTAGTGACGCAGTTGGAATCGGCAAGGATCCGTGGTGGTGGTTAAAAACGCGTAAAAATCTAAATGCGTTATCATGTCTGGTTACCTTGCAGGTCAGGCAGTGGGATGATTACATACAATCCACCTGTCAGAAAATGTTGCATTAAGAAAATTTCCAACATGAAATCCCCAACACTGTGATGTAAGTATCTCAGTTGTTGTTGAGCAAACTGTTCTAGCATATATCGGTAGATGCTAGACTCACCGACTTTTAAACAAAAAAAGAAACAGGTAATGGCCCTGTTGTACATTAAACTACACATTCATTTTAAGGGAATCCTAAAGTAATCTGACGCAACGCATGGGCTTCAGAACGGCATAACCTCACATAGTGCTTGTTAACTTTACCTGATATGTGGAAAGCGTCCTAATCTGAACAACAATTTCGTTGAAGTTACCTGTTGCGGGAGTCGATTCGTGCCTGTATCTCTGTCGCAAAAAATATTCGACCAGTTCCCTCAAGTGGTTGCAACGCGTGTCTTATGTGGACCTTATACACTGTGTGATCAAAAGTATCCGGACACCTGGATGAAAATGACTTACAAGTTCGTGGCGCCCACCATCGGTAACGCTGGAATTATATATGGTGTTGGACTACCCTGAATTATGAGCGGGTGCTCGATCGAGGTGAAAGATGCAGTCGCCATCCCCGAACTGCTCTCCAACAGTAAGAACCAAGTAGGTGCTTGAAATATTAATGTATGCTTGTGCTGTGATAACGCCACGCAAAACAAAAAGTGGTGCAAGTCTCCTCCATGAAAGACACGACCACAGCATAACGCCAACGCCTCAGAACTTTGTTGTTGGCACTACACACGCTGGCAGATGACGTTAATCGGGCATTCGCCAAACGCAAACCGTGCCATCGGATCGTCACATTGTGCACCGTGATCCGTCGCTCCACACAACGTTTTTCCACTGTTCAGTCGTCCAATGTTTACGCTCCATACAGCAAGTGAGGCGTCGTTTGGCATTTACCGGTGTGATGTGTGGCTTATGAGCAGCTGCTTGACCATGAAGTCCAAGTTTTCTCACTTCCTGTCTGTCATAGTAACTGCTGTGGATCCTAATGCCGTTTGGAATTCCTGTGTGATGGTCTGGATAGATGTCTGCCTATTACACATTAGGACCCGCTTCAATTGCCGGCGGTCTGTGTGAGTCAACAGTCGACGTCGACTGTACGTGTCCCTTCAGGTTTCCACTTCACTATCCTATCGGAGGCAGTGGACCTAGGGATGTTTTGGAACGTGGAAAACTCGCGCACAGACGTATGACACAAGTGACACCCAATCGCCTGACCGTGTTCGAAATCCGTGAGTTCCGCGGAACGCCCCATTCTACTCTCTCACGATGTCTACTGACTATTGAAGTCGCTGATATGGAGTACCTGGCAGTAGGTGGCAGCGCAATGCACCTAATATGAAAAACACATGTTTTGGGTGTGTCCGGATACTTTTGATCACATAGTTTATGCGAGCAGGTGAAATTGGGAAACCCTGTGGTCCTAGGAAACCCTGATTCACGAGATGTGCGTAGAGTAGATGTGGAAAGGTTTCGTTGCCTGTTGTAACTGCGACCCTTTGTTCACCGACCGCAGGCCGCCCTGTTCGCGAAAAGTCCTACACACCACCGGTCTGATTAACCTTCATGTACCACGCAGCAATACTCAAGCAGCTTCTCTTCCTCATTGTCTCCGAAAATTACGCTGCACATTAACTGGAGATTTTGTCCCGTGATACCACAGAACACAACGCGACTTCTTCTCTCGTGAAGATATTTTGTAACGATACCGAGTGTAGTGCTCTCCAGTCAACTTCTACGTGCAAAGTTGAGAGGACATTAAATACGATGGTTTGTTCATCCATTTGTCATAAAGTAAAAATTTGTATGTTTTATAGTTTTTGTAAAATAAATATTGATAAATGTGCAAAGACCTCAGGCCCACCCTGTATATCCTTTTCTGCGGTACTAAAAAGAACCCACTAAGAGAGTTTCAGCGATGCATATGTGGAACTTTAGTGAGACGGTCGCCCACCCTGTCTTGCTCATTTATTCGAAACATGTTGCTATAAAATTTCCTAACAGTGGTGCATCGGGGTTCAACATGTTCGAGTTTTTGGTATCAAAAGAAGTTCTTGAATTTAAGTCTTTAACTGACTTTTCCTGCCTGTGTAGGAAAATTATGGGCTGACGTCTATTCCGGACCATATGTTGCTGCAGTTTGATCCCATTTCCGCGATACATGTCACACTAGAGTGATAAGAAAACTGGCAGTAGATGTTTGGAATAGAAAGTGCTTTTTCCAGTCTAGTCATTGTATGAAGCAGACAGTTTATCTGTCGTAATGAAATGTTGTGTGGCTAGGACCTCTCGTCATGTAGACCGGTCGCCAAGTGCAAGTCTTTTTAGGTGCCGCCATTTCGGCAACTTGTGTGTCGATGGGGATGATGTGATAATGAAGACAACACAAACACCCAATCCCTGAGGGGAGAAAATCTCCGACCCATCCGGGAATCCAACCAAGGTATCTTTGCTTGGCGCTCGGTCGCGTTGACCACTCAGCTATCGAGGGGGACATGTGTCGTAATGGGAGGCATATACTGGTATACTGAGGTGAAAGACCTGCCCCTTAGTGCAATATATCTAGTGGATATCTGCGATAGTTTCTTATGGTCTACAATGGTCACTGAATTACTGCCTAAAACTGTAGAAATGAAACCAAATAGAGGATAATAATACATATAGTTTACTCTTTTTGGTGCGCCGACATGAGGACCGCCAAGTGTAGCTGCAACTGCTTGAGATTTTGTGCAGACGTTTCAGATACAACCCAGGAAATCGGTACACCGCCTTATAATCAGGACTGCAGACCACAATCTCCAATCCCCTTGCTAGATAAGGAAGGTCTCTTCGGGTGCCAAGTATTTCTGGATCGAGGACCGACGTACCAGCGATCTTGGAAGGCGAACCTTGGAAGGCGAACCTTGGAAGGCGAACCTTGGAAGGCGAACCTTGGAAGGGGAACCTTCGAAGACAAACAAAGCCTGCTGGCCTTAATTCAGGTCAGCTAATCCACACACTGTTACGTCCATGTGTGGTCATAACCCAAATATTAAAGTCATTCCCAATTTGATAATTTTTTCATAATGCGGGGCTAAAGTCGTAATACATTTCTTTAAAGTCAGTACCACCGTTAGACTGTTGTTTATTTACAGTGTTACTTTTACACTTACACAATCATGATTTCGGCTTCAAAGTGCCATTATAAAATGTTGTAAGTGTTATACAGTGCCTGGGATGGCATACTGTCGTATTTCAAATACACTATTTGACTCAAGATGGTATACTCAGTGATGAAACAAATCAGTAGGCTCTGCAGAAATATCGACTCTTAGACAATGTGTCTAATAGTGTATTTGAAATACGACAGCATGCGATCTTAGGCACTGTATAACAATTAAAACACTTGATAATGACACTTTGAGGGCGAAATCATGATTGTGTGGGTGTAAATGTAACATTGTAAATAAACAAGAGTCTAGTGGCGGTACTGACTTTAAAGAAACATTCCCAATTTGTTTTAACGGCTATGAAACAGCGAAAATTTAAAATTTCTGCTTTACTTGTTGCAACGAGTAGAACGGTCGTTTTCACATAGAAAATAAAACAGGAAAAAGAATACAGAGCTCTATCAGTTTACGATATTTATTATTTTTAACATATTTTTCATATCCTCACAACTTCTAACGGATGTCTCTGTTTTATTCTCTTGGTTGTAAGAGAACATCTTTTTGTGACAATACTTGAAATAACTAACTAAATTAATGTGCACTTTGTTATGAGAATTCTGGTGTATTAAAAGCATTTAATACGTCATGTACGAAATTACATAGATGTGTACTTTCATTTTCGCTTTTATTACAATCCGATGATTAAAGTTTGATATTGCTAAAACACGTTTTGTGATTATTTCAAGATCTTAAAAAAATTATGGTTATAGCAATAACGAGCTGCATGAGACTATAATCTTCAACTAAGATTTAGATATGTTTCCAAGATTCTCCACTTCGTTGGAAGTGAGCAATTATTTATCAGTTCAGTTCTGTTCAAAAAGTTGTAATAAAAATAAAATGAGGCTGAAGTACCAGAAATACGTTTGCACAGTTTCTTAGTGATTCAATCAGCTGAGCTGGATGTTTCCTGCACAGATTTCTTCCGGATATGCGGCGACGGGACTCGCGTTCACCGCTTCTTCTGGTGTGACGACTGGACGCACTGTGCTGATAACCACGCGGACGAGCTGAACTGTAAGTACCGGTCTGACGAGCTGAACTGTAAGTACCGGTCTGACGAGCTGAACTGTAAGTACCGGTCTGACGCCGTCACTGAGGTCGGCACCCGGGATTCAGTTCTCGTCCACAGTTTGTATGTGTTTATCTGTGGATTATGTTAACAAAAACAAGTACACTGCATCACTATTAGCCTGATACGTCGCCCTCGCGAGAGAAACAGAGAACGTTCGTCTAAATTATGTTAATAATATTCTCCATTCATCATGTAGCGTACATGAACAATCGACTTTAACTTACGTGTTACCCAGCAAAGGCTGTGTTCATTTTTCGATAAATTATCGCCGGCCGCGGTGGCCGTGCGGTTCTAGGCGCTGTAGTCCGGAACCGCGGGACTGCTACGGTCGCAGGTTCGAATCCTGCCCCGGGCATGGATGTGTGTGATGTCCTTAGGTTAGTTAGGTTTAAGTAGTTCTAAATTCTAGGGGACTGATGACCACAGCAGTTGAGTCCCATAGTGCTCAGAGCCATTTGAACCATTTTTTTGATACCTCTGGCCGTAGATGTTACGATAACACAATTTCACTAACATAAACACAAAAAAATTATATTTCTGTTTTTGAAAATGCGTAACTTTCGTCTTCCTCACTAACTCTCCTTTTCCTCTGCGTAAAACCCTTCTTACACTTCCCCTTTCTGTTTTTCAATTCACTCTCCTAGTATACATTGATGGGCCAAAACATTAATACCAATCAATTAATAGAGTGTTGGTCCATGTTTGGAACGCAATACAGCAGCTACTCTGCGTGGGATGGATTCTGCTAATTCTCCTAGTTTTACCGGAGTGATCGGAAATAGTGGTGTTCAGTGCGCAACGGTAGGTGGTTTGGTTTCTGCCACAGTTTATATTTTGCCAACACAGGGCGAATTCGCTTTTCCATCTTATTGAAGTAATGGGTAGCCCGTAATTTCTTAAAACAATTCTTAGCGGCAAAGTGAGACGTGAGTACCAAATGAGTTTGTTAACGAGTTCATCTGAGATTCACAGTATCCAAGTAGGTCTGTCAGGACATCTACGTCTGAATAAAATGTTACGTGCGAGGTAGAACTGTCTTATCGCAGTATTCGATTTGTTTTTCCATTTCTCCTTTATGCCTTTCCACATTGGCTCCTTCTCCTGTTCATCAGCAATATCACATAAAGAAGATGAAACAAAATGATCAAAGACTAGTTTTTGCTTATGCACTGAAGCGCCAAAGAAACTGCATATTCAGAGAAATGTGAACTGGCAGAATACGGCGCTGTGGTCGGCAATCCCTATATCAGACAACAAGTGCCTGATGCAGTTGCTAGATCGGTTACTGCTGCTGCCATGGCAGGTTATCAAGATTTAAGTTAGTTTGACAGTGCTATCACAGTCAGCGCGCGAGCGATGGGACAGAGAATCTCCGAGGTAGCGATGAAATGGGTTTTTTCCCGTAAGATCATTTCACGAGTATACAGCGAATATCAGGAATACGGTAAAACATCAAATCTCCGACTTCGCTGCGGCCGGAGAGAGATCCTGCAAGAACGGGACCAACGACGACGGAAGAGAATCGTTCTACGTGACAGAAGTGGAACCCTTCCAAAAATTGCTGCAGATTTCAGTGCACGGCCAACAAGTGTCACTGTGCAAATCGTTCAACGAAACACCGCTGATATGGGCTTTCGCAGCCGAGGGCACACTCGTGTACCCTAGATGACTGCATTACACAAAGCTATACGTGTCGCTTGGGCCCGTCAACACCGACATTGGACTGTCGATGACTGGAAACACGTTGCCTGGTAGGATGAGTCTTGTTTCAAATTGTACCCAACGGATGGACTTGTACGGGTATGGAGACAACCTCATGAATCCATGCACGCTGCAGACAACTGTTCATACTTGTGGAGGCCCCATAATGGTATGAGGCCTGAGCAATTGGAGTACTATGGGACCCTTATACGTCAAGATATGACTCTGACAGGTGACACGTACGTAAGCGTCCCCTCAGATCACGAGCATCCAATCACATCCATTCTGCATTCCGACTAACTTGCGCAATAGCGGCAGGACAATGCGACACCCCACATGTCCGGAATTGCTACAGAGTGCCCCCAGAAATACTCTTTAAACACTTCCGCTGTCCACCAAACTACCCAGGCACAAACATTATTAAGCATAGGCAGCCCTGTAGGATTCATGGTGTCAGTTCCCTCCAGCACTACTTCAGACGTTAGTGGAGTCCATGCCATGCAGTGTTGCGGCACTCCTGCGTGCCCGCGGGGCCCTGTACAACATTAGGTAGGTGTACCGGTTCCTTTGGCTCTTCAGTGTGTGCTTCCGGAGGCATGTGACACCTTATGTCTAAGCCCAGGTCACAGAGCCACACAATTCCCGTAAATTACGGGCACATGGCTTCTGGGCGCCAAGCAAATTTTGTTTCTTACGCTACTGAAAAGCACTGTACCACTGTATCAAGAATGTGATCTTATTACAGGGATATTTACCCTGCTGGAAGATGTCATCAGATACACCAGCCATGAAGAGACGCGGTTTATGCACAATAATCTTCGCGTGAGAAACAGAGAACGTTTGTCTAAATTATGTTAATAATATTCTCCATTCATCATGTAGCGTACTTGAACAATCGACTTTAACTTACGTGTTACACACTCTTTTGATACGTCTGGCCATAGATGTTACGATAACACAATTTCACTAACATAAACACAAAACATTTATATTTGTGTTTTTGAAAATGCGTAACTTTCGCCTGCCTCACTAACTCTCCTTTTCCTCTGCGTAAAACCCTTCTTATACTTCCCCTTTCTGTTTTTTTCAATTCATTCTCCTCGTATACATTGATAGGCCAAAACATTAATACCAATAGCTTAATAGAGTATTGGTGCATGAACCATGGACCTCACCGATGGTAGAGAGGCTTGCGTGCCTCAGCGATACAGATAGCCGTACCGTAGGTGCAACCACAACGGAGGGGTATCTGTTGGGAGGCCAGACAAACGTGTGGTTCCTGAAGAGGGGCGGCAGCCTTTTCAGTAGTTGCAGGGACAACAGTCTGGATGATTGATTGATCTGGCCTTTTGACTCTAACCAAAACGGCCTTGCTGTGCTGGTACTGCGAACGGTTGAAAGCAAGGGGAAACTACAGCCCAAATTTTTCCCGAGGGCATGCAGCTCCACTGTATGGTTCATGATGATGGCGTCCTTTTGGGTAAAATATTCCGGAGATAAAATAGTCCACTATTCGGATCTCCGGGTGGGGACTACTCAAGAGGACGGCGTTATCAGGAGAAAGAAAACTGGCGTTCTACGGATCGGAGCGTGGAATGTCAGATCCCTTAATCGGGGTGGTAGGTTAGAAAATATAAAAAGGGAAATGGATAGGTTAAAGTTAGATATAGTGGGCATTAGTGAAGTTCGGTGGCAGGAGGAACAAGACTTCTGGTCAGGTGACTACAGGGTTATTAACACAAAATCAAATAGGGGTAATGCAGGAGTAGGTTTAATAATGAATAGGAAAATAGGAATGCGGGTAAGCTACTACAAACAGCATAGTGAACGCATTATTGTGGCCAAGATAAAAACGAAGCCCACGCCTACTACAGTAGTACAAGTTTATATGCCAACTAGCACTGCAGATCTGCAGATAACGAAGAAATTGAAGAAATGTATGACGAAATAAAAGAAATTATTCAGATAGTGAAGGGAGACGAAAATTTAATAGTCATTGGTGAATGGAATTCAACAGTAGGAAAAGGAAGAGAAGAAAACGTAGTAGGTGAATATGGGGCTAAGAAATGCAAGAGGAAGCCGCCTGGTAGAATTTTGCACAGAGCACAATTTAATCACAGCTAACACTTGGTTCAAGAGTCATAAAAAAAGGTTGTAAACATGGAAGAAGCCTGGAGAAACTGACAGGTTTTAGATAAATTATATAATGGTAAGAGAGAGATTTAGGAACAAGGTTTTAAATTTTAAGACAGGGGCAGATGTGGACTCTGACCACAATCTATTGGTTATGAACTGTATATTAAACCTTAAGAAACTGCAAAAAGGTGGGAATTTAAGGAGATGGGACCTGGATAAACTGACTAAACCAGAGGTTGTACAGAGTTTCAGGGAGAGCATAAGGGATCAATTGACCGGAATGGGGGAAAGAAATACAGTAGTAGAAGAATGGGTACCTTTGAGGGATGAAGTAGTGAAGGCAGCAGAGGATCAAGTAGGTAAAAAGACGAGGGCTAGTAGAAATCCTTAAGTAACAGAAGAAACATTGAATTCAATTGATGAAAGGAGAAAATACACTCCTGGAAATTGAAATAAGAACACCGTGAATTCATTGTCCCAGGAAAGGGAAACTTTATTCACACATTCCTGGGGTCAGATACATCACATGATCACACTGACAGAACCACAGCCACATAGACACAGGCAACAGAGCATGCACAATGTCGGCACAAGTACAGTGTATATCCACCTTTCGCAGCAATGCAGGCTGCTATTCTCCCATGGAGACGATCGTAGAGATGCTGGATGTAGTCCTGTGGTACGGCTTGCCATGCCATTTCCACCTGGCGCCTCAGTTGTACCAGCGTTCGTGCTGGACGTGCAGACCACGTGAGACGATGCTTCATCCAGTCCCAAACATGCTCAATGGGGGACAGATCCGGAGATCTTGCTGGCCAGGGGAGTTGACTTACACCTTCTAGAGCACGTTGGGTGGCACGGGATACATGCGAACGTGCATTGTCCTGTTGGAACAGCAAGTTCCCTTGCCGGTCTAGGAATGGTAGAACGATGGGTTCGATGACGGTTTGGATGTACCGTGCACTATTCAGTGTCCCCTCGACGATCACCAGAGGTGTACGGCCAGTGTAGGAGATCGCTCGCCACACCATGATGCCGGGGGTTGGCCCTTTGTGCCTCGGTCGTATGCAGTCCTGATTGTGGCGCTCACCTGCACGGCGCCAAATACGCATACGACCATCATTGGCACAAAGGCAGAAGCGACTCTCATCGCTGAAGACGACACATCTCCATTCGTCCCTCCATTCACGCCTGTCGCGACACCACTGGAGGCGGGCTGCACGATGTTGGGGCGTGAGCGGAAGACGGCCTAACGGTGTGCGGGACCGTAGCCCAGCTTCATGGAGACGGTTGCGAATGGTCCTCGCCGATACCCCAGGAGCAACAGTGTCCCTAATTTGCTGGGAAGTGGCGGTGCGGTCCCCTACGGCACTGCGTAGGATCCTACGGTCTTGGC
Organism: Schistocerca gregaria; assembly: GCF_023897955.1. Lineage (NCBI taxonomy): Eukaryota > Metazoa > Arthropoda > Insecta > Orthoptera > Acrididae > Schistocerca > Schistocerca gregaria. Next base: position 529,003,345 of record NC_064921.1, read on the forward strand.
GTGCATCCGTGCGTCGCTGCGGTCCGGTCCCAGGTCGACGGCCAAGTGCACCTTCCGCCGACCACTGGCGACAACATCGTTGTACTGTGGAGACCTCACGCCCCACGTGTTGAGCAATTCGGCGGTACGTCCACCCGGCCTCCCGCATGCCCACTATACGCCCTCGCTCAAAGTCCGTCAACTGCACATACGGTTCACGTCCACACTGTCGCGGCATGCTACCAGTGTTAAAGACTGCGATGGAGCTCCGTATGCCACGGCAAACTGGCTGACACTGACGGCGGGGGTGCACAAATGCTGCGCAGCTAGCGCCATTCGACGGCCTACACGGCGGTTCCTGGTGTGTCCGTTGTGCCGTGCGTGTGATCATTGCTTGTACAGCCCTCTCGCAGTGTCGGGAGCAAATATGGTGGGTCTGACACACCGGTGTCAATGTGTTCTTTTTTCCATTTCCAGGAGTGTATAAAAATGCAGTAGATAAAGCAGGCAAAAAGGAATACAAACGTCTCAAAGAACAGATCGATAGGAAGTGCAAAATGGCTAAGCAGGGATGCCTAGAGGACAAATGTAAGGATGTAGAGGCTTATCTCACTAGGGGTAAGATAGATACTGCCTACAGGAAAATTAAAGTGACCTTTGGAGAAAAGAGAACCACTAGTATGAATATCAAGAGCTCAGATGGAAACCCAGTTCTAAGCAAAGAAGGGAAAATATTATGGAAATGGAAGAGAATGTAGATGAAGATGAAATGGGAGATATGATACTGCGTGAAGAGTTTGACAGAGCACTGAAAGATCTAAGTCGAAACAAGGCCCCCATGGTAGACAACATTCCATTAGAACTACTGACAGCCTTGGAAGAGCCAGTCCGACAAAACCCTGCCATCAGGTGAGCAAGATGTGAGCAAAATACCCTCAGACTAAAAGAAGAATATACTAATTCCAATCCCAAAGAAAGCAGGTGTTGACAGATGTGAAATTTACCGAACTATCAGTTTAATAAATCACGGTTGCAAAATACCACCGCGAATTCTTTACAGACGAATGGAAAAACTAGTAAAAGCCCACCTCAGGTAAGATCAGTTTGGATTCCGTAGAAGTATTGGAACACGTGAGGCAATTCTGACCCTACGACTTATCTGGGGAACGAGATTAAGGAAAGGCAAACTTACGTTTTAGCATTTGTAGACTTAGAGAAAACTTTTGAAATTTTGACTGTAATACTCTCTTTTAGATTCTTAAGCTGGCAGGGGTGAAATACAGGGAACGAAACGCTATTTACAATTTGTACAGAAAGCAAATGGCAGTTATAAGAGTTGAGGGGCATGAAAGGGAAGCAGTGGTTGGGAAGGAAGTGAGTCAGGGTTGTACCCTCTCCCTGATGTTATTCCATCTGTATATTGAGCGAACAGTGAAAGAAACAAAAGAAAAATTCGGAGTAGTTATTACAAACCATGGAGAAGAAATAAAAACCTATAGTTTTTCCGATGACATTGTAATTCTGTCAGAGACAGCAAAGGACTTAGAAGAGCAGTTGAACGGAATGGAGGATATAAGATGAACATCAACAAAAGCAAAACGAATATAATGGAATGTAGTCGAATTAAGTCGGGATATGCAAAGGGCATTAGATTAGGCAATGAGGTACTTAAAGTAGTAAAGGAGTTTTTCTATTTGGTGAGGAAAATAACTGATGATGGTCGAAGTAGAGAGTATATAAAATGTAGACTGGTAATGGCAAGGAAAGCGTTTCTGAAGAAGAAAAATTTGTTAACATCGAGTATAGATTTAAGTGTCAGGAAGTCATTCCTGAAAGTATTTGTATGGAGTGTAGACATGTATGTAAGTGAAACATGGACGATAAATAGTTTCGACAAGAAGAGAATAGAAGTTTTCGAAATGTGGTGCTACTGAAGAATGCTGAAGATTAGGTGGGTAGATCCTATAATTAATGTGGAGGTTTTGAATAGGATTGGGGAGGAGTTTGTGGTACAACTTGGCTAGAAGAAGGGATCGGTTGGTAGGACATGTTCTGAGGCATCAAGTGATCAGAAATTTAGCATTAGAGGGCAACGTGGAGGGTAAAAATTGTAGAGGGAGACCAAGAGATGAATACACCAAGCAGATTCAGAAGAATGTGGTTTGCAGTAGTTACTGGGAGATGAAGAAGCTTACACAGAATAGAGTAGCATGGAGAGCTGCATCAAAACAGTCTCAGGACTGAAGACCACAACAACAACAACAACAGTCTTCGCTTAGTCCGTGTTAGACATGGTGCCTTCGATTACTACCGCAGTTCACGCTGAAGGACAGATGAGTGAACAGATAGTGTTATAACACCTCCGCAGAACGGCGACAGTGACGAATTTCATGTTTCGAGCTACCATTTGCCTGGTTGATGCCAGTTCTGGACACGACCGTCAACCTTTTGTAACAAGGAGTGACTCACGTTGCCTGATGTTTCCATTGATCCACCGACCAATTTGGATGATCGCATGCCAAATGCAATCGTAATTAATGATGTAGTTGGGTGAACGTAAGAACACATTGGGGTTGTCTACTGAGGTGCTCCGGTTCAAGAATGTGCAATGAACGGTTGGCTCCGAAACATTCGTGCCGCTCCAGCGCTGTATTCCATCTTCAGATCTGCTACACATAGCCACCTATCCTGCTTTACAGACACGACAAGTCACCAATCTGCACGTTCTGTGGTGAGATATGGATGTCCCACGCAATATCGGGTACTCGCAGTTTCACCGTCCTTCAACAGTCTTACGTGGACGCTCACGGCAGTGTCACGCGGACAGTCGACCAGCTCCGCCGTTGACGAGTTGTTCGTTCCCACTCTCCGAGCCATAATGATCAACCCTTTCTCAAAGTTACCCACGTCCGTGGACTTCTCTACCAGCGGCCAGTATCGTCGCTAATATGATTCTCCATTCGTATACACGTGTTTATACTCTCGTTATCGTGTCACGTGCCTGGCATTCCGTCTGGTCTTAACGTCTTGGCCCATCAGTGTATGTACCTCTTTTATAGACCCTTATTGTTCAACTCCATTTCAAGCTCCACGCTCATTCTCATTTACATGCCTCATTTGAGGAACGGATCTCATAATAAAATTTTAGTTATATTTGAGCAGTCCATTTTCTAACAAACAAAAGGAGTAATGAATGCAATATTGTCATAAATCTGTTTTACCGAATTGTTATAAAGACGACCACGGGAAAGTACAGTGAGTAAAACATAAAATTGTTTATTTTCCTTTATAAATACACTCCTGGAAATGGAAAAAAGAGCACATTGACACCGGTGTGTCAGACCCACCATACTTGCTTCGGATACAGCGAGAGGGCTGTACAAGCAATGATCACACGCACGGCACAGCGGACACACCAGGAACCGCGGTGTTGGCCGTCGAATGGCGCTAGCTGTGCAACATTTGTGCACCCCCGCCGTCAGTGTCAGCCAGTTTGCCGTGGCATACGGAGCTCCATCGCAGTCTTTAACACAGGTAGCATGCCGCGACAGCGTGGACGTGAACCGTATGTGCAGTTGACGGACTTTGAGCGAGGGCGTATAGTGGGCATGCGGGAGGCCGGGTGGACGTACCGCCGAATCGCTCAACACGTGGGGCGTGAGGTCTCCACAGTACATCGATGTTGTCGCCAGTGGTCGGCGGAAGGTGCACGTGCCCGTCGACCTGGGACCGGACCGCAGCGACGCACGGATGCACGCCAAGACCGTAGGATCCTACGCAGTGCCGTAGGGACACTGTTGCTCCTGGGGTATCGGCGAGGACCAATCGCAACCGTCTCCATGAAGCTGGGCTACGGTCCCGCACACCGTTAGGCCGTCTTCCGCTCACGCCCCAACATCGTGCAGCCCGCCTCCAGTGGTGTCGCGACAGGCGTGAATGGAGGGACGAATGGAGACGTGTCGTCTTCAGCGATGAGAGTCGCTTCTGCCTTGCTGCCAATGATGGTCGTATGCGTGTTTGGCGCCGTGCAGATGGGCGCCACAATCAAGACTGCATACGACCGAGGCACACAGGGCCAACACCTGGCATCATGGTGTGGGGAGCGATCTCCTACACTGGCCGTACACCTCTGGTGATCGTCGAGGGGACACTAAATAGTGCACGGTACATCCAAACCGTCATCGAGCCCATCGTTCTACCATTCCTAGACCGGCAAGGGAACTTGCTGTTCCAACAGGACAATGCACGTTCGCATGTATCCCGTGCCACCCAACGTGCTCTAGAAGGTGTAAGTCAACTACCCTGGCCAGCAAGATCTCCGGATCTGTCCTCCATTGAGCATGTATGGGACTGGATGAAACGTCGTCTCACGCGGTCGGCACGTCCAGCACGAACGCTGGTCCAACTGAGGCGCCAGGTGGAAATGGCATGGCAAGCCGTTCCACAGGACTACATCCAGCATCTCTACGATCTTCTCCATGGGAGAATAGCAGCCTGCATTGCTGCGAAAGGTGGATATACACTGTACTAGTGCCGACATTGTGCATGCTCTGTTGCCTGTGTCTATGTGGCTGTGGTTCTGTCAGTGTGATCATGTGATGTATCTGACCCCAGGAATGTGTCAATAAAGTTTCCCCTTCCTGGGACAATGAATTCACAGTGCTCTTATTTCAATTTCTAGGAGTGTATATAGAAAATTAGGTGGCCTTCTGCCTTACCATTCAGTTAAATGTCGATGCGATTGCAGAAGCAGAGTGGATTCAATTACACGGCTAGATGAGATAACCTTCGGGCAAGAGAGCTTATGAATCCCATCTCTTACCGATTGAGCTATCAAAGCCCAACTCGCGACCATTTGTCAAGGTTTTAAATTAGTGCTTCTCTCCCGATTTTCAAAGTCTCGCTGAACTAGTATTCCTGGAAGGGGTTATATCATAAAGAAATTGTATGACCGCATCCTAGAGAGTTGTTTCCGCTATATACCTTTCACTTGGCAGCGTGGTGTGCTCGATTTCGAAATTGTCTGGTGAAGTGGTGGGACTCAAACCCTGAACACGTATCAAAAGTCCGACTCTATGTTCATTTCGGTTAATTTTTCTTCCTTGTCTACACGAACTCCCACCAACAAAATATATAAAATTCGCATCTATACAGGAATAGGACTTGAACACATGACACCTTCTAGCGATGGTGTCACAGAGTCTAGCATTCAAATACAGGTTAAAAATTATTCGTTAGCGAAATATTTATTTCTTTATGTATCCATTTGTTACACTGTAGCCAGTTGTCTATAACTTAAGCAAAGGCTGTGTTCATTTTTCGATAAATTATCGCCGGCCGCGGTGGCCGTGCGGTTCTAGGCGCTGTAGTCCGGAACCGCGGGACTGCTACGGTCGCAGGTTCGAATCCTGCCCCGGGCATGGATGTGTGTGATGTCCTTAGGTTAGTTAGGTTTAAGTAGTTCTAAGTTCTAGGGGACTGATGACCTCAGCAGTTAAGTCCCATAGCGCTCAGAGCCACTTGAACCATTTGATAAATTATCAATAAAATTTTTTCCTATACATCGCCAGCTATCGATACTTCTATCCCATGAGATAACTATTTCTCCTTTTAATAAAACTACTCCTACTTCCACATCTAAATATACCTGACTGTATTATTGCCCTAAACGTCATTCCCTCCTTTTTGTCACTAGTATGCATTATAAAATATTAAAACAGATTATAAATTGTAATGATATCAATTCTAATCTGCCGTATTCCGTAATGCACTCCATCACTCCCCAGACTATATGTACTCCCTGCCCATTCCTGGGCACTTTGGAGGGCGGTGTGGTTGCATGTGCCTCTTACCTTGTGTGTCAGCTTCTCGTTCCAGAGGATGACTCCACTGTTCCGATCGAGATTCGCTGTTGCTGGTGTTCCAGTTCTGTGGATGGAGAGGCACGGCACACGGATGCGCTTCCAATCTGTCTTGCTTTTGTGATCGTCTAGCGTGCGTAGCTAGCATTTCGTCTGCTGCAGCTATTGATCTCAGATGTCTTCCATGCGTTGCTCTCAGTCTTCTGCGTCACAGCCTCCTGTAGCGAAACAGACGGGGTTCGTTGCGAAGATACCGCACAACGCGTTTTCTTTTTAGAAAAATATTGTCCTAGACCTGACATCCTGCTTCGCCACGCAGTCGAGCGTTCTGTGCTGATTCAATTGCTGTTGATCAGTATCGGCAATAACATCGTCGTACAACGGACAACCCCAGATAGTATGCCCTGGAGATAATCACAGAAGGAGGGGGCAGACCATTTATTTGCAGTGGGTGGAGTCCCACGCTGGCATCCGCTATAGTGAGGAAGTTGACGTATTAATGAACCTAGGTGCCCATGTGGCATTGTCCATGATATGACATTTTCGTATACTGGCTACCTACGTGATGGCAAGAGCCACGGAAAACCTAATGGAAAGTATTGTGGAACGTGTCCCAACAAATGGAGGTGGTTACTACACGGTATTACAGAATCGATTTCCTACCGTGGTTTCCGAAGGCCCATTTCGACCGGTCAACGATTTCCACCATCGTTCGACTCTGGTTCACTCACGTCTCTTTTCCTCTCCATCTTAGCGTATGAACATTTACAGTTCCCTTACATGTGACCTTGGTTCTGAATAGGAAACTCACGTAACACACATCCTGTTTTCGTGTCCCAAATTTCACCGTGAAAGGTTAGATTTTTGAAGAAATTGTTATGTACGAGAAATACCACGTCCTTCTATCAGATCATTTCTCTTTCGTTTGCTACAGAGATTCGTCTTCATAAAGTGACGGTAAATTTCCTTTAAAGTCTTGGGGAGAGTCTGTAGCTCTTAATGGTTTGCGTTTATCATGTCATTCTTTTCATGGAATTTCTGTACTGGTGTGAAATGTTGTCCATTTGTAGTGGGCAAAATTGTGACAGCTTCAGGTCTTAAATCAGTAAATATGAATTTATGTGTTCTTTGCATACAATTCAACGTACAGTTTCAAAAATGGTTCAAATGGCTCTGAGCACTATGAGACTTAACTTCTTAGGTCATCAGCCCCCTAGGACTTAGAACTATTTAAACCTAACCAACCTAAGTACAGCACACACATCCATGCACGAGGTAGGATTCGAACCTGCGACGGTAGCGGTCTCGCGGTTCCAGACTGTAGTGCCTAGAACCGCTCGGCCACCACGGCCGGCAACGTACAGTTTAGAAACGTTATTTAGATGGTAGATTGGGTACTACTGGTGGTCAAATAAGTAAAAGAAATGGTATGTTCTGGCGTTCCTTCTTTACCACTGGCACATTTGCAGGCCTGTCTTCGACCAGTTGAATGCCAGCAGGTTACATAAGACTCTTGACGCGTCAAGAAGTGTGTCACGTCTCTTGACGGAATCAGATGCCTCATCCCCAGTCTCAATTCTATATCTGGGAGAAAACCACAGGTGCATCGCCTGTCTGGGCATCATCCTTCCGTTTTTGATTGTTAATTTACTGCTTTATGGCTCGTATTTTTATTATATGCAGGACTTCATGATGTTCTTTCTTCAGTCAATAGATGACCGATTTTTTCAGTGTATGAAGATTAAGTGGACATTTTCCAAGTATTATATGCAGCGTGTCAACTGACACATTATTAAAGCCGCCTGTCAACCGAAGTAGTATTCCGTGCTCACCCTCGTAACTATCCGTGCTGCTGTTGTGAGTAGAAGCCTGTGCACCCAAAGCCGGCCGGGATGGCCGAGCGGTTCTAGGCGCTACAGTCTGGAACCGCTCGACCGCTACGGTCGCAGGGTCGAATCCTGCCTCGGGCATGGATGTGTGTCATGTCCTTAGGTTAGTTAGGTTTAAGTAGTTCTAAGTTCTAGGGGACTGATGACCTCAGACGTTAAGTCCCATAGTGCTCAAAGCGATTTGAACCATTTGAATTTGTGCACCCAAGCAACCGCACAACATCTCCTAACGCTTTTATGACAGTTAGGGTGGCATTATGATACGTCCTCATTGTCTGCATTGACAGTTTATAATCATAACTGACTAGATTAATAATTTTGTTATCATTGTACCTGCATCTCTTGTTTATTTTTCCAATATGGTAATTTTGTTGCTCGTCCAAGAGAACACCTTGGCATCTGGTGGCGAATTTTCTCCTTCTGGAACTGCCACATTATCACATGATCATATCTCACGAGAGTGTCACATTTAACAACATATACCGTGTTTATCAAGCGCACCAGACAATTTAACAATGTAGTTGTTGAAGGAACTTGCCACATCCCTCTTCCAGTTCACTGGAGCTTCTTTTGACAGGGACCGTCAGGTTGTCAGTATTTGCCCCTATCCCTTTGACCTCTTCGTTATCCTGCAGCTTCCATAATACAGGTTCAGTTACAGGATCCCTGTGGGCAGCCTGTAGATAACTCTTCTGCGAGGGTCTTTCTATGGCACGACGTGGTTGCTGCTCTGTTTTGACAATAGTTCTTAAAATAGTTGTAGAAAGCTGCTGGGCAGTCGAAGCCCCTCAGGAGGTCAAGAAGCAAGAAGTGCTAGCTACCATAAGTGATCGAAAGCTCCGGCAATGTTCACATTATGGCTACAACATATTTAAAGGAGTATGTCTTACGCCTCTTTACGGAGTCTTCTGATGACTTCTCACTTCTGAATTCATAGGGTGGGAGATTTATTCCACGAAGAAGATTTATTCTCCTGATGTTTACAGTATTGCTGATTCTCAACCATTGTACCTAAAGCAACCAGAAGGCTCATCGATCTGTAGGAATTTTGAGCGAGAGAAGTCATGTCTTCACGTTTCTTGAGAATAATCAGATTTCTGTTCTTTCATAAACTTAGTGCCATTGCTGCATCATATACGCTGTGTACAGTTGTAAAAACGTGAACTTACGTACATGTGAATAGTCAGTAGAACGTCAGCCGGTATACCTTGTCTCTTTCAGGAATTATTCCCTCACCTCTTCTCTCGAAAATGGGAAAAATTGTCATTTCTGATGTATATTTCCCCACTTTCGTTCTGTGTTCATCAAATTCGTCTTCTGTCGAATCATCTGGAAAGAGACACTCCAGCAGTAGTCGTGCAGATTACCGCCATATTTCTGTCACGCTGCTGTCTGCCAACTTTAGAGTTACTATCAGTGCCGGAGATTTTATCTTTCGGCAGACGATTTTATACGGCGTAACCGATGGGTCAAGATGTAGGTTCTGTGCCACGAATCGATTTCAGCTCTTTGTTCTTGTCTGCCGCAGGCCGCCTATAAAATTGCGGCAAGTTCTCTGTATCTGTCCATACGGCGCCCTCTTTCTCCCACAGCCTTGCCTTTCTGGTACAGTCTTCTTCTTCTGACTTCTGTTCTAAGACTCTGGAGATACTCGTTCCATAGTACTTGCGAATTCCAGCCCAATTGACTTATGGCTGTTAATGTACCTCTTGTATAGAAGTCACGAGTTATTGAGCTATTGTATAGTGTTTGTCATCTACTTCCGCCGGGTCCGGGCATTGGAAAATTCTGTTCAGGTGGGTGAAGTCGGCTTTCCTTACTTTGTATCGTGTCTCTAATGCGTTTAGAGCATCGAAATCTCTGAGTTCATCTCTATGTGAGTCAACTGCCAAGATTATAAAGCCGTGGTAACTCATGGGGAGGCCTCTTTCACCTTTCCAAAGCGTAAATACAGAATAAAATATACGCGAGAAATGAGAATTGCTAGTTTTGAAGCATATAGTCTTTCTCTACCTCATCAACACTCCTCACCTCATTCAATCTATTTTCCTGCTCACTGTTTTCCTCTCATAGCATTCGCCTCATGGAATATCTAGAAGGTGGATGATTCGCGTCAGTTTTTCATACTAAGGAAAGTAGTTTAATCGTATCTTATGTAATTTATCTATTGAAGGTAATTTTTTATTATCTTATTTACCCTATCAACTCACAAGTGTTTCTATAAAACACTCTTGCAATTTCTTTACGTTCTGCGCGTTTCCACATTTACGCTCATTTTCACATACAACTATCTTACTGATTCTCCCTCCATGATGTTTTCAAAACTAAAAATAACTGTCTGTGAAACGGAAGATTTATAAACAGTGTGTATTACCAGTTTTGATTTATAGCAGCGAGAATAATTTCAAAATCAGAAGCTCATGTAGCTACCAACTGTAGATCTATGTTGGTAATTAATGGGCTAGACGAATGAACGGAATTGATTCAGATTAGTGATTGTAGAGGATGACTATAGTAAAAATTAAACTGAGGTCGGGTGGACATGAAAGCTTTCGAGTGTATGATAGAAGGGATAAAGTATTTGTAGAAACCGAAGGATAAGGAAAGACCGCGGCGGTAACCTAGTACAAGGAAGGAATATGATACAAGCATACAGGAGAAAAATGCATCCATCTACCTGAACGCAATGCGGCACACAAAAGTCATGAAGGGGGCTCGTACCCAGCACTGGATGTGGAATGGTTGAAGACTGTGATGTTCAATGATGAGATACAACGGTGTACAACGTCTCCACGCGGGAGTGCTTATTGGTAATGTTTCAACCGTTACAGGAATACGGTAAGGATTCTAACCAGTCACTCCAGTGGCTCTTCTGAACTTCTTAACACGGATGATCTGCTTCCTGTCGATTGCTTTTATGTGAACCAGAAGTCTTCCCATTCCGATGCATCCGGCACAGACCTACTGGTGAACAAGCAACAAAGCCTATGGCAGTTTCTTAGGGGCTGTCTCTGTGAGGACGTATAACCACATATCTGTAAGAAAATTTTAAACAGACTATACGTACTGTCTTAGGGAGAGACAGGGACCACCTAATAGAGGTCTTTTGTTGAATATTTCAGCTTCAGGCTAGAAAAATCTTGTAATTACTAGTTTCAAGTTACCAGCTCGTCATCAAGTGACCTGTTTACGTTACAGAGTCACACGTTAGTTCGCAAGTAACAGATTAAAATCATTTGATTCTGAGCTAGTAAGTCGATATGGTAATAATACAATTTAAGACTAAAGAAAAGGAAAATAAAAGAAAAGACGACTTTCCATGAAGGAATTGTCCGAATGGGGTGGAAATCGGTAAATCTGATATTCATGTACAGACAAACAAATGATTACTATTTCAGAAAAACTGGATGATTTATTCACGAGAAAGAGCTTCTAGAATTGAGAAAGTTAGTAACGCGTTTGTGCACATCTAGCCTTTATGCAGACAGTTATTCGGCTTTACACTGAATGACAGAATTGTTCGATGTCCTCCTGAGGGGTATCTTGCCAAGTTCTGTGCAACTGGCACGTTAGATCGAAAAAATCGAGAGTTTGGTTGAGGTCCCTGGCTTTGTTGCTCCAAACGTTCTGAATTGGGGAGGTGTCTGGCGACCTTGCTGGCCAGAGTAGGCTTTGGCAAGGACGGAAACAAGCAGTACAAACTCCCGGATGTCGGGCAGTTTGGGTGGCGACAGTCAGCTATACGGGGCGCCTCCAGACACGTCGCCAGGCTGGAATCTCAGTGACTGGGTTAGAACTGTCGTCAGTGCTGTGACCCGCTTCAAAATGAGACCCAACGACCAGCGAAGACGTATCTGGAGCAGCAGGGGCATACCAACCTCACTTTCGCTCGCCATATGGCCTGAGAACCAAGAATGATGGTGCGACGTGCCATTTCATATGAAAGAAAATTCGTCGACGGTATTCCACACCCCTTTTTGTTGCCATTCATGACAAACCTGCCTGGGCTTACATTTCAGCAAGACAATACCCTCCCGCACGCGACGAGAGTTTCTACTTATTGCTTGCAAAAGGTTAAAGTTACGAGCAAGGCCAAGTGGGCAGAATGTGGCACGGTACCCCTCAGCAAGGTTTCCACCAAATCTATGAATGAATGCCGAGTCGAATAACTGCTCGCCTAAGGGCCTGAGGTAGAGCAACGCATTACTGATTTGGTCAATTTGTGAAGCTCTCTCTCTTGAATAAATCATCTAGTTTCTCTGAAACTGGAATGATTTGTTCGTCTGTACTTGTACATCCCATCTTCCGGTTTCCACCCATTACGATAATTCCTTCGTGGACTGTGTCTTCTTGTTTTAGTCTGAGTGCATATTTTTTAAAAAATTGCAAAGTAATTCTTCGGTGAGCCATCACCAACTTTAAGATATGCAGTTCCTCAGCGAACTGTATGTCGGAGGTGTCAAAGGCACGCAGTACGTCGGATGATTTTATGTACGCAGTGCAGAGACTGGCCCGTTTATTGCAGATTTTACGACACCTACTCCAGATGTTGATAGAATGAGGAATCGTGGACTTCACAGCTGCAATGAACTAGGTTTTAGAGATAAGTCGATTTTCACGCTGGGTAGACCCCCACCGTATAGACTGTATACCATATCTCTGATTATGAATTCTACACGAAAAGTGTGGGAATATAGCTCGGCACCCAGTGCTGAGGACGCATAAAAACTGACAACAAGTGTTCCTCGGATAGAATAAAAGCTGCTTATGAACGTCTTATGAAGGGTGCCTTCTCGTTTCAGAACGATATTGTAGCTATTAGAAAAGAAAACAAAAAAACGGTAAAGCTCATTTCATTAAAGCTCCATCACAAATTCCTTGAAGATCACAACTTCCATGGACAGAACATCATGTCTCGCGAACTATATGCCGAACAGTAACACAATTTTATTGATACATTCAGTAACATATGTGGATACTGTCTGCAAAAAGTTTTGTGAATAGAATTAACAGTGAAGAGGTAACGAATTGAAATGTCATGCAAGGTGCAGCAGTCTTAGCGCATGGAAGCAAGAGTGCATTTAGCGATACATTTTTTCATTATTTTGTGTGGTTTTCAGCGCAACAGAGTTTCGTAATGGTTTGAAATTATATATGAAGTCTGTTCGAAGTCGCTAGTGCTCTCATTATCAAATACAGGATGATTATAGTTTGAGTAATTTGTGTACTACGAGTTACTTTACCTAAAGACAAATAAAAGTTACCGTGTTGCACGTTTTGACATTACATTATAGATCCTGACGACTAGATTGTGATAGCAGTTTAACTTTTTAAATTCGTTCAGTAATTGTGTGACAAAGAAAAATCAAACTTTTTTGACCCTGGAAAATGTTAGATAGCAACCTGCAACGGACCTGCCCCGTGTGCCGTGCACCATGTGCCATGCACTGTGTTAGCCATTTTCTAATGGAGATGTCCCAAATTAACTGCCTTTTTTATACCTGTGGATAAACTGACGTTTCATCGCATTTTTTTAATGGTCATTCTGTTTAAAATATTTGGCAGTTACTGTTTTTGTCAGTACATTTTATTTCTAGACTGTACACAGTTTTTGGAAACAACTGAAGTTCTGTTTTACGGACAATAGTTGATGTTAAGCCTGAGGACACAACAGTGATGACAGTCAACGTTAAACAAATAATGCACTGTGAGTGTTAAATATGTGCACTCCTGTTAAGTTAGTTTTCGTTCTGATTATAGAATGTTAGGGGCACCTGGCACAAGGTGATGAACTGATAGTAAAACTAGAAACCACAATGAAATAGGGTATTGACTTCCAGTTCGTACAATGGAAGGTCAGCTTTTCTAATCTTTAAGTGGCTTATTATATTAATGTCTTTATTCGCTACTGGCGTCTTACAGCCACACTGGAATGGTGTTCGTAATTCTCCATTCACTCAGCGCCTAAGTCATATTATCGTAATGGCTAATTATCTGAGCCGACGTTGTCGACATCGTCGTTAAATGAAGAGGAGACGGTGTGGTGAGACGGTCGTGGCGATGGTTGCAGGTACAGCCTGCGACGGCGCCGACATGTTCCGCTGTCCGAACGGTCGCTGCATCCGTCGCGCCAACCTGTGTGACTCGTACTGCGACTGCGCGCCGACCGAACGCGGCCAGGGGTGCGCCGACGAGGCGGGCTGCCAGCACAGCTACCTCCAGAGGCACGGTATGTACCCTCTACACCTGTCTACCTACACGAACACTGCATGTACGCAGCAGACGCGCCCGCACGCTCGCTAGAGGATCTGTCGCGGTAGCATTTTACACTGAGCTGAAAAAAATCATGGGATACTTCCCAATATCGTGTCGGACCTCCTTCTGCAGCAGCTCGACGTGGCATGGACTCAACAAGTCGCTGGAAGTGCCTTACGAAATTCTGAGCCATCCGTAGTTGCGAAACTGTAGCCAGTGTAGGATTTTGTACACGAAATGACCTCTCGATTATATACTATAAATGTTCGATGGGTAGCCCAGTCATTTGCTCTTATTTTTCAAAGTGTTCTTCCAACTAATCACGAACAATTATTACCTCGACTAGAAACGGTTGTGTTCGGCTAGCTATATTACGACGTGCAGCCATTCGTGCACTTATTCCGAAACAACGAAGGATTTTTTATGGATTACAATGCACCCTGCCTGTGCACGGTTGGTAACTATCCAGCAAGCGACCAAATGGTCTAAATTGCCCTGAAGGTGACCACATGGTGGGTTGAAATCGGTTGGCGGCAAAATAAATAATGGGATTGTGACTGTCATTTTGAAAAATTTACACACCAAATTAACACTGCAGTCACCATATACAACTATCTTTTGGTATTTCGTATAAAGGTGAACCAAGAACTCTCTCGAGCTTGAAGATAAATGATCTGAAGTCATAGTTAAGGGACCTATAAGTAACAATTAGAAGTTTAGTTTCACTAACTTCAACTGCCTCTGCGCAACAAACCTGTTCAGTGCAGTGCTTTGATGCATGTATGGACTCAAATGGAACACTGTTTTTTACGTACATGCTCACACTCCCACACCTAAAAGAACTATTTTAAAAATAGCCAGCTAATCTGTTTCCTGGTAAAGGAAGCCTCTTAACTGTCACATTATTTAAGTGGCACTTCGATATTAACAAAAGTTAAATTACGTTTTCCTGTATGTAAATTTGCGCGTGTGCGCAATTAAGTGCAAAAATGTATCTTTTTGCATCGATGAAAGAAGGGCAGCTATCTAATAACACAGAAATCGTTATTCACGATAGAGTTCGTAGGGGCTTTACAAACATATAGCGTTTGCCCCAATTAGCTCAAAACGGGAAATTAATCATAAAGATGAGTGCTGTCCTGTTTTATAGATAACGTATGTTCTTAAGGTGTGGCGTGTAATGAAATATGATCTACAGTAAATTAAAACATGCCGAATGAATTAGAAGCGGGATCGGATCTTTACTGAGGCCTTAATTTATTGCTTATAAACTTTGCATCTGAACTGAACATATTACAAAAAGATAGGAAATTAGACCTGACGCCTTCATAATTTGAAAGAACCAGTGTTCGTTGACACTTTCAAACGGAGCAGTATACAAAGTTTGACCGGAACGGGGATAAGGGATACAATAAGGATGAATGAGTAGCTGTGACAGGTGAAATAGTGAGGATAATAGAGGATCAGGCAGGTAAAAAGATATTTAATTCCATTAACGAAAGGAGAAATAAAAATTCAGCAAATGAAGCAGACAATAGGGAATACCTAGTCTAAGCAATGAGACTGACAGGAAGTGGGAAATGTCAAAGCTGGAATGGCCAGACGAGGAACGCAAGGATGTGGAAGTATGCAAAACTATGGAAAGGATACATGCTGTCCATAAGAAAATTAAGAGATATTGGATAAAAGAGTGAAAGCTTAGTCCATATTCTGGATTAGAGTCGAGGAGAGTAAGTGCAGTGCTCATTATAAAAGAAATTTTTGATCATACAAGGCGAGCGAATGTAATGCTCGTTGTTTTCTCAGAATTTTTGTTATAACACACCAGTGAGTTTGACCACTGCCCACAACGATAATGCCTACACTGTGAGATCAACAAAGTTAGGCGTGCACCAGCTTATGTTTATAATTAGTGGGTAACATAACGCTGGAAAACTTATAAGTTAATGCAAAGGATTTCACAGTGTAACTCAAGACAGATTAACAGATATTTATTTGCTTTAGTGACCGACAAAAACCACAATAACAATAAACAGAAAACAATGTTCTCTAAAACACAAATTAAATTACAAAACTGTGCTAAGACTATGGGGAAGTGCCAATTTGTTTGCAAAACATAATGGGGAAAGCACAACAAGATTGCTCATCTATGCAGCTCGTGAAATCAAAGATAACCAAGCAAAGTAACTAAAAAGTTGCGTTGAAAAGTAAGCAAAAAATGAGCTGGTGTGAATATCGATCGTGCTGCAGAAATTATAATACTTTCATTTCCCCAAATCCAGCCAACTGTGAGCGGATCACCACCGAATTGCGACCGGAAGACAAGTGGCCCGCATGGTGAAAGGATGACGAATCACTGATCACGAAACATAGATCCATAGATCTCCCTCGAAAATTGTCTACTTAAAAAAAAGAATCGGTATGGAATGGACGGGTCAATGCTATTGCTATTATGGTAGACAAGAGATTTGACTACTTCATGAGAAAATGGGGGAATGCTGCAGAAACTTCCCCTTCTTGGCGTACAGAACGCACCTAAGCAATAAGAGGTTGGTAATGGGATGGATGGGCGTCTCACTGGCTGACCGGATTCTACCCTCCAAGCACGATGATGGGGCGATTCAATTCGATTAGATACTCCCACTTCTGAAGCGAAAGCAAAGTACTTTCTCAAGGATAATGGGCAGCATCTCGGTGTCACGTTCTTTGATGTCTGAACAGAACAGGCAAATACATCGTACTTAATTATTATCTGAGGACGGCAGTGTTGGTACGGTGCTTTCCGATCAGTGATAGCTAACACAGGAGCCGGTTCTAACGAAAAAAGTACGAAGCAGGTGTCATATCTCCCCTCCTTTCCTCCTCCATCTATTGTCCACGTTAAACAATGTCCAGTTCAAGTAATTAATAAGCAAAGTCTTTTATGAAGATTTGAGGGTAGCGAAGACTACAAGAACTACAAGACTACAAGAAGCTCCAGATCTTCTTGTCTAGGTGTCTGATTCTTGAAGCTGAAAATCTGACGTCAGGTCCTCTGGATTGATTTGAACTAAATAAATGGGAAAATTGTTGTTGTAGAATTTTACGTTAGTATATTTTCCACTGAATATCTCACATTTTAGTATATCACACAGCATTTTGATTTTTCACATTAACAAAGCCGAAATTGCATTGTTCCCTCCTGTTATACAAAAATAGATCCGATCACATCAGAGGCACGCTTGCGACTCTCACGCTCTGCCGAAGTATTAACGTTCCAAATGGTTTACAATTTTTCTTAACAAACGAATTCCTACTAGTTTTCGTTACATTATTCATTTAGATTATTATTTCATTAATGAATCCAGAAACAAAGATGTTAAACATTACAGGATTGCGTAATTAATAACAGAAATTTTTTGTGTGCAAGTAATTCGTAATTTCAAATATTTCTAAAAAAAACCGCTCGGCTGATCACGCGCGGCTAGTTTGGTCAGTGCAACTATTTCCCCCAAATCGATTTAAAGAGCGTATATCATCAACTAGAAGTAGTGCCATAGGATCGACAAAAGACAGCTTATTCCATTGTGGGAGGTCACTTCCAATATCGTCGAATGTTATTTTGACTCAAGAATGCACCTGTCACCTTCCAGAGATTATTGGATGGTGTATTTAGGGAAACGAAAGTATAATAATGTATGACAAACGAAACTATAATAATGTATGTCGTATCTCGATGATATTACAGGTTTTCAACGGACATGGAAGAGTTGACT
The DNA here is from genome assembly GCF_023897955.1 of Schistocerca gregaria. Classification (NCBI taxonomy): domain Eukaryota; kingdom Metazoa; phylum Arthropoda; class Insecta; order Orthoptera; family Acrididae; genus Schistocerca; species Schistocerca gregaria. The sequence continues at coordinate 529,021,084 of NC_064921.1, forward strand.
AACGCTCAGCAATGATAAATGCCGTTTTGCAGTAAGAGAAGTAAATTATGTTGGGCAAGTAAATTAGCAAGAAATGTGTGAGAACAGATCCATGATTGGTCTCAGCAGTTCAGAACTTCTCGTCACTGAAATAATTAAACAGTTGCAGAGTTTCATAAGTCTCTGTAATTATTATTATCGATTCGTAAGGGATTTTGTTGAAACTGCTGGACCTTTGAATCATTTATTTCAAAATGTAGCAAAACTTGAGTAGTGTACTGAACGTCAGTGTGGTTTACATCCCAAAGCGAGCACTTATATCGAACCCAATTTTAATAGTCCCTGATTTTCGAAAAGAATTTATTCATTTTGTGATTCAACTAATACAGCTCTTGGTGCTTTCCTAGGGCAGAATATAAATGGTAAAGAGCATCCTGAAGCGTATGCATTCCGACAGTTGAACAAAGTAGAGAAAAAAGTTTCCACGACTGAGAAGGAGTCTTTAGCAGTAATTTATGGCATTATGTACTTTCTTTTTTCAAGCAGTGTAAGATCACGCTGCTCTTAAATGATTATTGGAATACAAGGACACTTGCAGCAGATTAACCATGTGGGCGCACCGTTTGATTGAATTTGATTATGAGGTAATAAACAAGTCAGGAATAGGGCATGCTAACGCTGGCAGTTTGAGTAGAAAAAATGCAATACAGAAAACATTGGACAGGAGCGTTGCTGAATGGTGAAATACTCAAACTGCTGATGCTAAATGTCTATAATTGAAACTGAAACCTCAGTTTGTGACACACTATAGCTTTCTGTGCAGAACTACAAAGAGTGTATTGCGAGTAGTGGTACCTGAAGCTTTCTGGAATGGAGTCTCGTCAAGAGCACGTGGCCAGTCCATATGTCAGGATGTGCACATCTTGTGCTCAACGGGCTGATCTTACACCCAAACCTCCAGTTGCCAGACTCTCAGACTGATACCAAACTTCGTGTGTCGAGAGGATATCAACCAAAACACGAATTTAGTTCATGTTGTGTGCTGTCGTCTAGTAGTACATGTGTAAATGGTAATTAAAAGTAACGCCAGAAATAGCGAAAGCAGATTGCCAAAATAACAGTGCTACAAGCTCGGAAACGTCCTTTTACATGTCAGAAAAATGTTCTCCCATGTGTTTCACGCTTAAACTGTTAAAAAAGAAATCACCATCAGTGAGTTTCGAACTTTGGAACGTTTAGTACAACGACCTCACCTACTAGGAATCTTCACATTTACCACTCATTGATGCGGTTTCTCAACACTCCGTAGTTCTGGTGTTACTTTTAATTACCGTTTCCACATCTTCCACTGGAGGACAATACACATCACACACTAAATCGGGGTTTTGGCTGATACTCTATACACAAACAATGTTTGGTACCGACATGAGCGTATGACGTCTTGAGATTTGGGTGTTAACCACCGATCGATTCCATTAAACCATCTGCCAAAAGGATTGAAGCTTTAGAAATGCTGGGGATGAATACTTTAGGTCCATTTAATAAAATACCAGCAGTAAATATATAAATATTGACTCTAAGGGACCGTCTGTCACTTATGTGTAGTGGTTGCAATCCCTAACCAAAAAGCGAGTACAGTTGCTCAAGCATTAGTAATTAACTGGTTGATGGCATTTGACATTCCAGAAATGTTCATTACAAATCGAAGTACCAATTTCATGTCCGATCTTATGAATCAGTTGTGTCGTCGCTCCGAATTTGCAAGCTGTCGACAAACCCCTTCCACCTGCAAGCCAATGAGAAAACAGAGAGAGTCCACCGCACGATTTCGAAGATGTTGAGCTATTACACTAGTAGAAATCATGACTATTAGGATGTGTATTTAAATTTTAGAACTGCTGTGTACAATTCTAAAGTCCATTTCGCTACGGTCTTTCGCCATAAAAGTTAATACGTGGGAGAAAGCCTTCACCTTTCGAAGTGATTAAATCAGAGCTAGGATTCAGCGTCGAAACAGAAAAAAGTTTACTAAGAAATTATGAGACATTTGGCAACAAGCAAACGCGCAAATACGAAAGACATAGAAGACAAGAGCAGATAGGCCAACACATACGGTAGTTACCACAATACAGGGTTGGCCAGTGGGCAATGGTAATGAATCCATATACACCTAAAGGCAAAACAAAGACATTCCTTAGCCCATAGCATGGAACATACTAAGTAGTGGAAATGACATCGTCTGTCAATGTGAAATTACGAATGCCAATGAAGACTTCGATTTTTCATGTCGGACATATTAAACCTTTTACAGGAGCTCTCGATGCATTGCCACGGATACCAGCAGTACAGAATGCAAAGCTTCGAGGAACGAAAAAGAAACCGAGGACTGTTGACCAGATTACGTATAAAATACCTTACTCCCTTAGGCCAAGTCGATGTATAAGATTTGAGATTATTGTTTGACGATACTACAGTTACTTTGTTCTTGTGTAGATTATTAAAAAATCGTGCACTTTTATTTTGTTCCATTTATAGTATGATTTAAGGCGTATTCTTTTTTCATTTTTCATTATTGGGCGATCGACGCAATGTAGTTGTTGTACATGGGGTTTAGTTTCGACAGGGTAAACAAGACCTCTGGAGCCTGCCATCTGAGGGTGTTTCGACTTACATTCAGTGCAAGGGAGATTAGAAATGAAATGCATACATTGTGACGTGTTTATGGAGGTGCATCGAGAAGCACAGAAAGAGGGAATTTTGACTGAAATGCAAGGGGATACCAACGTTTACAACTCTCATATGAAAAACTAAGTGAACAACTTATGCAGGTTATGAACCAGGTACCACGAACCTTGGAGGGGTAGATGAGACGTTGGTGGGAAACTACCAAGACAGTTTCAGGCACAGATCACAGCGAAGATATCCGGAATTAGAACGACACGATCGGCGAATACCTGAAGTGGTGGAGGTTACTAGATCCAGAGTGGAACTTCATGCCACTTATTTGTCAAACATGGAACAGGCTACCGAAAATTTATCCATTTCAGCACATGTAACCTTGCAGCATCTTAAATCATTTAAATGACGGGCGTGTGAAAGGCTAGTGTCAAATTTCCTTTTGAAAGTTCCAACACGCGCCGTTATTCTGCTGTAAGTCCTTTTTGCCTACTGCGTAGGCTGATTAAGGAATTGTTGTGGTGGCAGTCATGTAGAACTTAGCTGCCCATGAATAACGTGATGCACTGCTTCTTGTAGCGTAGCTGCTTCCACCTTTCTAGCATTCAGACTATCTGCGCTTGTAGCACCCTGTTTACGGTCACTCTCCCATTCAATGCGTTCACTCGATTTTTTTCACTGTCTGCAAGTCACCGTTTAAGGCCTGCTCCGTATCTCGTGTATTCTGCTCTGTTTAAGGAGTTCATTCTAGAACTTTCATAGTACTACTCAGCACTTTCATTCAGGAGAGCAATGTCATCAGCAAAAAGTATCACTGATATCATTTCACGTTGATTTTAATCGCACTGGTGACCCTTTCTTTTCTTTCTGTCACTGCTTCTTCGATGTACTGATTGAACAGTAGGGGCGAAAGACTACATCCCCGTCTCATACACTTTTAAATCCGAGTACTTTGTTCTTGCTCCTCCACTCTTATTATTTCCTCTTTGCTACTGTACATATTGTTTATAACCCCTTTCTCTCTCTACTGCTCACCCTTATTTTTCTCAGAATTTCGAATATCTCGCACCATTTTACGTTGTCGTACTCTTTTTCCAGTCGACAAATGCTAAGAAGGTGTTTCGGTTTTTCTTTAGTCCTGCCTCTATTATCAACCGCAACGTCAGAATTGTCTCTCTTGTGCCTTTACTTTCCCTAAAGCTGAACTGATCATCATCTATCACAGTCTCAATTTTCTTTTCCATTCTTCCGTATATTATTCATGTTAGTAACTTAGATGTATGAGCTGTTAAGCTGCCTGTGCGATAATTGTCGCACTTGTCGGCTCTTACAGTCTTCGGAATTGTGTGGACGAAAGTCAGATGGTACGCCGCCGGACTCATGCATTCTACATAAGGACGTGAATAGTCGTTTTGTTGCCACTTCCGCCAATGATTTTAGAAATTTTGGTTGAGTTTTATCTATCCCTTCTGCCGTATTTGATCTTAAATCCTCCAAATCCTCTCTTACATTGTGAATCTAATGCTGGATCGCCTATCTCTTCTAAATCGATTTCTGTTTCTTCTTCTATCACATCAGTCATATACACTCCTGGAAATGGAAAAAAGAACACATTGACACCGGTGTGTCAGACCCACCATACTTGCTCCGGACACTGCGAGACGGCTGTACAAGCAATGATCACATGCACGGCACAGAGGACACACCAGGAACCGCGGTGTTGGCCGTCGAATGGCGCTAGCTGCGCAGCATTTCTGCACCGCCGCCGTCAGTGTCAGCCAGTTTGCCGTGGCATACGGAGCTCCATCGCAGTCTTTAACACTGGTAGCATGCCGCGACAGCGTGGACGTGAACCGTATGTGCAGTTGACGGACTTTGAGCGAGGGCGTATAGTGGGCATGCGGTAGGCCGGGTGGACGTACCGCCGAATTGCTCAACACGTGGGGCGTGAGGTCTCCACAGAACATCGATGTTGTCGCCAGTGGTCGACGGAAGGTGCACGTGACCGTCGACCTGGGACCGGACCGCAGCGACGCACGGATGCACGCCAAGACCGTAGGATCCTAAGCAGTGCCGTAGGGGACCGCACCGCCACTTCCCAGCAAATTAGGGACACTGTTGCTCCTGGGGTAGCGGCGAGGACCATTCGCAACCGTCTCCATGAAGCTGGGCTATGGTCCCGCACACCGTTAGGCCGTCTTCCGCTCACGCCCCAACATCGTGCAGCCCGCCTCCAGTGGTGTCGCGACAGGCGTGAATGGAGGGACGAATGGAGACGTGTCGTCTTCAGAGATGAGAGTCGCTTCTGCCTTGGTGCCAATGATGGTCGTATGCGTGTTTGGCGCCGTGCAGGTGAGCGCCACAATCAGGACTGCATACGACCGAGGCACACAGGGCCAACACCCGGAATCATGGTGTGGGGAGCGATCTCCTACACTGGCCGTACACCTCTGGTGATCGTCGAGGGGACACTGAATAGTGCACGGTACATCCAAACCGTCATCGAACCCATCGTTCTACCATTCCTAGACCGTCAAGGGAACTTGCTGTTCCAACAGGACAATGCACGTCCGCATGTATCCCGTGCCACCCAACGTGCTCTAGAAGGTGTAAGTCAACTACCCTGGCCAGCAAGATCTCCGGATCTGTCCCCCATTGAGCATGTTTGGGACAGGATGAAGCGTCGTCTCACGCGGTCGGCACGTCCAGCACGAACGCTGGTCCAACTGAGGCGCCAGGTGGAAATGGCATGGCAAGCCGTTCCACAGGACTACATCCAGCATCTCTACGATCGTCTCCATGGGAGAATAGGAGCCTGCATTGCTGCGAAAGGTGGATATACACTGTACTAGTGCCGACATTGTGCATGCTCTGTTGCCTGTGTGTATGTGCCTGTGGTTCTGTCAGTGTGATCATGTGATGTATCTGACCCCAGGAATGTGTCAATAAAGTTTCCCCTTCCTGGGACAATGAATTCACGGTGTTCTTATTTCAATTTCCAGGAGTGTATGTGAGAGTAAGATAAACGTACCAATACCGAAGGAACTTCAGATTTTCAATTGTAAATAGCACCCAGAACCAAGTTAAGTATTTTTTATGCTTGTTATTATTTTAATAAATGTGTGTGAAAATTAATTAAGTTCTGTTCAAAGTTGGTCACCGTCAATCTGCTAGTCTAAGCGTACAAGTGGTATTTCTATCGTCTGACCTAACGGCAGAAGATAAAGACGCCACGATAAGACCACGATACATATTGCTGACACTCGCCTACTTTCATTAGAGCGACAAGTCAAATAATAATATTGTGTGTGTACTGAAGGTCTTACAGTACGCACACCACACCAAGGAACTGAGAGAGGACTTTTGTTTGATGTATCAACCCTGCCCAGAGCAGCAACTTACTGGGAGCTGCTTTGGAGTACAAATGGGCTTAAATTCGATACCCAAGTAGTAACACAATGTAGCACTATCTTCGTTGTGCAATCTACATTGTCAACCATAAAGAGACGGAAGCGTAATCGCAGCCACAAATTTGGACGAATTTCTACACATTCCACGGGTAAGACTCGTGCGTAGTCGACCTGACTAACTGCCGTTGCGCGAGTCTTCTTTGGGTTCCGTCTCTAATGTGTTAATAGCATACAGTGTAGAATCAACTGGAAGATATATTGACAGTCACCTGTTAACGAGGGGAAGATACCAAACTGTGGGAGAAGCACAGTCAACTGACACCTGCTCTTCTTTGCAGGTATGAGCGTGTGCACGCCGGGGAAGAGCTTACTTTGCATCCCGCACCCCGGCAGCAGGGAGGATCGCTGCATCGCCCCCGAGTACATCTGCGACGGCCACAACGACTGCCACAACGGGAACTACGTCTCGGACGAGCTGGGCTGCCGTGAGTACCCTGAGCTGGACGCAGCGCTCGCCCACTCGAGAGAATGTGTGTACCAAGTCCCGACAAAAAGATTCAGAACATGAGAGTGTTTATTTTCCCTTTCTGTATATCACATTCTCTTTTGCAGTGACACGACAAAGCTCACGGGATATCCATAACTGATGTCATAAATAACTCACGTTTTTGCTCAGATATAACATTCTGACATGACAGGCACTGACCTACATAAAACGTTTGTAAGAATTCTGTCAATTTTCCTAAAACGTTTCTGGTCATAAGGGATATACAGGACTTCAGACATTCTACATCTCAACTTTCTGGTAACTGTATTAATGTTTCCAACAGATTTGAAATCTGTGATTAGTTGTTAAAAACATTCGGTCGATATATCTGGACTTCCAGAGTTTACACTTAGGGCTGATTAACACTTGACGTCAAGGAACAGAGAGCAATGTACAAAAATTCCATAATGTGTTCTAAATGGCGGCATTCACAAAGTGAATCAACAGAATGGAATGGCCGTCAGCATCAACGACACTCGCAAGGCAAATAAATTTTGACTTGGCAATTAACCCACTCTAGCAACGCACATTCGTGCTGTAATTGTGTATTTTGTGTCTTGCACCTTCTCAATCTCTAATTATTGCTTGCTTTGGTTTTGCTGACACTCTGAAAAATTGGTATGGAGTCTTTTTCCTGAGTGTTGTATTCCAAAAGAGGTGAACTATCTGAAACAGGAAGAAGATTTAGGCTTTACAGTACTTGCAGGAGAAATAGCTTACATTGTGGCACAATAAGAATAAAGAACAGATGAAGGAATTTTAATTGAAACATTTTTAACAGCGAAATAGTGAGCTCTAACTGTATAGTTGTATTAGATGTTATTTTTCACTTAGAAAACAAAACATAGTGGATAAGGTAGAGAGAAACCCAGTATAGTGAATTATAACCAATATTTACGTATAGGAATGCATAGTTTGGTAGCAATTTGTACCGATTAAATACTCTCGAGCTTCCAGCTGCATCAAATCCACGAGCTTTAAGTCAAGTGTTCCTCGGCTGTTGTGAAGTGGCGACTGTATTTGTAATCGCTGCTACCGTCCTTGTACAGCCACGATGCCGTCTGTAACGTCACTGGTGCTCATTCCAACGCCATAAAAAACAATGTAATCGTCAAGCTCCCGCCTTGCTGTCTCCAACCTTCAGATGGGTGTATCCCAAGCGGTGCTTAGTGCAGACCGCCTTCTTTATTTAAAGTGGTTTCACAAATTTGTATCTGGGTCGCTTCTTTTATTACACTATAAAAGAAAATATTAATCTGTGTAATAACACACGTCTCTTAGAAAGAAATGCTGTGCTACCACTGTTTTCTCAGGTTACCCATGGTGAAGGCATCTGTTGTGTTCTACACAACGCTGTTCAGCAGTACGCACAGTCTGTTTGACGTTAAAGTGTACACAACCACACGATGTTTTACATACTGTTGGCCTTCTGAATGTTAAATTGTTTTTCACAGGCCTCATGAGATGTCGAATTTTTGTTCAGGCCCTGAAGATCGAATCGCCTGTATGCCTCTTTAGGAGACGGCTGATCTTTCCTGTTACTGAGCCACAGGGCGACCAAAAATCGAGCTCCCCCGAGTCTTTCTCGGTGTTCTTCTGCTTCCGTTTTTCCGGAAAGATAGCTTGCAAAATCTCACGGTTGTTGTAGCCATTTACCTTGAATACTTTTCGTTAATGGTTCAGTTCCTTAGGCAGGTTTTCGGCGTTTGTAACACATTCCGCACGATGCAGCAAGGTACTCATAGAAAACGTTTCTGCGGCAGATGGTGATACTTGAAAGATGATGATGACGATGTTTGGAGCATATGGGCACTAAACGGCGAGGTCATCAGCGCTCTTAGACTCATTAAAACAAAAGATTGTGGCTAAAACGTCGAAAATTTTTCCCACTCATACACTCGAAACGAGCACACAATTACTCTACCTCACAACGGAGAAAGAGTAAAAGTAGCTATACAAAAGATTAAAGTCAAACGACAATGGAATTAAAATGAAGGCACAGCTAAATGTGACTAACTGACCACTTACAAAAATATGGGTATGCCAGTCACCTTGTTAACATATTAAAACTATCGCCATAAAATCTTGATAAAAATGTAGGACAACTCACAAAACTTCAAAACTCGAACAACATTCGTTTGAACATTACTTAAAAGAGTCGGCATATCCGTCGTCAAATACCCCGCGGCACGTTCGTCGGAATACAAAACAAATTCCAATAAAATGTAGCTCACGGTTATCCGTACGTCATAAACACTACACATTGGAGTTTCCTCTCGCCAGAGCAATAAGCCATAGGTCATAGGACTAAGGCCTATGCGAACACGAGTAAGGAGGACCTCGTCCCTTCGACGATGCACGAAGGAGTTATGCCACGGCCGTCTTGTAGACTTTATTAGACGGCGATTGTTGTCTGCCACTTCAGCCACTCATTCTTCCACCGGCGCAAGACTCTGGAACTGAAGAGCGAGTTTATAGCTTGCAGGGGGATGGCACACTGAAATACCTGAGCATCGCGAAACGCATCCTTGGCTGCTGGATCCGCTCTTTCGTTCCCAGCAAGTCTCATGTGCCCTGGAATCCAGCAGCAAGACAAATCATTCCCCAGTCGTTGAATCTGGAGGAGGGAATCCTGGATATTGTGGACTACATTATCTACATGGTACAAACATTCCAGAGAGTGAAGGGCACTCACAGAAACGGAACATACAAAAATTCAGCTCTGGAGAAACGTCCCATCTGCTTTACTGCCAGAAAGATCGCACATCATTCGGTGTCGAACATATTACCATCTTAAGGCAGTCTGACCTTGAGGATATGATCCGCGGAAACAACAGAGCAGCTAATAGAGTCACCCTATTTCGACCCATCTGTAAATACAGCTACATAGAGTTGGTGCGCAGATTAAATGTTAGAAAATAACGTACAGAAACAGAAGCAGGAGAGGAACTTTTACTGTACTGCACCAAATCTACAATTACCTTGGATCCGTGTAGTAATAAGGGCGGCAGATGGTTAAAACACTGGATTTGGGTCGGGCTTGCTCCATTCTGTGTGACTGCGCACGGATTTTTTTTTAGTTTGTCGTAAGGTACTATGACACCAAACTGCTGATGTCTTCGGTCCCTAGGTCTACACACCACTTAAACTAACTTCCGCTAAGGACAACAGACACACCAGTGTAGGAGGGAGGACTCGAAACTTCGACAGGGGCAGCCGCGCGAACCGCGGCAAGTCGCCCTTAGATCGCGCGGCTATCCCGGCGAGCACACACGGATCTCAAACGGTATTGCGGGCTAGTCGCCAGTTGGAGAAAAGGCGTTCCAGAGGCGGACGAACAACGGTATAGTATACCGGTGAAGCTGGAGCTACGGGTAACTTACATGCCTGACGCAACGTGAGGAGCTGCCACCGGATGGCTTGTGGCGACGCCCCAGTCTCAGCGACCACGCGTGGGACGGGTCCTATAAGCACCCGTCGCCAGCCGAATTCCCTCGTCTGAACAGAGTCAATGATTTTGAAACAAAAATGCATCGCCGATCCATACACCATGCGCTCGTAGCCCAGCCGCGAACGATGAAAGCCCTATTAAACTGGAGCAGACACATCCTGTCCACTTCTCAATACTTATTTGGAGACACCTATGTTCCTGTACTGCTGCTATTGGTAAATGACTGTGTTTACCGAAAATCGGTTTCCATACTTTCGTAGAACAAGTGGCATGGTTTATAGAGTTCAGAAGATCTTACCTACATCTTTTCTTGCGCTCGTTAACTACACGTCGATCCTTGGCTTTCACTACTCGAAAGGCCATGAGGTTGTCTCCCGCAGGGTGGCATTTAAATCGTCGAAGAGCTGCATGGCTGTCCTGGATTGCTGAATAGCACTCGTCTGTCTACCAAGGCACAGGCCGCCTGCTAAGACGGCATGAGGACTTTATGTCAGCGGCATGATGGATCACTCATTGTCTCGAAATTTGGTAGAAACTCCGAAGAATTCTGGTCGTATGTAAAGTACACAAGCGGCAAGACGCAGTCAATACCTTAGCTGCGCAGTGCCGATCGTACTGTTACCGACGACTGTGCCGCTAAAGCGGAGTTACTGAACGCAGGTTACGAAATTCCATCACCAGGCAAGACGAATGGAATATTCCAGAATCTGAAACACGAACACCTGCTAGCATGAGTTTCTTAGAAGTAGACACCTTAGGGGTTGCGAAGAAACTCAAATCGCTTGATACGGTCAAGTCTTCAGGTCCAGATTGTATACCGATTAGGTTCCTTTCAGATTACGCTGATACAATAGCTCCATACTTAGCAATCATATACAACCGCTCGCTCACCGATAGACCTGTACCTACAGATTGGAAAATAGCGCAGGTCGCACCGGAGTTTAAGAAGGGTAGTAGGAGTAATCCATCGAACTACAGAACTATATCATTGACGTCGGTTTGCAGTAGGGTTTTGGAGCATATACTGTATTCAAACCTTATGAATCACCTCGAAGGGAACGCTCTATTGATACGTAATCAGCATGGTTTCAGAAAACATCGTTCTTGTGCAACGCAGCTAGCTCTTTATTCGCACGAACTAATGGCCGCTATCGACAAGGGATCTCAAGTTCATTCCGTATTTCTAGATTTCCGGAAAGCTTTTGACACCGTTCCTCACAAGCCACTTCTAATCAAGCTGCGTGCCTATGGGGTATCGTCTCAGTTGTGCGACTGGATTCGTGATTTCCTGTCAGGAAGGTCGCAGTTCGTAGTAATAGCGTCCTGGCACCTCTGCTGTTCCTGATGTATATAAATTACCTGGGTGACAATCTGAGCAGTTCTCTTAGGTTGTTCGGAGATGATGTTGTAAATTACCATCTAGTAAGGTCATCCGAAGACCAGTATCAGTTGCAAAGCGATTTAGAAAAGATTGTTGTATGGTGTGTCAGGTGACAGTTTACTCTAAATAACGAAAAGTGTGAGGTGATCCACATGAGTTCCAAAAGAAATGCGCTGGAATTCGATTACTCGATAAGTAGTACAATTCTCAAGGCTGTCAATTCAACTAAGTACCTGGGTGTTAAAATTACGAACGACTTCAGTTGGGAAGACCACACAGATAATATTTTGGGGAAGGCGAGCCTAAGGTTGCGTTTCACTGGCAGTACACTTAGAAGATGCAACAAGTCCACTAAAGAGACAGCTTACATTACACTCGTTCGTCCTGTGTTAGGATATTGCTGCGATGTGTGGGCTCCTTACCAGGTGGGATTGACGGAGGACATCGAAAGGGTGCAAAAAAGGGCAGCTCGTTTTGTATTATCATGTAATAGGGGCGAGGGTGTGGCAGATATGATACTTGAGTTGGGATGAAAGTCATTAAAGCAAAGACGTTTTTCGTCGCGGCGAGATCTATTTACGAAAATTCAGTCACCAACTTTCTCTTCCGAATGCGATAATATTTTGTTGAGCCCAACCTACATAGGTAGGAATGATCATCAAAATAAAGTAAGAGAAATCAGAGCTCGACCAGAAAGCTTTAGGTGTTCGTTTTTACCGCGTGCCGTTCGGGAGTGGAATGGTAGAGAGATAGTATGATTGTGGTTTCAATGAACCCTCTGCCAAGCACTTAAATGTGAATTGCAGAATAATCATGTAGATGTAGATGCAGATGTGATCCATCCATTCCTGGATCCTGTAGCAATATTCAAACACATCAATCTGGCTGAACAGCGTCCAGTTATCCCTGCTGATCATCGAGTTTGGTGGGTTATGTTGAAGCAATACTCCATCCAGTAGCTTAATATGGAGTGGGAAGTGGTCACTGGAATGGAGTTAATCAATGGCTTCCCACTGAGCAGAGTCTGTAGGAACAGGAGGGCAGATATTGTTGGCTGAGAATAACCCAGTAGCAGCCCAAAAATGAGTAGGATTACCAGTGTTAGAGATGCACAGCATTTGGTATGTCCTCAGGCCCTCCAAAACCTGACCCTGAGGGCAAGTGGAGGTCAAGACCCACAAGACATGATGGGCATTAAAGTCTCCCAAGGGCATTGGTTTTACAGACTGGGTGTTTAAGAACAGACTCAAAAGAGGTAGCAAACGTCGGGGAGCTGCACAGTCTTTTTGGCCTCTCAATATGAAATACATTTAGTTGCTTTTATTTTTTGTATCTTTCTTTCTTCAAGAAAGACAGATGGAGTCCCTACCCCAGGCGGTATGATGCACAGAGCAGTGGACACATGTAACAGAAAATGAAGAACCAACTTCTTCCACATTTGCCACAAGTGGCTTCTCCCCTACATCTGATAGTAGTGTGCCCAAAGCTCTGGCACTTAAAAAGCGCATACAGTAGGGGAAATAAAGCAGCACGCCTTAATGTACTCTAAAGGTTTCGTGCTGATGAAAGCCAGTATAAACGAATCTGATTTCATTAGATTGCCATCAACCTCTTTCATAATGTTTTGCACATCAACAGTGCTTTCAATTCTTCTTGGGAAATGTCAACCAGATCTCTGTAAGTCACAACACCTTTGCTGGAGTTCAAAGTGTTGTGCAGTTCAGATTCAGTTACCTACTCCCCGAGATATTGAGCTTTTTGGAGGTTCTTCACTTGTTGATAACATGGCGTTCCGATCAACAGCGTTCCATTTAACAAGCGCTTGACAGATTGTAATGTTCCAGCAGTACCCTACAATGCTTTTTCTGTAGTAAATAGTGAAATTTTGTCGCAAGTGCCCTCTTTTCTTTTAACTGTTAGAAACACATTCTAGAAAACAGCATCTGTTGTGTTGCAAGTCACTGAGTCAGGTGGTCTGGTACCTGAGCCCTCTTGCTGGACTGGGTGTTGTGACCATCCAGCGGCACACCCATTCCGCTGGCAGAAGGAATGAAAAATTTAGAGGGATCCATCTTGGCCTCACGAGCAGTAAGGGAACATTCCGCTGGGAGGAGGAAGGAAAGATTTCGAAGGATACATCTTGGTCTCACGAGCAGTAAGGGAATACAAGTCGACTTTGACAAATCTCTGTGTACCTAGGTAAGCCTTACGCAACTGAGTTGATGCAGGTTCCCCAAAGGTTACCCGTTAACGACTGTTCCACCTCAATTGCCATGCGTCTCACCAGCGGACATAACGCCTTGAGGTATAAAGGTATTTTATAACGCTTTATTCCATCACCACGATCCGGTCGGTCAAGCCAAGAACCCTATTCTCTGTGAAACACAACGTTTCACCGCCGCGCCGCAAAGTAGTCGCTGAAGCATGCCCAGAACTTATGAAGTCAGAGGAGTGGCGGCGCTTACCACTCTCCAGCTCAGGAAGCGCCGAGCCCGTACCCAGCAAACGAATGCTGAGCCCCTGAGATACATGTTGTTCCGTGTGAAAGTGTTTCTGGTAAGCGCTGTGGCTGAGGCAACCATTTGCGTTACGGTGGAGGAGGACGTCAAGGAACAGCAAGGCCTCATGAACTTCATGTTGCCATGGATTTTGTTGATTGCTACAAGAATTCTCGCAACATTTCACGTCCATGTGACAAGGCCAAGAACAAGTCGTCGAATTAACGGTAAGACCAATAAGGCTCTGCAGCACCCATGTTCAGGCGATGTCTTCAAAGTACTCCATAAACAGGTTTGGTATAACTGTAGCTAATGGGCTTCCCAACACAACGCCATCGGTGTGATTAGAATATTCTTCTAGATACAAAAAATACGATGACGTTCGCGTGTGCATAAATAAAGTCACAGCAGTGTCGTCAAATAACTCGGAGAATATTTGAGGGTGATGCGCGTGATTAATGAAATATCCAATATGACCATAGTATCTCCTTCTCCAAGAAGCAGGCATTTAACTATACTAATGAAGTCGGTCGTATTTCTGCTGTGGTGCACACAATGAGCAACGTGCGGCTTAAGGAGGCTCTTCAGCAGTCTGTAAGTCGGTGACCCATTGGTCCCCTCAGTGGGACGTAGGAGCGTGTTCTCCTTGCGAATCTTTGGAAGGCCATACTACGTAGACAGTCGAATTACCCGTGGGAGGAGATTTTTGATGACATTCTCTTCCAGTGAAGACCTCAAAAGATGCCCTTTGGCCTCAGTTGTAATCGACCATTTTATGGAGTAATTTGAGAACATGCCCTGAACACGAATCCTACAGACCATAGTTGCTTTTACCTTTACGTCGACGACACCTTCGTTATCTGGCCACAATTACGTGTAAGTCTGGGAGAATTCTAGTACCACGTCAACGATATCCATGACAATATCAAGTTCACGACGAAGGTAGAGACGCATGGTTCCATAACGTCCTCGTCCATCGTAAAGCAAATAGTCATCTCAATCACAGTGTTTACCGGAAATCCACCCACATGGACCAATATCTGCACGCCACCAATTATCACCAATCGTCGCAGAAACTTTTGTTGTGTGGACCTTGGTTCACCGAGTGGAAGTCGTCTCAGACACTGAAAACATTCCGAAAGAACTGAGCCAGTGAAGGGAAATATTCAAGGAGAAGGGCTACAACAACGGTCAGATTTCGCCACTCATCTTCCCAGGAACGCGGAAGCAAAAGGACCCCGAGGAGGACACAAAAAAAATTCTACAGCTCATGAAGCCAGTAAAAAATGTCATAGGCCTCCAGAACAACATAAGTATATAAAATACCGTTTGGTTGTTGACGGTTTTATGAACAGCGCTGTGTAGAAGACGAGAGATGCTTTTCCCTTCGGTTACCTGAGTAATCAGCGGCAGTAGAGTATACTCTAGAAAACGGTGATCGTATTACTTTCGAAGAGAAATGTGCTATTACACGGGCTAATAATTTCTGGGATAGTGTACTAAAAGATGCGTACTAAATGAGTTGTGACATCACTCTCAAAGAAGACGGCGGCCTGCAACTAAGCCCGGCTTGTGATCCAGCCATCGAAAGGCTGGAGCAGGCGCGGAAGGCGCTCAACGATAACATTGCTTTATATGTCGCTGGAGCCAGCATAAGTGACGTCACAGAAGGAGGCGTGCTTATAGACGGACGGTAGCAGCAGCCAAAGACAAAGTCACCTCTAGACAATAGCCGAGGAGTACCCGGCCCAAAACTAGTGGATTTGAAATCACTAGACGCGGCTGGAAGCTCAGGAGAATCTTAACAGTATTTGATGTGTTTACATGTATACATTTTCTTGAGCTAAAACATGTCCATATTTTAAAATGAATGTATGACAGTTTTTTATTCTTCCACTTGTCGGCAGCGTAGAAAGCTGTGGCAGAACAGGAATCATGAATATTACTTTGGCCCATAACGAACTTTCTAGCTGATATTGGCTTACTTCTGATGCTGTATTTCGACTATACTGGTGCGGATGGTACCTTGTAATCTCACTTTCAACGGTAGGTGTTGTACTAAGCCAGAATTTGACGGTGACATTCCGTTCCATTCCGCTGACATTTATCGTGAATGACCTTTCCTCCATCACTATCACAATACTCTTCTCACAGGCTATTTAAAATTAAGGACTGAAATCATTTGGCGAAAACATTTTGTGTTTTAGACCACATTGTTATGAAACAACTCTCTTTGCAGAGACCCTCTTCCCTGAAAAAGACCTCTTCAATGACGGTAGAATCATTGATATTCTAGTTTTTTTATTGTTTAGTAAGGATTCGGTCTAATACCAAAAGGGATTCGTTTAAAATTAAGACTGGATGGGAAGCCTTCGAATTTATACAACTGGTATAATATTTATCATAGTTTCGATGAAAAACGAAGTCAGCAAGACAGTACAAGCTTCTAAATCATCTAAGCAAAATACTGTCTGAAGCCTACAGGTAAAAACAAAAAGTAGTTCTCCGTAGGGTCATTCGAGACGGATAAGTAGCGGGAGATTTTAAATAAATTATTAATATATTTTATTGCCTTGTCAGTTGCGTATGAGAAGTGTAGGGAATACCGAAATGAAAAATATGGAAGGAGAGACAGACAGACAGAATAAAACAACTATAGGGCAGAAACCGCTTGCCAAAATCATGTATCGAACAATCGGATAAAATTTATGGGATACGTTTATTATTATTTTCAATCTTTCTGTAAGCTGCACAATATACGTTAATCTCGAGGCATAACGATAACGCACTATTAGATGCTGTTCTTTACGCTAACCAGTCTGGTAGTTAGTTTTAAATAATATACGTAAATATAAGAAACTTCATTAGTTTTAAAACTAACGAGAAATGTTTTTCATTGTTTGCTTTGGTTTACTGAAATTGTAATGCATCGTAAGGATAAAATTTGACGTCTATTTCCTTTTGGAATATACCAGTTTAAATATAAACTAAGTTACCCGTAATTTAATAGCACACGCAGATCTACTGCCAGATATACATACAACATTTGTTCATAAACACATTACTTGCTGAGAAAATGATGAAACGTTGCTGCGTTTCAAACAATGGAATAAGTTGTTTCGTGAACTTACGTCAAAGCCTTGAAACAGTCTTTTTCATCATCTACTGTACCACTGCTTTTCACATGAAGTGCAATCGATTTCGAAAATAAAAAGCATCAAATTGTGGTACAAAATGTAATAATCCGCCTGCAGTACGTGCTAAAATATATCATTTGAATATAATTCATTTGATGCACCCACACACAGGAAACGAAAAGACCGACATATTCAGAACATTATTATCGGTTGTCCCCACCTCTTTTTTTTGTTCAATGAGGATTATTTTCAAAAGATGCAGTGTTTATTATTTGATCGAGCGTACCGCAAACCGACGAAAAGGGCTGAGCGAACGACTAAAACCCCGTGAAGAAAAGTTCCTTGTCAAAAAAGACTATCATGAATCTAATCACTTAGAGGACTGTGCCTCTTAGATTTTCTGGCCTTTCGAAAATCCATAATGAAGGTGTCCCTCTGATGCGTACTGTCAGTAATATATATGCTATTCTGTTGCACGCATTAGTAGACTGGCGTGTGTTTCACATTAGGAAATAAGTGGATTGCTTACGAAATTAGAGGGACTGTGTTTGAATAACTCTGATATTTTAGTAAGTAATGACATGGTCCCTCTTTTCACTCGCACTTCTCTCTCTGATTCGTTACTGTAATTGAAGTTAAGTCTGGTGTAGAATTAACTGGCCTACGAGAGCTGACTTCCATTTACTGTTCTGTGAGCAGACAGATGTAATTCCGTTGTGGCACTCTTTGAAATCTATAATTGGCAATTTGTCATGGAATATTCAGAGGCAAGTGTCCTGGAATCTGCGGGAAACTTGCATGCTTCTTTTTTTTTTATTTTTTTAGATATAGTGACGATGTTTAAGTTGTTTTGCCTCATGAATATGAGAATTTGTACAAAGTTTTAGACAATATGAAATCAATCCACCGTAATGTTCGCTTCACTATGAAGGTGGGAAAGAGTTCTTGTCATCCATTCCTTGAACGTGTTGGTCTGCGGAAGGTTGACGCTACGTTCGGTAGTCCCATTTATAGTTTTCTATACTCACATTGATTGTCTTCAGACTAACAATTATCATCATCTGGCTGAAAATGATGTGTGCTTCAACCCTGATCTATAATTCCCGCGTCATCTCGAAGTCTAAAAGTTTATCAACTGACTTAGCTAACCTCGAAGTCACCTTTCGACATAATGGTTACGGTGAAAAACAGAATAGGTGTGCGTTGCGCTGTCGACGAATGGGGAACGGGGTTAATGATGAAAATAGTGAGATGGCAGCTATCTGTGGTGCATTTGTCAAGCGCAAGTAGCACCGCTTATAGTATTGATAGTACTCGGACACATGGTGTGAGGTGTATTTTCCGATTACCATTCGGTACTGCTATCATAGCCAACTACTACGCGTCTTAAAATAGTTGGTTATCATCTACAGCAATCTCCACTGAAAGAGCGGAGACTCCGAGATAAATCAATAGTATGGGCACTGTTGCCTCGCGAAACAAGCGGAATGTAAACGAAAATGTGTTGATGCACTGGTCAGAGGAACTGCTGCCATATTCTCTAAATTTGTTTATGGCAAGGAGAAACAGACAACAATGCTGATTTAGACGACGTAAAAATCGTGAAGCGCGGTCTTGGATAGCAATTTATGCTAGCTACACTATTTAATCAGACATATTCGGACACCTGTGTGAAAATGACTTACAAGTTCGTGACACCCTCCATCGGTAGTGCTGGATGTCTACCTTACCCCATGCAGTTGTGGTTTGTCAAACATTGTTCATACCATCAGGACCTGGAGGACCGACGTGAAGAGCGGTGGCGTCACACACACTACAGTGTCCGACCAAATCATCCATTTCAGAACATTGCCTTGGTCTCGGTCATCCTATGACATGTAACACCGCAGAATTTCTCGCGGGTACTTTCAGCTTTTGGTATAGGGTTCTTGAAGAATCAGCTAATATTAAATTAGCAATTGATCTCATAAATAGAAATAGATGTTTTTGATTAAGTTCTGCTTTGGACCATCTTCCCTCTTTGGTAACACAACAGAGGGACATAGTTAATACTACATGATCTAATGTTGTTAATTAATATTAACTATCGAAAAGATCTAACGTTGTTCATCTTTAGTTGTGTAGTGTTGCTAGCTATTTACATCATTTGTGTGTGTGTGTGTGTGTGTGTGTGTGTGTGTGTGTATTTTTCTTGCATATGTAGTATTGAGGTTCTTTGACGGCGTAGCCCCGCCCCTTCTGAGGATTTACATTTCCTTGCACAGCGCTTTCTCGTTGCATATGCGACTTTAAAATGATGTGGCATTCAACCGACAAAGTATCGGCGATTGTCGAAGACATTGCCTGCCTGCATCCCCTTAAGTTGTCTAAACAATTCCCAAGCCGAGGGAAACTCAAAGTTCGCAAGCTTCAGTCTGTTAAGGGAGTATTTGTAGCCAGAATGCCAATCTACGTACTTTCATCGGCCCACAGCTTTACCAATGAGATTACTATTAAATCTACAAAGCTTACAGACCAGTCTTTCAGCAGCACCATTACAGTTTTTATATTCTCAGGATTTTCACACGTGGCAAATAAATGTTTTCAATCCACAACGTAGTGCTTTCTAACATTGATGTTACTTTCCTCTGTCTGTGTGTTTCTACTACTTGCCTTTAGATGTGACCATTTTTATCTGCCTAGAGAGGAGGGACATTGGTCAAGACTGCCCTCGAATTCTGGAGGACAGTGAGTCAAATCGCCATGCGATCTTTCAGATTTACACTAGTATTTTACCCTGTTTCCACAAATAGCTCAGTGTGTATTCCGTTACGATGCCTTTGAAATGTATCGTCTGATCTCCTTTCCTATCCACCACTATACCGAGTTTAATTTCCTTGTACACATTTGTCTAATTCTTTCCCGCTCTGCATCTCTGAAGACGTCGTCATCGACGCCATATCAAGGCCTAATATTACGTACTTTTTCCTTTTATTTCTATTTTCCATTGTTGTAACATGGTAGAACGTTGGCGTTCGAGGAAACGTTATTGTTGTGGTGTATGGTACAATGACTAGTTTTATGTAGCTCTCCTCGCTGGTGTTTCCTACGTAATCCCTGGAACTTGCATTCATTTGAAGGTGATGACGTAGTCTATCAGTGGCGTCCCTCTACAGTTGTTACTCTCCACAGATCCCTCCGTTATCAAAGGACGATTTCTTTATGCCTCGCGATGAGTCCCATGTACCGACCCCATCTGCTTGTCAGTTTGCTCCTCAAATTTCTTTACTCCAAAATTCGACTTTTCTTTAGTTAACCGGTCTGTCTTTTAAACGACCCCTGGACTGTCACCAGAGGAGATTGACATGAGACGTCAGGACGATACTAGATTTGTTCCGTTAAATTATTTACGCCAGTAATGGCCGTAGTGCATCAGGAACAGTTTGGCGTACGCATCCAGCTGCCTCTAATTCAAAACAATAGCATTTCTGACAGGTCAAAGAGTGGGCTGAGCGTGGCGTCACTCGAATGCCGGCTGCGACTGTCATCACAGCGCTGTGGCGCAGCTGACAATGGCCGTGAACTTCTTCCAGTGAGCGGGCGGCATCCTCGTTACTCGGGACAGGCTGCTCTGTCTCTTTTTCAAACAGGGGACACAGTACTGCTTTCCAGGATGTCACTCTGGGTGTAAAATGATGATGATGATGGTGATGATGATGTTTGGTTTGTGGGGCGCTCAACTGCGCAGTCATCAGCACCCACACGAAGTCCCACTCTTCTACACAGTCCAATCGACCACATTCACGAATGATGATGTGTCATGAGGACGTCACAAACACCCAGTCCTTGGGCAGAGAAAATCCGCAACCCAGCCAGGAATGGAACCCGGGACCCAGTGATCCAGAGGCAGCAACGCTAGCCACTAGAACACGAGCTGTAGACTGTTGGGTGTCAAAGGCTCGTGGTTTAACACTTTCGCTGCGGCTGACGCTTATAAGGGTCAAAGCAAGCCACGAGCCAAGGTCCGCAGCTCGTGGTCGTGTGGTAGGTAGCGTTCTCGCTTCCCACGCCCGGGCTCCCGGGTTCGATTCCCGGTGGGGCCAGGGATTTTCTCTGCCTCGTGATGACTGGGTGTTGTGTGCTGTCCTTAGGTTAGCTAGGTTTAAGTAGCTAAGTTCAAGGGGACTGATGACCATAGCTGTTAAGTCCCATACTGCTCAGAACTATTTGAACCACGAGGCAGTGTGGCTGACGCTTATAACCGTCCACGCTCACTGTCCGAATACACAGTCTAGTTGCAGCGTCTAAGCTAGCATCAAAGGGAGTAAACTTTTGTTTTGTGTGGTCAGTTACCGAACGTATATTGTTCTTAATGGAGACTGTCTCTTAGAGGCTGCGGAAGAAGTTCAGAGTGATGACAGCGTTGAAGCACAGCTTTCGAATCTGTTTCGTGACAGTCCCGAATCTGAAGATACGGATGACGACACTTGTGTGGAAATGGACGAAGAAAAAGAGTCCGTCACACGGAGATAATCCAGATGAGTCCTGGCATAAAGAACCACATAATATGCAGTATCACCCACTTACGAAGGAAGAAGTTTTGCAATTTCATACTGCTGGCAATTCTCCTTTGGATTTCTTCAGATTATTGGTAACAGACGAATTGTTACAACCTCTAGTTGACGAAACGAACAATAACGCAGTCAACATATTGCTGAGCGAAAATGGAAATGAAGGATCTAGGATCTGTAAATAGAAACCTCTAAGTATAGGTTTAAATGGTTCTAATGGTTCTGAGCACTATGGGACTTAACATCTGAGGTCATCAGTCCCCTAGAACTTAGACTACTTAAACCTAACTAACCTAAGGACTTCACACACATCCACGCCCAAGGCAGGATTCGAACCTGCAACCGCAGCGGTAGCGCGGTTCCAGACTGAAGCGCCTAGAACCGATCGGCCACACAGACCGGCACCTCTAAGTAAAGGCCAGTTACTAGTTTTCCTGGATTTTTCGTTACATATGGGTAACGTTAAATATCCACGCTTACAAGACTACTGGAAGAAAGAACCGCTGCTTGAGAACAGAGGGCTGGTCGCGGTGGCGGAACGGTTGTAGTCGCTTCAGTCCGGAACCGCGTGACTGGTACGGTCGCAGGTTCGAATCCTGCTTCGGGCATGGATGTGTGTCATGTCCTGAAGTTAGTTAGGATTAAGTAGTTCTAAGTTATAAAGGACAGATGGCCTCAGATGTTGTGTCCCATAGTACTCAGAGCCATTTGAACCATTTTTGAACCCAAATTTTTCCTGAATGTAGTGGATTTGTTCCTTGTTTGATTTGTATTTTTGTTACATTATCAACAAATCACGAACAACTGAATGACGCCTATGACCCCTATAGGTGTCAGGCGACAAACAGACTTTAAAACGTGACCACAATACAGTCCAAGCTTATTCGAAGTAATGCATCTAAGGTGTCATCATTAAGTCAGTATCTATAGATCTTACAAGGTCTTGACGTCAGCCTGTAGCTTAGGAGCGTCGGCTCCGAGCGGTACCTGCCATTACCGGCCCACACTCGCACGTTACCGGGCCGCACTGGAGAGTTGCGAGCCTGCACCGATGCCGCAGCGAAAGTGTTAAGCTGTGGTACTGAGACGTGTTTCATTTAGTACACGAATGATTAGTACATGCACGCTCCAAACAGTGTTCGTTTAGATCTTAAGGCAAGCACGCTAAACATTTCCGTCATTGCAAGTCAGGAGAAGCTTCCGTCCGTCCACTAGCGTATTGCAGCGTCGGCTGTTGCTATACCGCGCACAGCTGGCTCCATGCCGCAACATCAGTGGGTCACGTTTCGCTTCGCAACGTATAACACTCTGACCTGCCTGCGGCTGGCTCTGTTGCAACTCACTTCCGCTCTGGCTTATTTTTTGACCGAATACGCTACATATCCACCACTTCTCAAACATCCGTTTTCTTGTCGTATTATTGTTTTCGCGTCTACGTTCCACCTCCAGAAAATGCTGCACTCCCTACGAATACCTTTAGTAATGTCGTCTTAACAGTTAAGTTTATATTTGCTATTAACTAACTTTTCATTGCCAGAAACGGTTTTGGTGACACCTGCTGCTTTAGTGTCTCATTTTCTAATCTAATTTCCGAAACTGCATCTAAATGAATTTGATTAAATCCCATTACCGTTGTTTTAAGTTTGGTGTCACTCAACATATTATCTCTTTTAAAAACGCTAAAATTTCGTTCAGTTGATTTTTCAAATACTCTGCTGTCTTGAAAGCATTACAGTTTCATCTCAATCTCATAGTTTTAGTCTCCTTCAGTGAACTTTAATTCGTATCCCGATTTATCCTTGATCTCCTCAGCTACTTGCTTAATGTAAGGACTGAATGAGACTGGGGATCGGCTAAGTCCACGGCTCGCTCCCTTGTCAACTGCCGCTTCCTTTTCGTGTCCTTTGACTCATAACCGCAGTCTGTTTTCTGTACGGGTTGTAGAAAGCTTCGTTCCGTGGGTTGTATTTCTACTATCTTCATAATTTCAGGAAACGTATTGCAGTCATAAATGTCACAGGATTTGTCTGCAGTTATCTTTTTTCAAAATACTATAAACGTAAGTTAGCATTTCTTCAAACTGTCTTCCAAGATTAAGGTTAGTATTGTCTCCATGTTCCTACATTTTTTGATATTTCAAACTGATCATCTTTCTTCTCGTCTGTAAATAATTCTTATAATTATTTTACATCCACAACTTACTAAACGTTATCATTTCATGATTCATGGTTACGAAAATAAAGGACACGAATGTGAAACTGAAGAATGCACCTTTAATGTATGCCACGTTGAGAAGAAAACCGTTTTCATACCACGTGGCATGTAGGTGGTGAAAGGTAAATTTGTAGTAAGATTATGCTCCCTGAGGACGGGAATTCATCCCTCGGGGTCTTGCAGGCTCACGATCGATCTCCAAGGCATTAGCTGCGACAATAGAGCCATTACCTAGCAAACCGCAGCGCAGCAGCCGCAGGAATTATAACTAGGGCACGTGATGCAGCAAGCGGAGCGACACCATCGTAGCGTACGAGAAGCTTGTTCCTTGTCACTCGCTATCCGTGTACCCCTGTGGAAAGTAATACATGCCCTTCTCCACGTTTTCTTCTGTAACCCATGCCCGAATTGAGTTGAATAGAGGAAAAAGGAAATGAAACAAATGCACTACTGTCCATTACTTACGGATCACTGGGATTTACAGAAAGTACCGCCTCACTGCGACGCTGTAAAAATTCAACTGTGTCGGGAAAACAAAAAAAAAAACAAAAAACAAATACGTGACACATGTTAGTATGAGGCAGCTAAGGACGCCTGCAAAAGACCGTTTGCGCAGATGTTTCGGACACAATGATGGATCCAAAGATGGTCGTTTTATTGGAACCGAAGTCTGAACCGAAATTATTCGGTATCAGTAGTTACGTAATTATGATTTCTCAATTTCAAGAACTCTCCATAAAATTACTATTTGATGTTGTCAGAGTAATTACCCTTAATTAAAGGGTTCAGCATGTAACAGAAGTACCTATACTGAAAACAAAAATGAGTGACGTTTATTTGATTTAGGATTCCACGTATTTTCAAACGAACTAACAGTGTTCAGAAAGGGTAGATTAAAGACAGTTGGTGGTGGAGTATTTACTGCTGTCAGAAGTAGTTTGCCTTGTAGTGAAGTTGAAGTAGGTAGTCCCTGCGAAATAGTATGGGAAGAAGTTACACCTGACAATCGCACTAAACTATTAGTTGATTGAATAGTTTTACTGACATCCCCCACTGCCTCCCCTCCTCAGAAGACCACGTGGCATGTAAGTGTGAACACTTCAAAGAAAACTTCAGTTTCATTTCAAATAGGTATGCCGCTCATATAATTATAGTTGGTCGTGACTTTAATCTACTCTCGATATGCTGGAAAAATTGTACGTTTGAAGCCGGCGGCAGGCATAGAACGTTATCTGAAATAGTACTGAATGCTCCCTCAGAAAATGATTTTGAACAATTAGTTCATGAGACCACTCGAAGTGTAAATAGTTGCAAAAGCATACTTGACCTCTTAGCAACAAGTAATCCAGGACAAATCGTGAGTTTTATGACCAATACAGGGATTAGCGACCACAAGGCAGTTGCTGCTAGGCTGAACACCGTAACACCGACAACCATAAAAAAGAAACGCAAAGTATATCTATTTAAAAAGCTGATAAAAATGCTCTTAACACCGTTTTAAGAGACAATCTTCACTCCTTCCGATCTGGGCATGTAAGCGTAGAAAAGTTTTGGAATGATTTCAGAGAGATAGTATCGACAGCAATTGAGAGGTACATACCACGTAAATTAACAAGTGATGGTACAGATCCGCCATGGTACGCAAAACGGGTCAGATCACTCTTGCAGAAGCAGCAAAACAGCATGCCAAATTTAAAAGAACGTAAAATCTCCAATATTGACAAAGTTTTGCAGAAGTTCGAAATGTAAAGTGTACTTCAATGCGAAATGTTTTTAATACTTTCCAAAACAGAACTCTGTCTGAAAATCTGGCAGAAAACCCAAAGAGATCCTGATCATACAAAAGCAACCCAGTGACAAGGGACAAACAATACCTTCTATGCGCGACAACAACGGTGAATTCACTGATGACAGTGCCACTAAAGCAGAGTTATTAAATACGGTTCTCCGAAGCTCCTTCAGCAAAGAACACGAAGTAAATATTCCTGAATTCCAGTTAAGAACAACTGCCAAGATGAGAAACATAGAAGTAGATATCCCCGGTGTAACATGGCTGCTTAAATCAGTTAATAAAGCCAAGACCTCCGGTCCACATTGTATACCAGTCAGGTTCCTCTCAGATTGCTGATACAATATTTAGCAGTTATATACAACCGCTCGCTCACAGAAAGATCCATACCTAAGATTGGAAAATTGCTCAGGCCCCAATACCCGAAAAGAGAAGTAACAGTACTCCTCTGATTTGCAGGCCCATAGCAGTAACGTCGATTTGCAGTAGGATTTTGATACATATTGTATTCGAACATCATGAAGTACATCGAAGAAAACGATTTATTGACACATAGCACGGATTTAGAAAATATCGTTCTTGCGAAGCACAACTAATTCTTTATACTCATGAAGTTATGAGTGCTATCGACAGGGGATGTCAAATTGATTCCATATTTCTATATTTCCAGAAGGCTTTTGACACCGTTCCTCACAAGCGTCTTCTAACCAAACTGCGCACCTATGGAATATCGTCTCAGTTGTGGGACTGGATTCGTGATTTCCTTTCAGAAAGGTCACAGATCGTAGTAATAGACGGAAAGTCATCGATTAAAACAGAAGTAACATCCGGCGTTCCCCAGGGAAGTGTTATAGGCCTTCTATTGTTCCTGATCTATATTAACGCCATAGGAGAGAATTTTAGTAGCAGTCTTGGATTGTTTGCAGATGATGCTCTCATTTACCGCCTTGTAAAGTCATCAGAAGACCAAAACGAATTGCAATATTATTTGGATAAGATATCTGTATGGAGCGAAAAGTGGCAATTGACCCTGAATAAATAAAAGTGCGAAGTTATTCACATGAGTACTAAAAGAAATCAGCTAAATTTCGATTACGCGATAAGTCATACATACCTTAAGATTGTAAATTCATCTAAATACTTAGGGATTACAATTACAAATAACCTAAATTGGAACGATCACATAGATAATACTGTGGGTAAAGCAAACCAAAGACTGTGATTTATTGGCAGAACACTTAGAAGGTGCAACAGGTCTACCAAAGAGACTGCTTACACCACGCTTGGACGTCCTACTCTGGAGTATTGCTGTAAGGTGTGGGATCCACAGCAGGTGAGACTGACGGGTGACATCGAAAACGTACAAAGAAGGGCATTGTGTCATTGCGAAGTAGGGGAGATAGTGTCACAGACACGATACGTGAATTGGAGTGGCGATCATTAAAACAAAGGCGTTTTCCGTTGCGACGGGATCTTCTCATGAAATTTCAATCACCAGTTCTCTCCTCGATTGCGAAAACATTCTGTTGGCACCCACCTACATAGGGAGAAATGATAATCACGATAAAATAAGAGAAACCAGGGCTTGCACAGAAAAATCTAAGTGCTCGTTTATCCCTCGCTCCCTTCGAGAGTGGAACCTTAGAGAGACAACTTGAAGGAGGTTCATTGAACCCTCTGCCAGGTACTTTATTGTGAATAGCAGAGTAATCACGTAGATACAGATGAAGATGTATTTCTCAATAAAAGTTTTTTCAAATTTACCGGTTTCTCAGTCCATGTAGTATGACAGAGGTTGAGAATGTTGTAGTAACACTTTTGTGTTGTTCTTTATATTCAACAGTATTTACGGATTTTAAATGTCCTGCCAAAGAAAGTGAAGCGCCCAGAACGCGGGAAACGAAATACGAATACGACGCCATTCATCAATAGTCCATGCTTCCTGCTAATGGCACCTCGGCCTCTTGTGTTGTTGTGCTACCGGCAGGCTACGCATGAGACGGTATTTCACTAAGTGAATTGTTGCTAGTCTCAGACAAACAGAATGTTGCAGGGAGCCGTGGCACAGATTCTAAGAGGTTACGATGTCCTTGGTGCACAATAAGGCGATTCTGCATTGTAGTTGTCAGATGCGATCTACCGAAACGTAGGCCGTCACTTTCCCTTACAGTCTTAAGTCGAACCACTGTCACATCCGAGTGCACCACACATCTGGATATCCACTGTTGGACCAGCTGGTCAAGTGGAGAACCGCAATGAGGCCCCTTTCAAGCACTGTCATGTGCTCACAACGCTGCCTCACACGAGTACGCGGCATCTCTGTTTCTTACGTACTGATCGCTCAAGATCTGACGCTGGTCACGTCTCTTGCATACCCTACCACGACTGGGAATAGCACTAAAACAGGAACAAGACTAATGCACTCTGGTTGCCGTGCTGCCGACCACAGAGAGTTACAACTCTAACAACATACATACTTGTACGAAGGTAGACTGACATCCGACTATACCTTCTTCACACTTCTCTTAAGCATCGTCATTATTACCTGGAAGACTCAGGAGCGGCAGATAGATGCCGATGCCTTACACACAGAATAACTAAACAGTACACGAATGACTGAAATAAAAGACTAGCTATGAAGACCTTTCGGTCTTCTGGTCGTCACGTGAAAGGTGCTTGTTGTTTATTTACAGTTCCCCCATCCCAAATATTCTTCTCTTCTACATAAGGCGCTTACGGAAAATTTTATTAATCCACACAGAAGCGCACATACATGAGACGATTACCAAACAGCGCCGGCCCTTTCTCGTCGGCTGAGGGAGATTGGGAGAAAGCATCTTATCTGAACATCCAGCTGACACCTTTATCGCTGCTATCAGATTTTTTTTTTAAGTAGGAAGTTCAAACTCTGAGAATTCACCTTCAGTAAAACCTATCTTCCAAAATAACGAAAATCCGAGGTTCAGATATTTCGCAGTCAGAACCGAACATTCGTTACAGCTATAGTTCTGAATGGTTACCGTGTTCCTTTGGAACGCAGATTCGACTTAAATGGCAAGTAGAACAGATAAAAATGGCGTATGACGTTATACGTCGCCAGATAATTGGCACCTTAATGGGCAGCACACAGAACATTACACAACAGCGTAACAGGCAGTAGCATCGTTATCTGGTCTTAATTGGCCGCAGACGTCCGTCCGCCAAAGCGCAGCCTAAACTCTTTGAGGGGCAGGAATTATTTTTTTGAAGGAAAAGATGTGATTTTTCAAAATCATAAAACTTCTTAAGAAACAGAACAATTTATTTTGACGTACTTTTGCAATATTTTGCCCACTTCTTTAATTACAAGCAGTTAAATTGTGGTTACCTCTGTTAACCGGCGTCCATAATATTTATTTGTTGATAGCGTGCGAGTGGTGAAATGAAAAAGATTTCTTCGGAAATTATTTACACAAGCAGCTCACAGCTACATTATTATTGAGACTGAAATGTCTAAAAGCAATTTTCGCCTTTTGTTAGACAAAGAGACACATTACATGTTGAACACACCAGTCTCTCACTATCCGTGTTCCCTCTCACATCTCTAGTTTTTTTTCGTTAATTTTCCTGTAAAAATTAGGAATTTAAAGTATAGGCAGATTCACCACACAGCATCCACATTTCGTACCGTCTTTCATAGCCCTTCCACTCATTTACTCAGCCTTTGAGCTTCTAGTTCTTAATTTCTCCATTTAATACTTTTTGATAAGGTCGATAGCATTTTGCAAATCTTTTATCTAAATTTCACAGGTGGCCTAATTCTATAGAACTTGTCAAGATCGGTCTGTCCTATTTTAGATATCATCAAATTGTCATTTGAATGTGCGTGACTCAGGAGAAAACTGAATCGTTTTACAGTCATCAACTCACGTATATGTGACTAATTTAAATATGGAGACGAAGACCGGTAAGCTCAATAACTTGGTAATTTTTTGACAATCATAAATACATTAATATTTAAAATATCTCTTATCTGATCTTCAGTAGTTGGGGTGCAATACTCCCCTATTTTGTGGCAATCTTATTGACTTGAACTGTTACACATTTTACCATTTTATTACTAAGAAAAATTCACCAAATATTTTCATGTGGTAACGAATGCAAGTTCTACATCTTCATGGATACTCGGCAAATGACATTTAAGTGCCAGGCAGAGGGTTCATCGAACCACCTTCACAATTCTCTATTATTCCAATCTCGTATAGCGCGCGGAAAGAACGAACACCTATATCTTTCTGACGAGCTCTGTTTCACTTACTTTATTGTGGTGATCGTTTCTCCCTATGTAGGTCGGTGTCAACAAAATATTTTTCACTCGGAGGAGAAAGTTGGTGACTGGAATTTCGTGAGAAGATTCTGCGCAACGAAAAACGCCTTCCTTTTAATGATGTCCAGCCAAAATCCTGTATCATTTCTGTGACACTCTATCCCATATTTCGCGATAATACAAACCGTTCTGCTCTTCTTTGAACTTTTTCGATGTACTCCATCAGTCATATCTGGTAAGGTTCCCACACGGCACAGCAGTATTCTAAAAGAGGACGGACAAGCGTAGTGTAGGCAGTCTCTGTAGTAGTTCTGTTGCATTTTCGAAGTGTCCTTCTAATAAAACGCAGTGTTTGGTTAGCCTTCCCCACAACATTTTCAATGTGTTCCTTCCAGTTTCAGTTTTTCTTAATTGTAATACCTACTTGTAGCTATATATGAAGGTAGTATCTGTTCCCGAAGAACAGATGGTACCTGTTCTTTCGGGAACATATACTACCTTCATATATAGTTAAAATATGGCTACTCGGCCACTGACATTCTTGTGCTACCGCACACGCTATGCCCGAACTCGTACGGGACTTGGTAGATTAACCTGCCACGAGTAATGAGTGTGATGGGCAAATATCTATTAGGCGGATTACGAATGTAGTGATGTGGACATGTTGGGAATGTGGGTCTCACGGGGAGCGTGCAAGGGGTAAGTCCTTGTAGGCGCACTATCCTGTGTGCCCTCTGTGGCTCAGATGGATAGAGCGTCTGCCATGTAAGCAGGCGATCCCAGGTTCGAGTCCCCTGCCAGGGCACACACATTTTCAACATGTCCCGAGTGATGTATATCAAAGCCTGTTTGCAGCTGGGGTGTCGATCTAATTATCATTTGAACTTAGTTGTAGCCTGGTTGCGCGATGGTTAACAGCACTAACCAAGATTAAACCAACAAAAATATGAAATAAATAAACTTGTCTCACTTAACTAATTCACTGAAGTTCTTTAGTATGAAAAAAATGACGTATGATAATAGTTACTTGAAAATAAAAATACACTCCTGGAAATTGTAATAAGAACACCGTGAATTCATTGTCCAAGGAAGGGGAAACTTTATTGACACATTCCTGGGGTCAGATACATCACATGATCACACTGACAGAACCACAGGCACATAGACACAGGCAACAGAGCATGCACAATGTCGGCACTAGTACAGTGTATATCCACCTTTCGCAGCAATGCAGGCTGCTATTCTCCCATGGAGACGATTGTAGAGATGTTCGATGTAGTCCTGTGGAACGGCTTGCCATGCCATTTCCACCTGGCGCCTCAGTTGGACCAGCATTCGTGCTGGACGTGCAGACCGCGTGAGACGACGCTTCATCCAGTCCCAAACATGCTCAATGGGGGACAGATTCGGAGATCTTGCTGGCCAGGGTAGTTGACTTACACCTTCTGAGCACGTTGGGTGGCACAGGATACATGCTGACGTGCATTGTCCTGTTGGAACAGCAAGTTCCCTTGCCGGTCTAGGAATGGTAGAACGATGGGTTCGATGACGGTTTGGATGTACCGTGCACTATTCAGTGTCCCCTCGACGATCACCAGAGGTGTACGGCCAGTGTAGGAGATCGCTTCCCACACCATGATTCCGGGTTTTGGCCCTGTGTGCCTCGGTCGTATGCAGTCCTGATTGTGGCGCTCACCTGCACGGCGCCAAACACGCATACGACCATCATTGGCACCAAGGCAGAAGCGACTCTCATCGCTGAAGACGACACGTCTCCATTTCTCCCTCCATTCACGCCTGTCGCGACACCACTGGAGGCGGGCAGCACGATGTTGGGGCGTGAGTGGAAGACGGCCTAACGGTGTGCGGGACCGTAGCCCAGCTTCATGGTGACGGTTGCGAATGGTCCTCGCCGATACCCAAGGAGCAACAGTGTCCCTAATTTGCTGGGAATTGGCGGTGCGGTCCCCTACGGCACTGCGTAGGATCCTATGGTCTTGGCGTGTATCCGTGCGTCGCTGCGGTCCGGTCCCAGGTCGACTGGCACGTGCACCTTCCGCCGACCACTGGCGACAACATCGATGTACTGTGGAGACCTCACGCCCCACGTGTTGAGCAATTCGGCGGTACGTCCACCCGGCCTCCCGCATGCCCACTATACGCCCTCGCTCAAAGTCCGTCAACTGCACATACGGTTCACGTCCACGCTGTCGCGGCATGCTACCAGTGTTAAAGACTGCGATGGTGCTCCGTATGCCACGGCAAACTGGCTGACACTGACGGCGGCGGTGCACAAATGCTGCGCAGCTAGCGCCATTCGACGGCCAACACCGCGGTTCCTGGTGTGTCCGCTGTGCCGTGCGTGTGATAATTGCTTGTACAGCCCTCTCGCAGTGTCCGGAGCAAGTATGGTGGGTCTAACACACCGGTGTCAATGTGTTCTATTTTCCATTTCCAGGAGTGTAGTATATGAGAAAACTCTGATACTCAAAACATCACCAAGTAGCTCAGGCAAAACCGCTGCAAGCCAGCAAACGAACGGTTATGTGCCAACAATACGAAATCGAGAAGTGTGATATCCAGTTTCATTCTATATAGCGAGAACTCTTTTAACTAACTGCGTTCCTCAGAACGAGAAATGCGGTCATAGCCAGCTACTACGCGTCTTAAAATAGTTGTTTAACATCGACAGGCATCGTCCATGAAGGAGCGGAGACTCCGAGATAAATCAGTGTTATTGGCACTGTTGCCTCGCTGAACAAGCGGAATGTAATCGAAAATGTGTTGATGCACAGGTCAGAAAAGGTGCTGCTATCTTTTCTAAATTTGTTTATGGGAAGGAGAAACCGACAACAATGCTGATTTCGACGACATAAAAATCATGAAGCGTGCTCTTAGATAGCAATTTCTGTTAACTACACTACTTGATCAGACGTATCCGGATACCTGGCTGAAAATGATTTACAAGTTCGTGGAACCCTCCATCGGTAATGCTGGAATTTAATATGGTGTTCGCCCAACCTGAGCCTTTATGAGACTTTCCACTTTCACAGGTATATGTTCAGTCAGGTGCTGGAAGGTTTCTTGGGGAATGGCAGCCGATTCTTCACGGACTGCTGCACTGAAGAGAGGTATCAATGTCGGTCGGTGAGGCCTGGCCCGTGTTTGAAGTTCCAAAACTCCCAAAGATGTTCTGTACGATTCAGGTCAAGACTCTGTGCTGGCCAGACCATTACAGGAATGTTATTGTCGTGTAACCACTCCGCCACAGGTCGTGGGTTATGAACAGGTGCTCGATCATGTTGAAAGATGCAGTCGCCATCCCAGAATTGCTCTCCAACAGTGGGAAGCAATAAGGTGCTTAAAACATCACTGTAGGCCTGTGCTGTGATAGTGCCACGCAAAGCAACAAGGGGTGCAAGCCCCCTCCATGAATAACACGACCACAACGTAACACCACCGCCTCCGAATTTTACCGTTGGCACTACACACGCTGGCAGATGACGTTGATCGGGCATTCGCCACACGCAACCATGCCATCGGATCGCCATATTGTGTGTCGTGATTCGTCACTCCACATAACGTTTTTCCACTGTTCAATCGTCAAATGTTTACTCTCCTTACACCAAGCGAGGAGTCGTTTCGCATTTACTGGCGTGATGTATAGCTTATGAGCAGCCGCTCTGCCATGAAATCCAAGTTTTACCACCTTCCACCTAAGTGTCATAGGACTTGCATTGGATCCTGACACAGTTTGGAATTCCTGTGTGATGGTCTGGACAGATGTCTGCCTGTTACGAATTGCGACCTTCTTCAACTGTCAGCGGTCTCTGTCAGTCAACAGACGAGGTCGGCCTGAACGCTTTCGTGCTGTACACGTCCCTTCCACTTCACTATCACACCGGAAACAATGCACCTAGGGATTTGCCGGCCGCGGTGGTCTAGCGGTTCTAGGCGCGCTGTCCGGAACCGCGTAACTGCTACGGTCGCAGGTTCGAATCCTGCCTCGGGCATGGATGTGTATGACTTCCTTAGGTTAGTTAGGTTTAAGTAGTTCTAAGTTCTAGGGGACTGATGACCACAGAAGTTAAGTCTCATAGTGCTCAGAGCCATTTGAACCATTTTGAACCTAGGGATTTTTAGAAGTGTGGAAACCTCGAGTACCGATGTATAACACAAGTGACACCCAATCACCTGACCACTTTCGAAGTCCTTGAGTTCCGCGGAGCGCCCCATTCTGCTCTCTCGCGATGTCTAATGACTACTGAGGTCCCTTATATGGGGTATCTGGCAGTAGGCGGTAGCACGATGCACATAATCTGACAAACATATGTTTTTGGGGGTGTCCAGATACTTTTGTTCACATAGTGTATAAAGAGCAACTGATATACTAACTCTGAGCTATTCTTGTTGATAAGAGTACAGTTCAACAGAGAAATTCCTAGAATACACAGACTGTTTAGGTGACTGACTTGTAACTGATGTCAGAGAAAACGACAACATATACTTGCGGAGACGCAGCATATCGACGCCCCCACTCCCTCCACCCATCTGCCGTGGTGTCACCTGTATAGTGCTGTTATAAGTCAGTGTTCAGTGTTGTGCGTCCCCTGTCAGTATTGCGAACAGCCGCCATACTGTCGCTAGTTGTGTTTTTTATCTCGTGCAAACAGAAACCAGACTGTCACCTTGCTTTCTAATTTTACCTGTGTACTTATTGTGTGTCTTCATCCGCATCGTCACAGCAGTGTTTTTATATTTTAAATTCCACAGCTTTCCGCCATTTTACAGTTTTTTATAATGTCACCGTTTTATCTCCTTTTTTCGTGTTTTGTTTATATTCTCGTTATGTATTTTCAACTTTTCTGTAGGCTGTAGAGCAGCATATTACGCCGCTGCCAACCTCCCCTCAACCCCCACCCCCTCTGGGGAGGGGAGAGTGGCGGGGGAAGCGAAATGCAATAAAGGGGAAAGAAACTGCATATCGTTGTTTTTTACGGGTAAGTGGTTCATCAGAATGTAATCTGGTAGTAGTTTACATATAGGAGATGTGCAAGAATACATATCTGACTGTTAATAAATGCTGGTGACATAGTGGGGGAAACGTCGACGAGCAAAAAGTGGCGGTTAGGTGTAATGTTGTTCCTAAAAGTTAAACGCTTAACGGCGCTCCTGTTATATTGCTACCGAACATACTCCGACGCTATCTCTGTCTCTCTGTTTATCGGTCGTAAACATTACTGTACTAACATTACGCTCGAGACCTCAGTTTAAATTGCGAGAAATACAATTTAAAGTATTATGAACTCGCGGAGCTTACACAAATGACATGTGCAGCTGTTTTAGCGTATCAGTTAGCTGTGAAAGGAGTTTGTAAGTAAGGTTTTTCCAGGTACGGCGGAAACTGCTCGGTCAGAAATCGTGAGCACTGCGAGAGGTTAGCAGTGGAAATGACAACCCTGCAAGTAATTAAGGCAGGACCTATTGGTGTAGCTAAAATAGCGAATTTACAGAGAAAATAAGTGTTACACGTAGAGCACTCCGTAACGTGGGTATTTATTTATTCACTGGAAATTTAAAGAAACTGGTACTTGATATTTTAAAACAGGTCGTCTATACTATACTTTTCGTTTGTCATATTTTCTGTGCGTGTGGTTTTCTTTTTCTAGCTGCGACATCTGGCATGGAAAAATACTTCTGTAAAAAATAACAATAATTTGAGACTGAAAAATAAATAAAATTTTGTTGCTTTGGGAAGAATGTAAAATGGTGATAGGATAGAGGACACTTTTTTTGTGCCATCACTGATAGTGACAGGCGGTAAACACCTCGGAATCGTTTCAACCTCTGACCGCCAGTGACAACAAAATAGCATATACTTAGTATTAGAGAAATTGTATTGCTAACCCTATGCATTAACATCAGGTATTCCATGCCTGTGAGCAATGTGCTGACCACACGCCCCTCCTATCCGCATCCTCAGCTGAGGATGACACGGCGGTCGGATGGTACCGATGGGCCACTGGTGGCCTGAAGACAGACAGCTTTTATTCCATGCCCGTACAACAGTAGGTGCTTTCTTGGGTGGATACCTCAAACATACCACGAATCATTCACAATATCGTCAACAGCTTTTCGAGAAATGGTAATTAACACAGGGCAATTATTTTGTTAGCGATTAACACAACAAAATTTACAACGATTTATTAAGACAAATTTGCTCTTTGATTTGAATATAAAGGTAGTTCTCTGTTATGCATGCTAGAACTCTGGAAGAGATAATTACAGTAATATGTTGCTTGCTAATACACGCGGAGACAAATTTTAAAAAATGTACGCAAAGCCCAGAATTCCAGGGGCAACGAAATTACACTTAAACTGCGAACATAATACGACAGGGAGACTCACTGATTAGTCAGCTTGCTTGGTCTTATCTTGTGTTATGCTTCTTTGAGAAAAAGCTTATGAGGAAACATTAAAAACATTATATTATGGTAACCTGCCGTTGTGGGATTGTCAGTAATATTACGAACCATATCTATTTATTTAAAGAAAGTGCACGTGGCTCAGTAAATTCTACAGTAAAATTTTTAACCAGATGGGAAAACATCTAGCCACTGCCTACAACTTTTTGTAAACGTTGTTTCAGCATCTCTATTTTGACATTTTTATTAGGTCGCACCTGCAAAGCAATGACCAGATTTCTAAACTGAACCACTGTCGTGCTTTTCTTATAAACTTGTGTCAGTGACGCAGATATGGACCTGCTCTGCGACACAAGTCGTATCACTGTTAGCCCTTGTAGTTTGAGTTAAAAGTTTGGAAAGCTACGCCAGACAATGATATGTGTCTACTTTCCGTTTAATTTGTTTCTCTCTTCGCAGCCCCCGATGGCCAGCGTCGTCGTCAGATTATCGATTTCAGTCAGTGGTCACCATCTTCAGATCTACAGGAAACAGGAGAACCAAATACAATTATTGGGCAACCTTTATTTTGTAAATAATAAATTACGATTTAGTGTAAGATGTTACTTTCATATAAGTAGAATACATGAGCTTACAAATATTAACAAGCATTCCTGTTTAAAATATAAAACTGTAGGAGTTTGTGTTCTTTTGACACCCCATAGGTACTTATGAATAATTTTCTACAGATAATATTCGACATAGGCTCTACGCAGAATCTGCCAACGGCAAACACGCAACAGTCCCGATGAGAGAGTTAAACTGAAGGTGAATTCCAACAACATAAGAAATGCTTACACTTGCTCGAGTTACTGGCAGTCAGAGACTAAGAGCAGTTGGTCCGTGTATCACACATCGAGCTCACGACTACGCAGGAATTCGCCATTTTCGTGCGGTCTCAGTTTTTATAATGCATCGGGTGTCATTTTCGTCGACTGGACGGAAAACCACTAATGTTCCTTCGTTATTCCTCGTATCACACGTTTGTGGAAGCGAGAGAGAGAGAGAGAGAGAGAGAGAGAGAGAGAGAGCGTTAAGTGAAATATTACCGGAAAAACGCAGAACGAGGAAAAGAAGTTAAGCTTCACGTCCACTACTCTGAATTTAGCACTGGTCCTTCCAATTGCGAGTCCAGTATCATAAACTGCGCCACCTGTCTCGATCTCGTAGAAAGAGGGAGCGCACGTTAATGGTAGTGAAACCCTGATGTGGAGGGTATTATGTTTTTCTGCAAATGCACATTTCAACCCGCACGTCTTCATTGCTAGCCAGAAATTATTCTTCCTACCGGAGACAAACTGGAAACGCATATGACAGGGTCCAGAAGAACAGTTCGCGAGAGTCCTGTTTATAGAGAGGAATGCTCGTCCACATGGAGCTACCGTTTCGGATGAACACTGTGCCGGGGAAGATAGCCGAAGCACTTTTAACATCTTAATGTTCGGATAATAAGTTGAAGACTCCTTAATCTAAGAATAGATGATCAATGCAGCTAGCCGCTATCTCTGTGTAATGTCTTGTCTGTATAGACGTGTCTCTGCTGTCTTTAAGATCCCTAATGGATGATTATTAGAATTATCTCTATTTTCATTCGCTCTCTCTCTTTCTCTCCTTCATCTATGTATAGTTTTTAATATAAGATTTCATTACGTGATATAGTGATAAAAGGAATCAGCCAAATAGAATCTTTGGTGGAGTCATTCATCTTGGTAATCAGCGGCTGGCTTGCTGCAAGAGATCTTTACATTTATTATTACTGTTAAACACTGCAGTCAGTCGGGAGAATCAATCGTTTGGACAATTTGTTCCTTTTAAGAAAGATTGCGAATTCCAGATGTGTACAAAGCCTTTTTGGACGATTTAACACAGAGTGATTGCAGGCTCTCTTCGACACAACGGAAACTTTCCCACTAATTACAGGGCCTACGTTGTCAACAAATGATTCAGAAAAAAACTCATTCGTTCATTCGCTCCAGAACAAAAAAGTCACAAACCTTATTTATGGAGGAAATCGTGTATTAAATCCATCTCCATTACATGTCAAGATCTCTGGTGATTCCACGCCTTAATTATTTTCCTTTTACAATCTCGTTCTCTTCAAAACAAACCGCTAGCGGCACAAATGTTAACTGGCTCACTTTAGCGAGAAGAAAAGCAGAATATCTATCTCTCATAAACACGTCAATCCCTCAACAGAACTCCAGCAGCTGTCCTAGTTACCACTCTGTCAACCATGGAGAATGCATATACGCATCTCTGTTATTTCAAGGAATAAATGCACTAGAAAATACTTTGGCGTCGACGAGCTGTCGCCGCATATATTACGAGGAAATCAGATCAGATCAGATAACAAGGTGAATGCATGTGGATGGTTTGATAGAAAATGATTAATTGGTGTGTGGTAGAGGGTGTTTGCTGTGGGGACATTACAATCTGACTGTCCAGCTAGATTTCTGTAAGTGAAATCTACACAGGTGTAGAATATGTGACGAAGAACAGGCTGTTGTAATGCCGTAGGCACACAGACCGTGCTGTCGAACGTTAACGTTGAACGTGCCAAGTTCAACGTGCTGCTGAACGCTCAGGAACGATGCGACTTGTGCATACGGTACGTGGGCCCCAACGTGGTATACGCGATTTCAACGCACTCCAGCGGCAGTTGAGGGATGTTTCTAGTTCGTAAATCACACTGTTTACGAAACGGGCGATCGTAAAATTCCCACGTTAGCTCTATTAAAACGTACGTTTCCTCCATCGTCCACGAAAAGGAAATTACCATGTTCATTGCAAACAGTGCGGTACAAATTTGGAATACTTCTCCGCCTAAGATAAACATTATTTCATCATTCCAACATTTTAGTGAAACACCAAGGTCAGTGTTACTTGATCACTGTTGCTACCCAGTAGCAGAATCTTTGCAACATGTGAACTACGAAGCGTAAAAGAAATATCTTTATATAAGTAGCGCAAGCTGTCCTGTAGATTAAGCCAATTGAACAAAGTCACCCCACAAAAAAGTTTAACTTATACTTATAGAACATCAAATAAAGTAGTATATACCTATATTAAACTAATAATAAAGTATCAGAACCTAATAAAAACGCGAATCTTAAGAAAAAAAATTGGAAGTGTTAAGACGCGAACCATCGGCCCTACGAACATTTCTAGCAGACTCTGACGCAACTCATTACGCTAACCCAACAACAAAACATTTGTGACGATTCATGGTATGTTACGCCTTGCTGGAAACCTTCATCGCAGATATGTTAGTTACTAATTGAAATTTAAATTATAACAAATTGTACCAAGAACAATGCGTTTTGGGTGGATATTCAGTGTGTCGCTGCCTTCAAATAGCCTGCTCTCATAATACGCAAGTTGCAATAATCTTTTGCCACGAATGTGATGTTTCTCATTATTTTATTGGGACGAATTACACGGTTAACAATGGTTTTTACAGTGATTCTCAATTTGCTGGCGCTCAGAAACGGCATATATACATGTAGGCTTGAAATGAATACCAATATGGCGCCGCACAACTCTGTACTGAAGGGAGACGGCGTGCGTGTGAGATAGGTGGCGTAGTATTATGTCATTGGTCAACGCTCACACGCACGCTCAGAATATCTGACAAGCCAGATATTGCTCTGCACGGTCACAAGGACCCCCGAACGTGCTATTCCACACTATGACGTCATAAACTCGGCACGCTCAACGCTCAACGTTCGGATGCACGGTCCGTGTGCTGACGGCTTAAACAATACAATACAGTACAATAAAAGCGTTCTTTAAGATCACTATGTAGTGAGAACCACGTGGTGCGCTTCCTTGACGTGTCGGTGCCACTGCCCACAGCGTCGTCGTCTGTGGCCCTGACGGGGAAGTGGCTGACGTGCTCCGAGGGCCGCATGATCCCGCAGGAGCTGCGCTGCGACTTCAAGTGGGATTGCCTGCTGGGCGAGGACGAGCAGGACTGCGGTGAGTGAGTCTCTCTCTTGGTGTGTGTCAGCTGAGCTGCCTCCGACACGCGCACACACTCGCCCACTACCACCAAACATTTTCCTGCGATGACAGCTTAAATACGGTTTCCCAAACTGAGTGTTTGCATAGGGTAACCACCATTGCTTTCAATTTGTTATAGTTGCTTAAATAACGAGAGCGATGCCCAGATATGCTTGCTTGTAATTAGTTGGTAATCTATTTAGTTGATCCTTAGACAGACAATTCGTGAAAGTTGAAACTAACATACAACATGAATTTTTTACAGAACGGATCCCGTGTTCTAAAAACGAATTCACGTGCAGCAATGGCCAATGTATCCCTATAGAAAGCCAATGTGATTTGAGATTTGACTGCTGGGACAAGAGTGACGAATTTAACTGCAGTAAGTACTCTCATAGAGATGAATTTTACTACATTATAAATCCCATATGCCGATTATTTCAGACATCAAAAGACGTTAAGTACCTGTCATTAAAATTAGTTTAACTATCATCGATTTTACATCATTAATTGGTTACAGTTACCATTATTACAGGTATAAGAGTTTAAATATTTAACAAGCTTTCAGCTACATGTTTTACTTACACTAAGTAACTTTGAAGTGTTAAATAATTGAAAAACATTTTAAGTATCATGTTGCGTGTTCTATTACAATGTAAAATTCTGAAACTAATATTTATTGCTCGTATAGACTCCAGGCATGTACACGTCCCTTGGCAACATAATTTCCGTCAGTATTTTATCTACAGTAAAGTGCTTCAGTAGAATCAAATGTTTCATGCATTTTGTAATTAACAACAGGCTCAACGGGACAGAATCGTCGTTGAGGTGAACCATTCACTTCATTACTTTACTCTCCACTCAGTTCCACAGTCGTCCGTCCAAACGCATAAGTACTATAGGTACTGCTGTAGATATTTTCCTATTTTCTGATTACGCACATCTCAAACCTACAACTTTATTTTTGCATATGTCATACAACTAGTGATTGTTGTTTAGATCTTGATACAGTCCTCAGTTATAGA
Source organism: Schistocerca gregaria (assembly GCF_023897955.1). Lineage (NCBI taxonomy): Eukaryota > Metazoa > Arthropoda > Insecta > Orthoptera > Acrididae > Schistocerca > Schistocerca gregaria. The sequence goes on from NC_064921.1 coordinate 529,062,513, forward strand.
CCGAAGGAAAGAAGGAACATTAGGGTTCAGAGTCGCGTCGACTACAAGGTCCCTAGAGACGGTCACCTCTAAACTGAGTAAAACTTAAAAGATTTAAGTGTCTACCATAGGAAATGTTCGACGAAGTAATGCGTCAGCACAATAAAATAGTTGCTCGGCAAATGGTTCGAATGGCTCTGAGCACTATGGGACTTAACATCTGAGGTCATCAGTCCCCTAGAACTTAGAACTACTTAAACCTAACTGACCTAAGGACATCACACACACCCATTCCCGAGGCAGGATTCGAACGTGCGACCGTAGAAGTCGCGCGATTCCATACTGAAACACCTAGAACCACTCGGCTGTTACACGGCAGTTCCTATTCATTAGACGGTGTACCTAACAATATGACAACAATCCTGAAATAACAAATGGTCACATGCTGTGCTTTTCGCAGTATCACGCAATGGTGTCTCGCACGAGATGAAGTTGGTTTTTTCCTCAAGAAGACTACTGTGCAATGCAGCAGTGCCTCCCTCAGTCCCTCCATCTCGCATAACAAAAACATATAATCGATACCGACTGTGGAGAGTGCGTGAACAATATACGGAGCGAGTTATTCATAACAAATATATTCCTAGTATCACATCGCTGCAGCGAGTCAAAATCGATATTATTAGTACTATTTTTCCTGTCTTAACTCTTCGAAATAAAGGAAAAGTCAATCATTCAAATTTGTGCTAAAAAATTGAGAATTTAGACACATTGTACGGCACGTGATACGCCGATGTCACGATGTAGGTATGATGATAATCGTTTCTCACAGTCTAAAGCAAAAAATAGAAGGAACCAATCAAGTACAGATGTTTAAGAAAAACCTTAATCTGAGATCAAGCAATGTTGCTAATGGCGTAATTCCAAATCTGTACGCCGCTTACGCATGAGGAACTCCAGTGCCGTACTCTCGACGAAAATAGCACCTCACAGTTTTAAGTGAATAATATCTGTGTTGAAATGCAGAAGCGAAACGCCATTTTTTACTGTGTTACGGCCATCTAGACCATACAAACATTGGGTAATGTACCATCAAGCGAGAGACTAGCTGCACCAGAGAGACGCCAAACAGCCACCACATGACAGGCAGCCTACATATGGCCCGAGTTAAACTTTTAGCTACGACAGGTAAATAAAAATTCTTGTGAACTCGCGTGAATCTTTTGGAAACAACCTTTCTAGTACGGATACCGAGAAGAATTTGATTCCAGGCGTGGCAGAGAAATGAATTTCTGTCATGGCATTACACGTAAAAAAAACTATAAATCTTTGATGTGTCGTCACTGCGCAGGAACAGTATCTACCCCTTCGACACAAACGTAGATGGTATTGCTACATTTTGTAGATTACCTGCAACTTGATTAGATTTCATCTGACCCGGAGATATACTCTCCATATAGAAGTGTACCGAGTGACATGGGGCAGTAGTTAGCAAGTTGGACTCTTGCATTCGGAAGGACGACGGTTCAAATCCGTGCCCAGCAATCCCTCTTTAGCTTTTTTTTGATTTCCCTAAACCGCTCCAGCACAGCCGGAATAGTTCCTTTGAAAAGATATGGCCCACTTTCTTCCACACTTTGAAAAAAATCCGAGTTTGGTCTCCGTCTCTAATGATCTCGATGTCGACAGCACATTGAACCTTAATGTTCCTTCCATTTTTTCTCCATAAAACAATTGTATTTAACGAAGGAGGATGTCGCGGGTGAGCAGAATTTATCGAGCGGAACACGTGCCTGAAGAGGTATGAACAAAGAGGCCGTATCTGTCAATATCTAATGCGGCATCATCGAGCGACGTCCGTTAGGACTATTCCTACTACTACGAAGACCAACAGGACAAGTAATTTGCGTCACACATAACGATTTCGCCACAGTTATTCAAAGACTATAATGAGTCATGCCTGTGCTCTTCTGTGCAACATTATGATCTCGAATACATAAAAATGAATATTTGTTTGATGATCTCCTATGCGTAGGTGGCGTAGACGCTCAACACAGGAACGTCCCGAGCAGTTTCAATAAAATTTTGTGTCTACATGACTCATTTTCATAATAATTTGTCTAAAATATTTTGGGGGTTACATACTCCAATCATCCCTACGTGGTGGAGATGGGTGTGAGAGGACGTCGCATGTAGGGTAAATCAGGGTGATATGGTCAAATTTGGGCCTCGTAGAAGACAAGAAATTGTTTATTTAAACAAAATAAAAACACTCTCCTTTCACAAAATACATAACACATTAACAGTAGCTCATCCTCTTTAAGGCACTACAAAAGTTAAAAACAAACTATTCTTATTTTTATCAAATGTATATGGGTGAAATGGCGAATGCCCTTTGGGTGAAATGGTGAACTTATTTCCCTTGCTCTTTGCCACATAGTCACACATAGATTCATATTTTGAACAGGCTTCATGCAGCCAACGTTGGCAGCTAATACATTTGATCAAATCCACATGCTTTTTAGTGTAACTGTACAGTTCACCGCACCCTACATAACAACACTCTTCATCATCGGCGTCGTCATCATCGTCTTTCGATTGGATATCCAGCGACGAGTCGAATTCGGTGTCAGTGGTAGACGCTTTTCGTTTCTTAGCCTGCTTCTTTTTGATAATTCCTTTGCTAGTCTCTTTGGTTACGGTTTCTCCTTTGGTCCCCTTTTTAACATCTGCTCTACTCTTCCCTGACTCATTTTGTCGTTTTCTGTTTTGCAGGTTGTCGATGTTTTCTGGAAAAGACAAAACCTCAGATAAAGCTCTGGACTTCTTCCTTGCAGACGCAACTTTATCTAGGATAGGTATCAGCGAAATCTGGTCCAAGAGTTTGCTAGGGGTTATATTTGATTCTTCTGTTGCCACTGTCGAGGTCATATCTGTTGCTTCTGATGAAGACTGCATGTTTTCCTGTGGATTTTCCGCCCGTTGCGAACAGCCCAGTATGTGTTCAAGTCCCTGATCATTATCTACGTCTGCAGTTGCTTCTTCCGAGGGATTAGGTATCTCCTGCCAGTGCGAACAACTTGGTAGAGATGAAATAGGTCTGTTTTCACGTTCGTTGCTTTCCTGATGTTAATCTGAAGCTGATGTTAAAAACACGTATTCTGGGGTGACATCAGGATTAAACGTGATGGTTCCTGTACTTCTGAACCCCGATATTGCATTCTGTGTCGTAGCTGCTTTCACCCATGCCTCTTTGTAAGCAGTCTTCCAAACACTAAATTTTTCTATTAGGATTCATTATAATGTACGAATTGCAAGCATTATAATGATAGGATTTCAGATTTTCTTTAAAAATGCTCTGTGTAGCGGCTGTAGATAGTGTGTGGCGTGGCTTTGTAGACAGAGCAAAATTATGTTTTTTTTTCTTCTGCAAACTCTAATGTATATATCCTGCTGCAATGAGCGCTATGTACATCCAAAATAAGAACTACTGTTCCCTCAGGCTTCCTCGGTGCAAATTGGTTCCTAAGCCACAGAAGAAAAATATCAGTTGTTACGTATGCCGACTTTTGTGACATGAAAATCGTGGAACCCGGCGTCATACGTCCTTGTACTCGGACTTTTCATTGTTTCCCTTCAAAACACAAGCCGGGGGTAAAAACATGCCCTCTCCATTGCAGGAAGCGATTACAGATATGGTTTCACCCTTTTCACCGGATGTTATCACTGGAACACTCTTACACCCCTTTGCTGCCAACACGTAACCTGGTCTATTATTCAGCTGAAGTCCGGACTCATCTACGCAGAATATATTTCCCAGCTTATCAAGGAAGTTATGCTCTACCAAGGTGTTCTGCAGCAATGAAAAATAGTCTGAAACGTTTTCCATTCATACTTAAACCGCTTGACCGTGCTTGTGAAACTCCTTCCGATTTGCGGATTGAGAGTTCCGGATTTCTTTTTAAGAATAAATGTAGCCAGTCCAGTCCAGCAATTTCCTTTTCTCGGTTAAATGTTTGATATTGCTTATATTTCTGAGCCAGTTTATATGCCGTGGTACGTACTTCTGTCCTTGTCGGTGCAAATCCGAAGTTTTGTAATTTTATGATATGTTTTACCATTTTTTTCTCACATTCTTGTGCTAATACAGGCTGCCTACCCGAAGGTTTTTTCGTAAAGCACCCGTTTGCTAATCGTCTCTTCAGCTTGACCATGGAACGTAAAACTCCTTTGAGGCTTTATTCGGGCTCATTCCATTTTGCAGCGCTTTTACGGCATCGTTAAGTTGCTCCTCTGTCCAATCAGCACGACTGGATCCTTTTGTCTTTTGTAAAATGTAGGCATCTTTGCCTGGAACAATGACAGTAGTTAGAATATTTACTTTTTTAATCACTGACAAACCGAACTGTACTCGCAAAAAAGGATAAAAACTAATTTTTAAAGTTACGATTGTATTGAGGGGATAAAACAGATTAAAACTCTTGCGTGGGATAGGAAACGCTAACATTTCATGACTTGTCAAAAACCCTGGTTGGGATGTACGTAAATAAAAGCTTTACACTTTACACATAAGAAAAGTCCTTCACCGTATCACCCCTGCCCGAGTTTACCATTGCTCCCATTTGCTATGGGTGAAACGGTGAATAGCACGGCAAGAAGTTCAAAACACTGGACGCAACGATTTCAAGGTTATGTAGTACATAAGCAGCATAAGAAGGCACAATATATCAAAAAATACCCCGCGGACTACGCTACCTCAAGTAACATCTACAAATGCATGCAGCATATAAAAATTATTTACCATCGAAAGCAGTTTTGTACAAAGTACTTATGGTTTTTAAAACGGAGCTGGTTTTCAACACGTGCACGCTACGCAGATGATCAGAGACTGTTGGTATGCAGACATACGGAGACATCTGTTTAACCAATAAATAATTAAAGAAATTCACCATTTCACCCGATTCACCATATCATCCTGACTTACCCTAAAAATATTCCACCGCTATTAGTTTCAAATCCGTCGTTTTCGGGGCCGTCAAACTTTTTGGGGATAATCACGATGACACTTCATCACTGCAGACAGAGCCAGAGGTGGTGCAACGACAGTGACATATCAGCATATCTTTGTAAAGCCTGAAGGAATCTCCATCGAAACTGGCACACGTATCAGTTTATATTCGGAAAAATTGAACTCTGGCAGTAAGACATCCCTATGGTATCTATTGATGAAGGTATGGACAGAAAAGCGGTGACACATTGTATAATTGAAGAACATGTGGAGCAATTTCCACTAAGTTTAGTACGGACACGACTCACTGTTCCATAAAAACGCTGTGGGACTAAGATGACTCTACTAGCACTAGGGGTGGTGTTGAGTACGAATAGGCGAAACTTGTAGAAACAACCTGTTGGTATTTGTTTCATGCAATTAGTCTCCTTAGAATACTTTCAAAGTGTGAAGAGCCTTCTCTTTCAAATTTAAGTCTTATACTAAATGTAGCGCGCTCTCGAGATTCGCATAGTTTACAACAGTGGAGAAACAGTTGCCAGCGACAGTCATTTTCCTCGAAATGACATTGAGTTACTGGCACATTTAAAAGTTTCCTTAGAATTCAGTTGAAGCTGCAGGGCAAAATTTACTGGAGATATGGACGTAACGTGTGTGCGCATGTGTGTGTGTGGTGGGGGGGGAGTTAAAAGGGGTTGTAATGACGTTCCCATCGTATGATAAGTACACGGTGGCGTTAGGCAGAAATTTAATGATATTTGTTGCCCATGTGACGTCATTAGAGTACCTTGCACCTCACGTGAGCTTCTGAGCTCAGTACGTTTTTTGGCATGTGTTGGTACCTCGCATTTCCGAGCTCGAAGGTGACGCCGCAATGCGCCACGCTTTTGTACCTTTGCAGATGAAGATTGTAGGGACCTTTGAAAATTTCGAATTTCTGTGTCGTAATGGGAGACAGTTTAGGGGTTTCAAAAAGTGACCTTTTAATTGTGTAGTGCAGGTTATACTGTAATGGTTTAAATCACAAGAAGCAAGCTGTGTTGCAAATTGGCAAGAGTAGAGACGACGACAGATAGGATGTTGGCGCAAATGTATGGAACCTAAGACGGATGCCTGATTTAAAGGTTTTCTCTTTCGAATTGAAACTGACGATGATGATCCATGTTAGACTCTACTATCTATGCGTCGGCAAGCGTATTTATCGAAAATCTAGAGCGAATACGACTGAAGCTGCCACAAGCGGCATTACTTACATTGTGACTGATGTAGGAGGGACAAGCAAATACTACGTATACGTAATCATATTGAGGTACGTAAGACAGATTTGTATGCCTTTTCGACTAGTGGTATGAATGCAATGTGGGTAATAACTGCTGGGGATTTTATTAACACGTATGATCGAAATACAATTATTTTTGCTTTTCATGTAGGAAGTTGATGCTTGGTGCTATGAGTCGGGTCCGGACTCGTGCAGCGATGGAAGTGAGGTCGTGGGATAGCATGGGGGCGCAATAAAGAAGAACAGAAATTGAAATCGATGTCGGACGATCGAGCTGTGGGTTATCCACGGTTTGCGGAAATCATTTAAAGTAAATGCCGCATCCTTTACTTTGGAGTGGATATGATCAATTTCTTGGTCCGATCTTTTCCTATCTGAGCTTGTTCCGTATCTCTAGTGACCTCTCTGCCGCCTCGACTATAAAGTTCTTACTTTGGTACAGTGAACTTCCAATATCTCAATGCACAGCTGGTTGCAACATATTAGAAGGAAACATAATTCCAAAAGAAGCCTCGCTCACAGTTACGGAATGGGTCATACCGTTACTGGATATTACTCTATTTTGGTTGTGGATGGGGAACACTGTCTGATCAAAAATATCTGGGCACCTATTGGTGGCATTAATAGAGGATTTGTCCACCCATTTGGCTTTATGGCGACTTTAAGCGTGTTGGGGACACTTTCAGTGAGGTCTCAATGCCTGTCAACGAATGGTTATCATTCCTTAAAAGCCGAAACTAAAGCAGGTAATGGTGTAGGATGCTGGGGCGTGGAAGGAAGTCTACCTTATAGGTTATCCCAAAAGTGTTCCATAGGACTAGGTCAGGGCCCTGTGCAGACCAGTGCATTTCAGGAATGTTACTGTCCAGAAATCATAGTCTCACATTGACAGCATAGACTGATACAGTCATAGACTCTGAACTGTACCTCTGCTGTACACAGTTCATAATGCTGTAAAATGTTTTCATATCCTCCCGCATTTTGTGTTTTCCTAAGCGATGTAAGGGGGAGACACCATAACCGTGAGGAATACCCGCATACCATACCACCCCATCCTCTGTACTTCACCTTTGGTGGTACACTAGACGGCAGGTAAAGTTCAAGGGGTATTCGGCAAACCCGAACTGCTACATCGGATTTGGTATTATTCAACTCTCCAAGTCACTCGTCGCCTACTGTCAATTGCTGTCATTCTTTATACCATTTTACTTGGGATTGACTACGGAAATGGGTGGGTTAAGATCACTGTAGCCATTCTTTTTAACTGCCCACGCACAGTTATTGTTCTATCAGGATTTGCTAGAAGCACTTTGGGACGCACCAGCTGATTTCATGCGATTTTTCTCAACCTATCTCCAGAAGGTTCGCAGGAGAACTTCTGTGAATTTGGGAAAGTAGGAGACGAGGTACTGGTGGAAGTAAAGCTGTGAGGACGGGGCGTGAGTCGTGCTTGGGTGGCTCAGATGGTAGAGCACTTGCCAGCAAAAGGCAAAGGTCCAGAGTTCGAGTCTCGGTCCGGCACACAGTTTTGATCTGCCACGAAGTTTCGTATCAGCGCACAATCCACTGCCGAGTGCAAATCTCATTCTGGAAACTTCCACAAAGTTCCACGGATCCTGTCCGTCACTATGTTCTGTCAGCCTGGTCTTGGTTCAACTGTGGTGGTCCCTTAGCGTTTCCACTTCACAGTCACAACGTCAACTCTCGAGCCGGGCAGGTTTAGAAGGGTCTAAACGTGCCTGCTGGATTTGTGCTCGGGTGTAATCCAATGACTGGTCTACATTCAAGGTTAGTGGGCTCTGCGGAACACCGCATTTCGCTGTTACTTCGTCTCTGCTGACAACTAGGTGATTCTCTCCCTCTTTTAGATTAACGGGTCTGCCTCTGGGGCGTCTAGTGGTGAATTGTGCCTCCTGATCAGGCAGTGCTTTTGGTGCTTACTTAGTTCTGTAGCACGCATAGTGCGCCTGCTGTGTTTTAGAGTGTGTGCTAGCACGAGGCGGCCGGCTCCTTGCGCGCTCTCCCGTGTTGGCAGAGGAGGCGCCGTGCCCGCCGGGCCAGCTCAAGTGCGCGGGCAGCGGGCAGTGCGTGCCGCGGGCCTGGTGGTGCGACTTCTACCTCGACTGCCCGGACGGCTCGGACGAGCTCAGCTGCGGTGCGTGATCCCCCGACCCGACCTGCTCCGCGCCACCTCAGTGACACCTGCTCTCGCGCCATAGTACTGCTGCCCTCTGGCCTCCTCGTGCCTACAGTCAGGTTTCTAGCTGTAACTCTGCGGTCACCATTGTGTTTTCAGACCTTAACTGTGACAACAAACATTCCGTAAAACTGTCTGTGGACAAGGTATTTTTTAATCTACGGAGAAGTTAACGGTGCTGTAATAAATGTTTTAATGAGACTACATTTCTAGATGTAGCTGTTGCATTGGCTTTGTTGTGTTTCTTTATTTTTTCAAATGTTACTATGAGAGGCAGTCCAATGAAAAGGAGACGGGTGGGAAAATGTAAGTATAATGTTGGTTATTTTAAAGGTACTTGTCATAACAGTTAATACACTTTTCTGACTGTGAGAGAAGACGGTCAGTGCGTTTATGGCAAAATGTTTGCGGTTGTCTATGGCACAGTGATTATAACTAAGGACGCACCTTTTCATCTGAAGCAAATCGACAGCATATCGTGGTCGTGCGGTAGCGTTCTCGCTTCCCACGCCCGAGTTCCCGGGTTCGAATCCCGGCGGGGTCAGGGGTTTTTCTCTGCCTCGTGATGGCTGGGTGTTGTGTGATGTCCTTAGGTTAGTTAGGTTTAAGTAGTTCTAGGGGACTGATGACCATAGATGTTAAGTCCCATAGTGCTCAGAGCCATTTGAACCATTTTGATTGTCCGCCTTCCCTTATGTTGTCAAGATTGTGTCGAGTACGCTGCAAAGTTTCGCTGGGAAACCCTTACACCTCATTCGTACCGTTCCTATCCAACCCAATGCGATCTGCGTACTTTTGGTACAAAGTTATTCGTGTCCGTCAGTTTGCTTCGAACGAAGAGGTAGACGCATCGATACAAATATGGTTTCATAGGCAACCGCAAACACTATTCGATGAAGGCATTGACCACCTTACCTCACAGTGGCATAAACTTATTAACAGTTATTGCGATTACCCTTGAAATAAGAAACAGTTTACTTACTTTTCTTCACGTTTCTCGTTTTCATTTGACTGCTCATTATATTTCTTCATTCTTGTTTTATTGCGCTCTTCCCACACCACACAATCTATTATACACTGACATCTGCTCATTATATGCTTTATTTTAATTAAACTTAGTTTTGAAAAACTTTTAAAATTGTGAATGATATTTTTGCCTCATATAAAACTGATCTACGGTTTAAATGTTTAATGAAGGCATTTAGTGGAACTTAACAGAATCACAATGATCCAGCTTAAGGTGTTAAATGATAGTGACAGATGAGTTGGTAACGTTATAGGAAGGCCCTCTACTAGGTAATTTAAAAGAAAAGTACAATTTTAAAAATATGAAAATTGGATGTAGGGCACGAAGCACAAGTGTCAGTAAGCTTTTGCGTTTCCCTTATTTAATCGACCTTGTCATTTAGTGACGTGCAGCGTCTAAACGATAAGTGTTTACAACGTACCACAGAGGTGTAGGAGAGGTCGAGATGAACAATTTGATATAGTAAATCTGTATTCTCGCAGGTCGGATTACGGCAAGAAAGGAAGAATGAATTGATTGTTGGTGTTAATAACGATCATCCTCCTTTACCTCCTGTGCATTACTGCAGATGACGTGTCACAGAGCACATTTGCTCTGTGCAAGCAGTACACGTGAGGCGCCTAGTTGTTTGCACTGCACTGTGCGGAATACGAAGGTCCTGTTATCGTTCACTAACCTGCTGTCTTCAAGTTGGTGTCCCCAGCGCAGAAAACAGCACGCAGGTCGTAGGTTCTGTATCTTGAGGCTGAAAGGGGATGCCCCTGGCATATTTTAATATAGCCACAAGAGAAGACTACATAATCTTAATATAGCACCTTCTGATACAGCAAAGTACATGTTCAAACACAATATTAACGAAAATTTATCTTTAAACTATTTGTGGCACGTGTTTGTACCTCATGACTACCGGGGTGAATCTTTTAATACTGAATACTGGCGAACACATTCTGCGACAGACAACATGTCTGTTCTTCTCGACTGCCTAATACAGAGTGACGAACAGTCCCAAACACTTCGCGCGCCATACCAGAAAAGGTGTGACCCGAACGCTTCCGAAGTGCTTCGTCTCCAATTTCGTCAGTCTTTTGTTTTTGATTTAAATTGTTTTTAATACTTCTAAAGTGACTGACTGATAGTCAGCTGTTGAGAGATATTTATATTAAAAAGTGAAGTAATTCCAATGAGTAGTTTAACTTATAATAATAACTATACTCTAACGTTTTGGCGCCATTGCTCCGGACACAGCAGCCAATCATAGAGCAGTAGCATAATGTAGGCGGTCTCTCTCACGGGAATGGTACCGAATGTAACATCTGTCGCAGGTACTTCACACCCATTTCGTCATCTGCATACTTCTTGCACATCCACTACTCTGCGTACAGCTTCTTGGAGCCTAATATGATGGCTGACTAAGCCATAAATATTACAGGATACCGCCTCAAACGGGCCTACAACAGTCACTGAACATTTGGGCTATAACCGACACTCTAATGTTACAACGCCCTTGTTCTTGCACTTAAATAATGTAAAACTGGCTTTTATGTATAACGAGTTTTAGGCATATAATGAACATATAAGCCTATTTGTTTGTCTGTTATTGTTTCTAGCAAATCAATATTATTGCAAAAGTTAAGTTAAGATCCAATTTTCAACCTTCATATAAGTTTGTTTTCTTTTTTTCGTTACCCTCATGGTAAAATAATACGTTAACGAAGTGGCCGATTATGCACATCGCGTAAGAGAGCGAGAGTGTCTTGAAAATGTTGCACGGCGAGATTACGTTGTAGCTTAGGCGACCTCTTATGGCAGTTTGATGTTACTTCCAGGTTTGATAGACCACAAGTGTATTGCATCAAACACTTCGTCTCGATTCCTCCTACACCATATTGGTACAGTAAAAAATAATAGCTTACAAACTCTATACGTTGAAGCATATGTATGTTGTTCGAATGCAGGCTCCGAGAATCTTAATGTCAGATCTGTCAGTGATGCACAACACCTCTCTCGTAGCGTCTGTTACTGGAGCCTGGTGAACATCACCGTGACACTCTCCATCTCAATAAACGAACCCGTGAATAATAAGGCTGCTATTCCTAATACCATCCCTGTCGCTTGCAATAAATCGAAACGAGCAATACTCAACATTTGAGTTGTTTCTCCAACTTGCTTAAGATGAATCCCGGATTTTGCAAACCACATCCTTCGTGACTAAATTACCTTTCCGTACAATACGTTCAATTGATCCCAGTTTCGCATCAGTCTTTCTTATCCGTTGTTCAATGTTGCTAAATCACGCTGGAGACACGCTGCAAGATAAGTTTCCTTGGCATCCGTTGTGCAGCGACTGATCGCCAGTCTTGCGGAGCAATGAGCCCTCCAGCTTAATTATGTACGCTGCATTAATAATTATCTATGTTCCTTAAATTTCAATAATTGCGTCAATCCTTAGTTTTATAAGGTTGTCTTCTTTTCAGTTCCGGATTACATGTAATTATGTATCTTAGGACATACCCTGAAGAAAATACACTCTTCTGTACAAAGTTCTCATCCACGAAATCATATATTAATGGTATCTGTCTACACGTCTTTAAAGGAATAGAATTTGAGAAGAACAGGAATAGTTCACGTCATGATAATGATCCTAGTGCTAGATTGTAATGTATGACTGGCCCAACATTAATACCGTTTAAGTATCCTAATTTGAACCAAAGTTACGTGCAGTGGGCAAGAAATTCGAGTAACATCAAGAAATTCGAGTAACACAAGCATCTCATCTCAGTCATTGTACCCTAAGTGTCCCAGGTGGTATGCAATTTACATTTATCTGCCAGTTCAACACAAGTAAGCGAAACTCAATTAAACTGTCCTTCTTGGCTAATTCAGTACAGATGAAGTTCGTCATGAACAAATGATTGATATACCAATAACTAGTCTATGCCTGTACTCAAACACATGAAGGCTGGTGCGTTGCGCAGATAGGATCAAGGAGATCAGAGTCATTGAACTAATTATGAACGAGATAATAAATCCTAAGCCCTATTACGCCCTTAATCATGGGAAGTCAAAGTTCGTTTGGTCTATACTGATGGTGATCACAGGGCTCAGTTAACAGTCTACCAGGAGTACCAACCTCGGAGCACCTCCCGCATTGGAGGCCGAGCCGGAAGACGCAGAGTTCATTGACCGATGTCTGGGTGCTCCTAGTGGTTGCAGTGTGGTATCATCGAGATTGGGCTACTGCTGCAAACACGTACTCTGCAGGCAAGAGGCCGTTCTGCATTGGAACTTGGGCTCAGCGAAATGAACTGGGCGAATGGGGCTGGGTGCTTCCCTTAATGCTCGTCTGACAGAGTGAGATCTGCTTGATGCCTGGAGAACGGGTGATTGGCGGAGACAAAGTAGTGCTCCCATCTCTGGTATTGTTGTCCGAGATGCGTGCACCTGTGGTCTTGAGGTTGGCACCTCTCCCAGCGAAACTAGTGGCACAGATTTCCGTGATGGCGGTTAAAGTTCTGCTTCTAAATAGACGGGCATGCTCTGAACACAACCAAGATTTTTGTGATGTGTACTTCGCACTTGCGGTACTGTTGACATCTAGGTGTGCCACAGTAGCTTCACCTGCAGTCTGGCACCCGGGCAAAGTGTCGGCCGTGTCTGTGATGCGGGTAGCGACGGGCGCAGGCGAAGGCCCTGGGTATGGTGTGTACTTATGGGTGGAAACCTTTCTCCTCTGCATTCTTCTCACTGTTGAGAATCACTATTATTTCTCTGATAGCGGAAGGGACAATGCGATTTGTGTACACGTTTCTGTCTGTTGACGCGGCTTGAAGTCATTTCAAGTTGAAATTGCAGACATATAATCACTTGACGCCAAGAAGGGTTGTTGCCCGCTGAACTGCCATACATCACAGCGACTCCATTCGATCATTCAGCTCTTATCATCAGAGAAACAACACTGAAGATCTGTCTTGTAGTGATCATTCCGGGTCCGTAACACCAGATCATGATTGCTTTCTGCTAACTGTGGCTCCTAGACACCAAAACGTTTGACTCGAGATGCAATGGTAGAAACAAAATCTACACTGTGGCGCTAAAGGACGGACAAAACGGGACATCTGGGTCAAAAAAGCCGGTTTCTCTTCGCTGACGAGTGCAGGATTCGTTTGACGCTTGATGATCGTTGTCTAACGCTACTAAGGTGGCCAGGTATCAATGCACGCCGTAGCCACTAAGTGCGACGGGTTCAGCAGGGAGTTGTGTATGTATACAGTTTGAACTGTGCCTGTATCCCATATAGATGTCAGACGCCTCTGATCACTATGGGGAGCAATTTGGGGTTGTGTAGCGTCCTTCAACCTGTTATGTAGTTCGATAGTCATCGTTTTGGCGATGAGTTCAGGTTAGAAAGCTACCCGCACATCTCGTGAACACCTTCTTCCAGTAGATGGGAAGCTACCGACTGAAATTAACAGCGGCTTATGCTGACATTCAACCTTGCTGAGCGTGCATGGGACCACTTTATGTTTGCTTTGCTCAATGCCGCAGGTGTCCTCCTCACCTCAGGACTGCCGATGTCGATGGGTGTCAGGCAGTAATGTCTCGACCACAATGTCGGCAATATGAGCCAAGGAGAACCAAAGTGTGCTACAGTGCAACAGATGCGTGTTCGTTGATGTATAGGTGATGCAAAATGATCTGTTTTCATCACTAGGAATAACGGTCCCTATAAAACTCTCTCGGCATTTCACATCTAATAATTTCTTTACTTCAAGAAGTAAATGCTGAGTTCTATGTCGTAGGAAGCCTCCAAACCATGCATTCACCAGTTTCGATAGTACTTAAATAACTTTCGTTAATCGATAGTTGTAACATCAGCGACACCGCTGTTACCTACCGCATTCTGAATCTTATAGACGCGAGAAGCGTAACCTTTCATTACACACAACATTAGACAACAAATTGGAGACTTTAGTTTTTTTACAAAGCCAGAAAAGCTGATTTATTTGTGTTTGAGTGTGTTGAAGCTGAAGATGACACTTGAAAATATAGATTAGATCAGGTTTGAAAGTTATTAAGACTTTCATCTTCTTGACATATTACATCGGGCCATAGTTTAACAAGCGCAGAACTGCGCGACATCCATATTCTTATAAAAATTTTGACTGTATTTTGGGGTTAATTCGATGCACTAATCACAAATATTGCTCCATTTCTCTAGGATGGCTCTAGTTCTTTTAGATACAGGGTGTCTATATTTGCACTGAAATGTTGATACAGAAGTTTTTCGTATTCTATTCAAAAATTTTAATAATGTCACGAATATGTAAATGGATTTATACAATTTAAGGGTTTCTGAATCCATGTATAACATTATTTTTGTCATATAGAAATTTAATGGCATTTAACACTGAAATTTATGACCAATGAAAAATGGCACAGAGTGATCTATTTTTGGGGTTATAAATGCATCTCCAGGGAATAACAACAGTTTTGATTTCACGCTATAACTCAGAAACTGTTGTAAAATTCAAATACACAATGGAGCGCTCCTGACGGCCGTCAATCTCATTGTTAGCTATAGACAAAAGACTGGTATAATATCACGTGTAGCACGTGTTCACCGATCGGTATATGTGAAGATGAGGTCAAGGTCGTCGACTCAGTTTCGATTATGTTTATCTTATAACTGCGTTAAACACAGAATTCAAGGACGATTTCAGTGGCATTCCTGATATAACAAGAAATCGAGAACTGAAAAACAGAGATAAGGACGTAACAATCTCCGTATAACACGAAAACGGGATCTGAAAAATTCTTGTCATTCTATCACTTAGAGTGGCAAAATCATCACTGTCCAGTCGCATTAATATGACCACCGCTCAAAAGACTGAATAACCACATTTTGCAGCGGACGACGTACAGGAAGTGAGTCTGTGAGGTTCTGGAGAGCTGTGCCAAGTTTCTCTGTTGAGGATCCACGGCGCGAATTGCCCGAATAAGATGGTCCCACAGAGTCTTGGTTTAAATTTGGGGAGATTGGTGGCGAAGTGGGAGTGGTAAACTCTTCCTGGTTATTTTTGAATCACGCCCATACGCTGCGAACAGTGTGATTCGTTGCTTTATGCTGCCTGTAGATGTCATCTTGCGGAGGAAAAACAAAAGACATATAGGGGTAGACGTGGTTCCCAAGGATAGATCCATACTTGAGTCGATCCACTGAGCGTTCCAGAATGACGAGATCACGCAAGAAATGCCACGAAAGCATTCTACAGACCATAAGGCTCCCTCTTCCGGCCTGGACCCATCCGACTAAAGTTGCTGGATGTTTGCTTCTAGATGGCGACATGGTTAATCTGAAAAAGTCACGTGATGCCACTCAGTGAACGTCCAGTTGCGTTATTAGCGTCCAAGTTCCAGCCTTGATAGCCGATTAACTGCAGTCAGAACGGGTGCACGAAAGAGGCGCCTTCTGTGGACGCTCAAATGCAGCAACGTCGGGTTAACAGTCTTTAAGGAGACAGACACTTAGTAGCCCTTTCATTTGGGTGGCCAGTTACACAGCAGTTGGACGTATATTCGCCCGTACGCATCTCTGCAGCCGTCATTTGCCACTGTCATCTACCGACCGCCGTGCACCACAATTAGGTCGGCGCCAGTTTTGCATAGCGCCGTTTTTCCATGCACAGTATACTTTAACCACGGCAGCACGATATCGTTTAGAAAGGTAGCAGTTTCGGAAATGCTTCCAACCTTGGCCCGAAAGGAAATGATCATGGCTTTCTGGACATAATCGCACTGTTTCCGCATTACGAAAATGACTGCGCTGTATTTCGCGTACCCCCAGCACGCTTTGTATACTCTTCACTGCTGGTGCTTCCACCTTCCGTCTGTGAGCGATTATTGCACACAGACGTCTAACATACGCGGTGGTTACATTAATGTGACTGGACCGTGTACAAAGACTGGATATTTTTCCTCGTGTAAAAATTTCGTTGTTGAACTGTGTAACCTATTACAACATTCTGATGACCTTTTAATAAAAAGGTAATAAAGCTTTGAATTAATCATACTTTCATTGGTTACACAACATTTTTTGTATCTCCAACTATGTCCAAAGGTTGCTCAAAAAAATAAGGCAACGAGTCCTCAGAGAGGAAACGTTTATTCAGGACGTCAAAGATAAATAAGATACACAAAGTTACTAAGGTACAGGATACAGATCTTGGAGCAACTTAAAAATGGTCTTATACATGTCAGCATCGAATCTGAAGTGGGTACCAGGCCAGACGATTCATTAACTATCTGGAATGAAAATTGTTTGGTGCGAGATCCGAAATGCAAGGACGTTGTTCCAGTGCAGTCCATCGGAAACCCGTGATAGAACTTACGTAACTGTCACGGTATACCGTCGGACGTTATCATGGAACAGTACAGCTGCTTTCGAAAATCATCCCTTTCATTTGACATTACAGCTTTCTACAGCCGTTCCATCATCCGCGGTCTTTGCATTAGGGTGTGAATCAACCAGCAGCACGCTCGGAGTGCTCCAAAACACTCCGGTCATGGTTCTTCGCGGAAGTAATTATTTTCATATTGTTACGGGGGATACGAAGAGTGCTCAAGGAGAATGATACTGTGTTCTTCTTTCGTCCGATGGGGAATGTGAGGAGTGCCCGATGGCAGTGATGATTGCTCATTCTTTCGTGTCGGTTCGCCCCTTGCAGACGGTACGGTGCAGGAATGAATCATGTTCCACATTAAATGCAGCAGAGACAACCCTATTCATGTGGCTCTATTCTCGTCTGAGTAGCCACGAGATAACGCTTTCCGAAAGGCCACTGTATTGCGTGCGATATCAGTAGGCAACGGAAATGATGAGTTCGTACGCGATCTGCCTCTCACCAATGCGACTCTAGTCCAGGCTACAAAATTCTATGTTGGCGTCCTATTCAGTTTTGTCGTATTATAATCAGTCTCAGCTCTCGTCTGCGAACATGGATACCAGTGTAAACTCTTAAATCCCTTTCTGTGCTTCACAGAGTACGCCACTAAGCCTTTGTCACTATTTATTGAACCACTGTGTATGGCTAAGTAGAGGTAATGGTAGCAGTTGTAGTGCCCGGCTGCCTGTGGCGGTAGTGTGGCTGACGTGTGTGTGATTGGGTCGACAGTGGGCCGCGGGCGGGAATGCGGCCGCGACGAGTTCCGCTGCCTGAGCGGCCAGTGCGTGCCCCGCACCGACGTCTGCTTCAAGTCCGGCCACGAGCGCAGCGGCTGCGCCGACGGCTCCCACCTGCTGCACTGCGGTAAGCTGCCTGCCTGTGTCTCTAGCTCCTCTACCGAGACACTCTGCTGTACTCTCCACCTGCGTCCCAGCTCAAATGCTCTGACAGAAGTTCTGCACTAAGCTGCGGGCTGCTAACTCGTTATTTGTCTTGATATCGGTTCCATATTATTGGACACTTATATACGGTTTCGTATCAACCATTGGTAAAGGGTCGATTTTTGCCCCTTTTCCATGAGACATGCCCTATAATTTTTGTGCTGGTTTCTTTTTCTCTGTTATATATATTTAATTATTTGTAATATATTATTTATATTAAATGACCTTTAAAGCAAAATACACTATAAGAATAAATAGAATAAATCTAGATCAAATATATATATATATATATATATATATATATATATATATATATATATATATATATATATATATAACATCTGAGACGTCTTGACCACAATTACATTATTCCAGTACACCTTACACGTTTCGACATTACGTCATCATCAAAGGCTATAAAAATACAAAGACGAAACTAATAACAGCAGAAATACATGTTACATTTTCACCAATTTAATGTAGCTAGAATATAGAAAGAAATATCGTTTACTAAGTGGCTAATGTCATTAGCGTAAGTCAGTCCAATCGTGTCCAAATGGATTCATAATTTCTAGCAAACAATGCTTCATCACAAGTAAGCACAGACTTACTTCAGGGATCAAAGTTCGTACAAATTGGAATAATTCACTACGTGGCGCTAAGTCCGTGGTGCAATGCGACAGTTTCTTGTTTATTTTTATTTCTACTAGACCAGTGTAACACAACATGACCATCCTTAGCGGTCCTCCAGAAAATACACATTAATACAATACACAATGCCGCACAGGTAGGCCAAAATATTTTGTCCACCTGATTCATCACTAGTTTGTCTTTGGAACGTAAACATGACTGATTCTGCGTATCAGGGAACCGACAGTTTGTTGTTAAGTTTGTGGAGTTACGTGGCATTACGTGTTTAGTCACAGGTCTTGTCATTCGCGTAAATAGCGGGCCTCTGATTTACGTACTTGGTGACGGCGACAGACAGCGATGCAGATGGGTTCCATAGGATTTACGTTAGATGAATCTGGTCGTCGGGCATCAACGTGAGTTCACTATAACGCTCCTCATATAACTGGAACACGCTCCGAGACGCGGACAATTATACCGTTGAAAGACGACATCGCCGTCGGGAAAGACATGAAGCACAGAGGGAGGAGGAGGAGGAGAAGAAGAAGAGTAGCGTTTAACGTCCTGTCGACAACGAGACCATTAGAGACGAAGTGCAAGCTCTGATTAGGGAAGAAAGGGGAAAGAATTCGACCGTGCCCTTTCAAAGTAACCATTCCGGCAATTCCCTGAAGCGTTTTAGGGAAATCACAGAAAACCTAAACCATGATGGCCAAACGCGGGTGTGAATCGTCGTCCTTCCGAATGTGAGTCTAGTGCATTAACCTCTCCGCCACCTCGCTCGGTAAGCGAAGGGATGCACGTGGTTCGCAGCTGTCAACGGGTCTTCAATTACAACGGGCCCGATGCAAGCGCAGGAGAATGTCTCCCGCAGCATAATACTGCACTTATCAACCTGCTTCCGTGTCGCGCTGCTGGTTTCGAGCTGTCGTTCACCTCGATGACGGCGTTTGTGGAGATGACCTGCGGAGCCGACACGTTTATCCACGCTCGAATTCCAATGGTACTGAGGCCACTGCAACCGTGAACACGTAGGGGTGGTCTGCTGTTGAGCTCCATGTTCGACAATGTACGATGAATGGTGTGCTCTGAAACACTTGGGCGTGCACCAGCATTGTGCTCTTTCAGCAGAGATGCTACAGATCACCATCTATCCTACTTCATCGAGCAGACAGTCTTCCGAACGCCACATTTTGTGAAGAATCGTTGAAGTCTAACCATTTAGTGCCCAGTCGTAGCTTCACTGTCCTTCTACCTCTTTCCTTTGATGCTCACGATAGTGATACGTGAACATTCGACCAGATTCGCTGTTATCGAGATGTTGACAGGCTCTGCGTAATAATAATCTGCCCTTTGTCAAAGTCGCTTACCTTAATGAATTTCCCCGTTTGCAGTCCATATCTTCGCTAGGGAGATCCCCGTCTCTGCTTACATACTTTTGCTCCCGCGTCACGAACCCCGCAATGCTACGAAGCGGTATCCAACGTCGCGGTTGGCGGTGAGCATAATTTTTCGGCTTATCAGTGTATATGCTGTGGCAAGTTACTTTAAATGTTACTTTACCTTTTAGCTGGTTTCTAGTATGTCCTCGTAGTGTAGTGGATGAGGCAGAGTACTATACAATACTAGCTTTGTATTTTTTCGTCAAAGATATCTGTTCGTCCGTAATGTTTTCCGTCATTAAGGTAATGTGTGTAATTGTTATATTCAGTCTGTTTCGTTTATCGATAATATAACGTCCTAGATGAAACCGAAATCTTTATACACGTAACAAAGAATTTCACAATTTTCTTGTCCAGAGGTGAAATAACCTCGTAAACAGAATTTATGCTAATTATAATTAAAAAACTTAATTTTTATTAATTATATTTTATATTTGTTACCAATAAACAAGACAAGAATATTTCAATCAAACGATTGAAGTGGAAAAATTAAAGTAACATCTCCTAAAGCATCTACAAAAACCCCTCTGTGAGATTACAAAAATAAATTGCAGGTAAGTACTGAGCACTACCACTCGTACAATAAAACTTTAATTTGTGACGGTATTCGAACTAATGATGATATTCACAAAATGTTTATCTTCTGTGACACACTGTCTCACAAAGTTTTAAGCTATTCAACAATTTCAATACGCGACTCTTTGGTTGCAAGCACAGCATCCAGTCTGTTTTCAAGCTGTGTCCACTCTCGGCGCAACATATACGCAACTGTGGCGATGGCAGCTGCTTTATGGTTCTTTAAATCACTGATGTGGCTGACAGGCGTTTGATAGACTCTTTCTATGACGTATCCCCATTAGAAAGAAAAATTTCAGGTGACCTAGGTCAGCGAATTGGACCACATCTGCCATCCTAGTGAGCCGGAATCACCTGGTGTAGAGCTTTTCGCTCAGTCTGAACCCAGTCTGACGGTGCACCATCATTTTTGTAAACGACTCTGTATTGGTGGTCAGGCAATTGCGGTAAAGCAGACGGATAGAAGATATCAAGGTAACTGTTAGATTTGAATGATACTTCTGAGAAAAGGAATAGTCCCACAAACCATTAAAGAACACCACACCACAGTATTCGGATTGCGTGCCCCATACCCATGCTACGTGGCTTCGTTAGACAATGCTAGATTGATTATAAAATTCCTATCCTCTTCTAAACGGTGGAGAACGTCCACGGCGAATTGCATACGTTGTGGCCTGTCGTATGGCTTCAGCGTGTGCAGCAATTGCAACTGGTATGGAAACATCTGTACACGTTCCCCATGGACGCGGTGCATGGCCGCCCTACTAATCTGCAGCTCCTGGTGAACGATGTAGATCCAACCGTATCTGTTCCGTGTTGGCTACATTTGTTCCAGGCGTCCAGTATGTTGCTTCACTTCCACGCTCCTGTCTGCAGAATATTCCTGTACCATAGGCGTATCGAAATGCGCGATTGTAGTTTGGGTGCTCCTTTGAACCTAGGTATCCGACATGGCGTCAATAAATCATTCTACACGTGAGGCTTTTCTTGAACGGTTCCCATTATGCTACACTCACGAAACCTGGAAATCACACGAACAAAACTTTGTGCGTTCGCCTGTCAGATAAGCGTTACTTTTGAGACGCCCTGTGTTACGCCTTCATCATACATAAGTCGTCTGTAAGATACAAATGCGATTTTCAGGACATTGCCAATTATTCAGTTACAATGTTTTATGGTGAGCAAGATTCTGTATACATTAAAATTAGTTACTTTAAAACCAATTTAAAACTGTGGACGGTGAACCAACACTTCGTCAGTCGTTCAGCATGTTGTACCCTGAAGCAGAACACTTGATATTTGCAAATTAACTGAGTTTCTTTAATGTCTCACCATTTTCCCTGTTTCTAAGATGATAATTTGTGTTAGCTGCTAATAGCTACAGTTTCAAAATGTTTTTAACGTGTAACTGGATTTCGATCATACTTATTCGTAATTTGTTTCCACCTGCTGGCTATCGGTGTGCAGTAGAGTAATAATGTAGGAAGTAGAATATTGAAGACAGTATTAGCAAGATTTTTGTCGACTGCAACACATTTAAAATAGAATACAATAATTTTTCCTAGGCACTGGATCCTGTTGTACTTTAAATAGTTATTCACATTTGAGAAAACCTTAATTTTCCATAATGGTCTTCGTACATCAGAAAAGACTGCAACGTACTTAAAGTGAATGCTACAATTTCCAAATGGAATAAAAAAGTATATTACATTTTTATTACAAGGAGAGATGAAAGTACAGTACGATAATTGCCCTCGGGTACAACAATCACCCTCACAGAATATTACAGTGCTATTTTAGGAACATTCTCTGTGCTTCCCAAAAAATTGTAGAGGCTGAAATTCACTGACAGAAAGAAATCGCATCGCCTAGAACGAGTTAGGTAACATAAACGAAGGTTCGTAGGCATGTTTCTAGACTGAAAGATGATGTCTACTCGGATTCGCACCAGTCGCATAATAGTGGCGTTAGTAGCACCATTATGAGGGTGCAAATCAAATTTGCTTTAAATATACGCCGTAGCGGTGGTGAACGTTAGTGAAATTTGTGATGGACATGGTGAGGTGATGTTAGTCAAGACTGGCTTTTAGACGACACTGAGTTTGAACGAGGTCGTATAATACGGTTACAAGGAGTTGGATGTTCCTTGTGCGATGCTACAGAGAGACATGGCAGGAATGTAGCTACACTTCTGGCCCTTACAATTCCTACACCATGAAGATGATGTGCTACAAACGCGAAATTTAACCGATAGGAAGAAGATGCTGTAGTATGAAAATGATTAACTTTTCAGAGCATTCATACAAGGTTGGCGCCGGTGGTGACACCTACAACGTGCTGAGATGAGGAAAGTTTCCTACCGATATTTCATACAAAAACACCAGTTTACCGCCGTTGCTTGGTGAAACGTTGTTGTGATGCCTCGTGTAAGGAGGAAAAAAGCGTGCCATCACGACTTTGATGAAGGTCGGATTGTAGCCTATCGTGATTGCGGTTTATCGTATCGCGACAGTGCTCTCGCGTTTGTTCAGATCTAATGACTGTCAGCAGAATATGGAATCGGTGGGTTCAGGAGGTTAATACGGAACGCCGTGCTGGATCCCAACGGCCTGGTATCACTAGCAGTCGAGATGACAGGCATCTTATCGGCATGGCTGTAACGGACCGTGCAGCCACGTCTCGATCCCTGAGTCAACAGATGGGGACGTTTGCAAGAAAACAACCATCTGCACGAACAGTTCGACGACGTTTGCAGCAGCATGGACCATCAGCTCGGAGACCATGGCTGCCGTTACCCTTGACGCTGCATCACAGACAGGAGCGCCTGCGTCGAACCGAGGTGCACGAATGGCAAAACGTCAATTTTTTGGATAAATCCAGGTTCTGTTTACAGCATCATGATGGTCTTATCCGCGTTTGGCGACATCGCGGTGAACGCACATTGGAAGCGTGAATTCGTCATCGCCATACTGGCGTATCACCCGGTGTGATGGTCTGGTGCATTGACTCAAACAGAGGTTGGGTGGCGTGTACAGGTACAGCTGCCCACGCAGCTTCAACACGATACCACAGTTCATCATGAGTAGTGACTGGTGTATTGTGATGAGCCTGTTGCTCGGCCACCATTGACCAGACGTTTTCAGTTAGTGAGAGATCTGGAGAATGTGCTGACCAGGGCAGCAGTCGAACATTTTCTGTATCCAGAAAGGCCCGCACAGGACCTGCACCAAGCGGTCGTGCATTATCCTGCTGAAATGTAGGGTTTCGGAGGGATCGAATGAAGGATATAGCCACGTGTCGTAACCCATCTGAAATGTAATATCCACTCTTCAAAGTGCCGACAATGCGAACAAGAGGTGAGCGAGACGTGTAAACAGCAGGACCGTGCAGCAGGGCTTGGGCTGCGACAGACTTAACTGGAATACGATTCTTCTTGTCTGCAGTTGTTGTAGCGAATTCGATGTTCTCGATGGTCTTGTAGACTGTCTGTTTCGAACGACGGCGATATCTTCTGTACGGCATGTTGGCAGCGTTCAATGCAGTTGCCTGTGCAGCAGCAACACCGCGACATAGACGCCGAGCGGCGCTCGCTCGCTTATATACTAGTCCGAACGCGCGTGACCTTGCGTCGGACTTAGAATATTTCTGCCTGCTGCCGTACAGAAGATATCGCCGTCGTTCGAAACAGACAGTCTACAAGACCATCGAGAACATCGAATTCGCTACAACAGCTGGAGACAAGAAGAATCGTATTCCAATTAAGTCTGTCGCAGCCCAAGCCCTGCTGGACGGTCCTGCTGTTTTCGTCAGTTGCAAACTTAATTTCAGTTTAGATATTAATGATTCATTTGGTCATGGCAACGGGTGGTTTACCGTAGCCATTGTTCGAGGAGGTACAGGAATACCAAATGTTCCTGGATACTGATTTCTCAGGATCTATGCACCAAAATTGCGTGAAAATGTAATCACATGTCAGTTCTAGTATAATATATTTGTCCAATGAATACACGCTTATCATCTGCATTTCTTCTTGGTGTATCAATTTCAATGGCCAGTAGTGCACTTAACACGATTTGTGGCAGTGGTGGTCACGTGAATATTCGAAGAAGATCGGGCTCCAGATGGCCACGTGGCACCACAGAGAGATAAGACCATTGTGTTAGGCGTGTGGTTAGGGCGCATAGTGGTGGATTTGCTGCAGGATTTTGAGCAGCATTTGGCACCACAGTGACAATCGAACTCTTGAAAATCGATTACTTCAAGGACAGATGCGAGCCAGACGCCCTTCGTGTGCATTCCACTGGCCACAAACCACCACCACTTGCAACTTTATTGGTGTCAAACGAGAGCTCATTGGAGCGCAGGATGGAGGTTTACTGCGTTTTTTGATGAAAGCTGGACCTGCCTCGGAGCCATATACGGCCGTGCATTAGCCACAAGAAACCAGTTGAGGGCATGCAGCCAACCTGTCTGGGTACTACACACACTGGGCCTACGTGTGGAGTGCGATTCCGTATGACAGCAGAAACGTCCTTGTGCTTATCCCACGCACGCACCCGGACTGCAGATTTGTACGTCAGTCGGTTGTGCTGCCTTTCATGAACACACAGCTGTTGCAGCCCAACTTATTCTCCAGTATGTCGACATGTTGCCTTGGCCTGCTCGATCACCAGATCTGTCGCCAATTCAGCACAAATGGGATATCATCGGACAACAATTCAAGCGTTACCCATAAACAGCATTAACCGTCCGTGTATTCACCGACTAAGTGCCACTGGCATGGAACTCCGTCCCACAAACTGACATCCGGCAGCACATGTATTTTTGCATCCATGCATTTAAAATTGTGCAAGCTACACCGGTTACTAATGTAGCTGCATTTTACATTTGCAGTGGCTGCTCTCGTAGTTTTTACAACCTGATGTTATGCACTTAAATATGTTACCTAGACAAATGCATTCCCGAAATGTCATTTCTCTACATTAATTACTTTTTCCTGTTGTAATTTCTTCCGTCAGTGTATGAATAGCGTACGCATCATCATCATCATCAACATCGTTGAAGTGTTTACCTTAACAGCTTGTCTGGGTACCTCCCGTACTCGCAGGTCTATAACCCCATGCTTTCAGACGAACCTCGCTCGCTGATGCACTGCAGAGATGATCACTACGACTTCTTTTGTATCCACTTACTTCATCATAACTTTTACGTACGTTTACAAATTTATTAGGATATCTTCGATCATTATTTTATATTCACAAGGACGCCTCTTAACAAGAAGACCACATAAGGCTTATGTTGACAAATGTCGCATGGTTGACTACGTAAAAGAGATGCGGGAAGCAGTTGTATCCTCGTTCCATATCTTGTCTTGCTCCTTACGACGCTTGAATTTTTCCAGATATCTGATATAATTAGTTTCTGTCATGATGTCGGCATCTGTTTTCACAGTTAAATTGTGTGCGACCTATTTAGTGTATGAGTCCCATACATGAATTTTATATCATTGCCACTGGACTGCAATTACGTAGGTACGTTTTATTTTATGACTATAATCCTAGCAGACTGTGTGTGGTTACCTCACTCGGCTTTTCATATCGTATACATTCTGTGCCTAATAGTGATGTCATCGGCAGTAAGTAAGAAGCGAATGATAAAGGATTGCATTTTCTCTACTGCCATTCAGTGTGTACATATGAAACGATGTAAAAGATAGCACTGGGAATTTCTGGGGAATAAAATGAAACCAGTTTGTGATTTGTACTCGGTGAGATGAAGTGTTTATATGTTTGTTCGATTCTGTTTATCGCACAATGTTTGGGCGACTCATGGAGCCATTTTCGTCAGTTCCTCTGAACAGTGCTCTTGTGGAAATCGTCTTCTGGCTCACAGCCTCTCATCCCAACATTTCATACTGTGGAGAGGAAGTACTTTACATTGTACGAAATCTGAATGAAGTCAGACAAAGGAAAGGCCGACAGTAATGTGGAGGCATTGTCGTACTTGGAAATTGTTTATTTTTTCGTGACTATTTAGATCTAACACTACAGCTGTATTATAGCAAAGTCTTCGACTTGTCACTCTTCAGAGTGATAGTTTCGACACTGAATCGTGCATACGTACCTCATGTAGCGGGAAATACGTTTGTCGTTATAGAAATAAAGTTTGTCAAAGACGTCAACGTCAACAAAATTTTCTTGATATACCAACTACGTCAAATTGTAGGATTCTACCAACCTTTCACGACATACACTCTTTCTCGTTCCTTTTTCCACGAAAATGTGGTAAGCTTTTTAATTTTCTACTGTCAGTAATGACATTAGTAAAACGACCAACCATCAGCTACATTGTCAACCCTGTAGTGCGCAGCTACTGATAGAATCTGAGAATGCAAGACTGCGATGATTGCTGTACGTCACACTCGTACGTCCATCACACACGTATGAGAAGTAGAGGAAAGAGGGAAAAGAAAATAACCACAAACGCGGAGAAGGACAAGAGCTAAAGAAACACTAGAAAATTCCGCAGATGAGAAAAAAAAACAAATAGTAACCGTCGATGGCGGGGATTTTAATCCAGCAACGAACGACGGGCAAAAATTTGACGTCTGCTCCGCCCCATTTTCGTGGCGGCAATTCGTCGTTGCTGCCATGACAGTCGGCTGATCCGTTATTGCAGTCGCTTCCTTGATTATGCTGTTCCAGGAAACACGAGGCAAATACGTAACTGAGTTTTAAAAAAGGAAGAAATATTTGGTTCCCTGTTAGGGACGCTCAGCAGAGGCAAATTTGTCTCCTGTCAGGCTCTTACGTTGCCAATATCTGCCGTGGAAGGTTGAAAAATGGATTGATGTACCCAGAAAGTATACAGCCTGCCGTATTCACAATGAATCCCTCATTACAGGCATACGAAGCTCTATCAGCTAAGAGCGACGTAATGGATACTTTGTGCTGTTGCAACTGCCGGTAACATCTTATGAGAATTAAAGGAAGATATCACTATAACTCAAACTACAGCCCGCAGTGACTCGTCGTTAACGCACATGAATTTGTGTGCAGCGACCTTCTAATACACAGTCTACTATAATAAAAAAATCCAATTCTAAGCTTAACTGATATGTGGCTAATGGTAGGAGAATACACTGGAAAACGGTAAGTTCAAGTTCCCGACCAAACCGTGTTCGACATGAGTTTGTGCTTCTTCTTTAACAATGCAACAGCAACCCCAGCGTAACATCTCTTTCATTCATTAGACAGTGTGCTTTGTTCGGCGCACCATAAATGCTTTTACTGGAATACTGAACCACATAAGGCAATATTTCTCCACAATAAATCCACCTCTGATGATCCCAATGTCTTCTGTGGTTTTATTCGTACGTGCTAAGTTACTTATTCAAGCAACACGTTGCTCACATATCAACTTACCAACAACCTTGTTAATGGAATCCAGCATGAAGATCCTCAGGTGGTTCTTTATCTTTTTAGTTTGCGTAAAGGTTTGACTAATGAACTGAACTACATCAACACGAAAAAGCAACACGTCTCCTTCAGCAGTTTTAGTGAGCATTTGGTACCACCATACTGGGAAGCTATTCATGTGTTTATTACTTTGTCTACGATGAGAAAAGCCACTTTACATCGATTATATATCTCAGTGGTAAAGAATACATTTGGTTGAAACATTTATAACCAACAAACAGATTAAATGCACCAGCTTCAAAAATATACTTAGAGTGCATCGCAAATTATTTTGATTCGAGACTTCCGACAAGTTATATATAAATAGTAGTCATCCCTTGCCAGATCACTGACTCTGAAGTGTTTGAACCCAAATACTTAACTCGTTTTCATCACTCACTAAGACGTACGGTAATAGCACCGAATCTATGGATAATATCAGGGTCTGTTTCTATGGTGTTGGTTATTACTTTAACACAAACGTAAAAGTGGAAGGTAGACTTTTACTGACGCAAACGTAACATTGGAGGGCAGACCTTTACTGGGCTACATTAGTGCAATTTGTTATCAAGTGAACAGGGCCCCTTAAGTTGGCAACAAACGACCTGTAGCTTTCACGCTGTACATATGCCATAGTAGCATATATAGACATGAGGTGTTGCTGGCATGTGGCTGTGACATGATCAGAGTGTACCGAAAGCTTAATAATAATGTTTCTGACTGATTATCGCCACTTATTTTTGGAATCAAATTCTTGAATGTTGGAACAGGTTTGGAGGTACCTCACATCAGGTGCAACAGTAATGTATCACTCAGCAGAGGCACACATTATCTTGTCTTCCCTGCCATTCCACAAACGCCTTCTTGATGAAAATTGCCGTCACACATTATTTGTTACATGTAAGAAACACAAGTTTTCAGTTGATACAACGGGCGAATACAGGCAGTGAGGCATTAAATCGCAATTTTTGTTGTCAGATAATGCATTTTTGGCTAAATGTGTGACAACTGGCATTGCATACTGAAGACTGATGCGGTGTTATAACTTCTCTGTAGGCTCCGTTCACGAACTAAATATTATTTTTTTGTAATCGTTTTGCAGAGAATGTGACGTGCCCAGAGGACACATTTAAATGCAGAAACGGCCCGTGCCTCAACATGTCACTGCGCTGCAACGCCTTCCTGGACTGCAAGGACACTTGGGTTGACGAAGACGGCTGCAGTAAGTAAACACTGGCTGACTCACAACAGCCAGTTAACAACGAGCAATGGCGTAAGTCGGTTAGGTATTGATGCGGCATTATCCGTTGTCACATCTGCAGAAAAAATAGGTCACTTAACTGCTGGTTGTTGCTCACCAATTTCAGAATAATGTAATAATTATTTTCTTTCTCTGTTTAGACCTGTTTTCTAAATTAAAACGCAAACACCCTACAAAATCATTCATTTTCTGTGTCGGAGGTGTTTCTCTTTTTGCAGTACACTTTCATATCCTCTCTGACCTGCTTACCTTGTTTTTCTGTCCGAGCACGAACATTTTTTTTATAGCATCTCTCATCTTATAAACAAATAAATTACATATTTTTTCCCTAAAAATATCCCTCCACTCTAACGTCTGTGGATCCGATGCTTTAGTGTTTCTAGAATTCTGTCTTTATGATGGTCTTTTTCCTTCCGTAGTAACATATTTATTTAGTTTATTTCAGTGATTTGGTACAAGTAGCACAGAAACGTCAGTCGCCCTTACTCAATTGATTTCTCCACGATCTCCCGTACTTATCTGTTGGTCGTAAGTAACTATGCATCTTGATTTACACAAAATTTGAGTTATAGGACATCCGGAACTGAAAAGCGTGATTAATAGAGTGACATCCAATTCAGCTGTAACAATGATCTATTCTATCCGCTACCGGTTTTGGAAGTTAAAATCCCTTTTTCAGGTACGTAAAACCGGGGAAAATACAATACAACGCATGTGGAAAAACCAGAAGAACACACTGAGGAGACAAGGAGACTCACTAATTGTACTTGGTTATCCATTACAAGCGGTCGGGCTACTCAATGCAAAGGCTCCAAGTCATTGCATCTTGGGTGTGACTAGAAAAAAGAGGAGAGATCCAAATAACCAAACAGACCTAAAAATTTAACGCCCGGTATGGCGGGATGAGAGAAAAACCAAACACTGTGCTCACACTGTATCCCCTGTTCATTCATTTTGCCTACGAGCCATTGCCTTGGTCCCTAATACATCAAGTATTATTACATGACTGTGAGTTTTCCATCATGACGGCCTACCACAGCTGGCTTATGTTTTATTGTTCTTTTAACTGAACTAGTTTAACGCTCGGACGAGTCAGTCCCCATTTAAAATTTCTTCGTTAATACCGACGTCAGTTTTCTCCCTCGCGCACACATTTGCGCCTGCGCCACTCCGCGTCTCCAGACCTTCTTTGGGACCTTTTGTTCAGTCTCTGGTAGCGTCCATAGCGTGCGGCTGCACGATGGCGGACATATAAAGTACACTGTTGGGTTTTGGTTCTTATTCCTACCTTCTACATGTTACGAGGTATTTCCAGATGTGTTACATTGCCCCCCTCCTCACCTTTTGTATGTTATGGTTTTTTTACGCTTATGAAGATGATATTTTAACACCCTGAAACAGGACGTGGAGTGAATAAATCACTGTTAGTACTTAAGCAGATGTCATTTTATTAATCGTCTTCATTTAGTTTCGTATCCGTGATTCTTCTTAGGATTCTTTTCTTAGGAAATATATAGACTTCCACATTAGTTCGCCGTAAGCATTCACTGGCATAAAAGCATTCGTCCTAGGTGATACAGTTCTTATTGTAGACGTTTTTTGTCAATCCATGTTCGGTTGCTACGATTCGATTTTCGCCAACATTTTCTTATAATCCCGTCTCTTGCATATTCCTACCGACGTAAGTGACTTCTTATCTTATTGAATTACATCTATCTCAATTTCAGAAAATTTTTAGTTCAGATCTATTCTTTCTCATGAGCTCCGTGTTTTATGCTGAGAACCTGAGGATTATTTGTCGAGCTTTGTGTTTCAAGAGGTTGATTTCTATGGTTGATTCTTCCTCACTTTTTAATAGTGCCGCCATTTTAACAAAATTCGCATAGTATTCTAAAGATTTATTTCTTAACTGCGATGTTGGGCGTTCCTGACTATCACAGAATTTCTGGGACACTGTTGCTGCCGCTCCAAATTCCCTGTCACTACTGTCCAAATACTAGAATATCGACTTCTAGACTGCAGTAAGCAGATTGATATGTATGCTAAGTTTCAAAAGTCTCACACTGGAAAGACCATTGTGGAGGCTGCATTAAACAACTCTTCAGAGTAAAGGCCATAAAATATAGTAAAAAGTGTTCAACATAGGAGCGAGATTATACTCCAAATATTCTGTTTGTTTTTACCCAGGAACTCTTCAGGTCCATCCAGACCCTGCAACAGAGGTTCGTAGAATTTCTCGTGGAACGAGAAAGGGTAGCGCAGCTTTTAATTCTTCTGGAACATTCTCCATTTTCCGAATTGTATTACACAGCTGAAACAAAACTGACAAAAGAAAGTAATCTAGTGATTCTCTGTTACACGAGAACAGCCATTTCAGAGTCGGGCTGTTCATCCGGTTCTTCATCATAATAGCTAAAACATATTTCAATTAATGACAGTTGAGTCAAAATGGTTTAAGAAGTACTATTAGTTTCGTCACCTTTTAGTCACACCTTCAGATAAAAAACTGTTGACCTTTCAGTTCATAATGAAATTAAAACTCAATTAGAGAAAATAAAAAGAGTCACCTTTCTTCTTACGTGGCAATGGCGTTACAAAGCACGCGTTCTGCTATTGACCCTTACGGAGTTTCAAGGAAGTTATGTATTGAAAGGTCACCTGAAAAGTTACCTGAGAATGTGACCAAAAGCGACACAAAACCAGTCGTGATTAATAAATCCCCCTGGTGCTGCTACTGCTGTTTTTATCAATTGAAACGTATCATTACAGCTGTGGTTGCCCGTATTACCAAATGATTCGTAGCTAAAACAAATTTTAATGTTTCTCAAACTAATAGAGAAGGCGATTAGGGCCCTGGAGTCGACCCCATGCTGTTAGGACAGATGGTAAATCACGCCTAAACACAGTACGTAAGAGCATTGTCATGTAGCTTAAGGTATTGGATTACTGTCCAGTACACAGTCAAAAGTTTCGTATCACTGCACATACAGCTCCATAGCGAAAGATCTTTTCTGTAGTAGATACGACAATGAGATAACAAGACTAGGGATTCAGCCTAAAAAATGAATAATTGTTTCCCCTGTAGTAATACAGAGAAACGTTCATCTCTAAACAATCTGAAACATAATCATTCGCGACACAGATTTCAGAACCAATGAAAGGTTCGCCAGAACAAACGACAAGCGAGTTAGTATGTTTACAAGTCAAACAATTTAAGGTATATTATTTTGCCACTCTGCCGGTCAGCAAACAAATGAGTACTTATTTCAGCGTTCCAGTGCTCCACGGAACCTCGATGCGTGTGCCACGACACAAAAATCAACTGCACCAGCCTTGGTCTGACGGAGCTCCCGGCGGTCATTGAATTTCAGATAAATCGCTTGTAAGTACTATTCAGAACATTACTTGTTCCTCAAGAACATTTAGTATAACGATTGCGATTTGCAAATCTTCCTACATCACGTCACTATTATGTCACTTAAAATCCAGTTATTTGTTTGTGCTTAAGTAATGGAGTAATTTTTATTTTCACAGTTATATGGCAAATAATTTGTTGAATGAGACACTTAATGAAGATTCATTTTCGAAACTGGACCGACTTGTCTATCTGTAAGTAACAGAATAAACTACTTTAAATGGCAATGAGTTATAACATCTGGTTTTACGCAATGACTCACATTATCTCTGGGAGTTTATATTTCACAGACTTATTGACTAAACGTATAAATACGATTTCATATGTGAATACGAAATTTGATGAATCATTCTGTTCTAGAGATCTGAGGAACAATAGTATATCTAGACTTCCCGCCACGATATTCCGCAACCTCTGGCGACTACACATTCTCAACTTACAAGATAACCATATCTCCGTTATAAACAACGGTAGCTTCTTCGGGTTGCCAGATTTGCGCACACTGTGAGTGACATTCGTTCCAAAAACTTTCCATCAACTTGTTTGCCATGTTCCCATTATAACTACTCGTACTTATTGAAGTTTCTTCCACCTTACAGGCATCTACAAGGTAACGGAATAGAAGTCTTAGAACCAATGGCTTTTTACGGACTCTCGTCGATTACTACGTTGTGAGTATTGGTAATTTAATATTGTTCTTTATTATCAGTAGTACTTGGCATTCTCTCTCTCTCGTCAATTCAAACAATACAGACGAAATGTTTTCTTACAGCCTTACTACCATTTCAGTGCACAGATTATGCATCCAATACGCACGCATGGTAAAAGCATATCTAATCCTACATCCCCGTTTAAAAAACACACTTTGTGAGATTATATCTCTAGTCTTAAATGAACGCTTATCTACTCCTGATACATGTTAGGAATGCTGCCCTTTCTTTACTTTAGGAAACACAATCTCCGTGACAGTCGTCTTCCCGTTTTCACGAAGTAAGAATGACTAGACAATGTCCATAAACAGTAACATACTAATAACATACTAACAACTATAAAATAAATCCATACAGGTTATGAAATCTTAAAACTGTTTTAAGACTTGCTAAATGAGAAGGTAAAATTTTTCAACAGTCCAATTATTTCGTACAACGAAGTCGCAAACTAACATTTACCTTAGACAAGACATTATCATGCAGAAGTCATTACGCTGATGTTATACATAGTGACTCAGAACTATGTGGGATATATTGTAAAATAAAATCAGTCGTTCAACACAAAAAGAAGGAAGGCTAATATTTTCTGAGCTGTCGAGAATTATATCATTAGAGACAGAATGGCACAGAAGTAAACGAGTTCATATGACCATAGTTTTATTAGGCTGTTTAGAGGTTGGTTAATTACACATTCATAGGCAATATAAGGTTTTGTAGGTCACTAACACTTAATCTAACGATATCTGTTTTGGGTTTCGACTTCCATATGACATAACGGAATACAAAAGATACAAACAGAGATATTTAAAAACTAGGAAAAATAAGTTTCTGCCAGTTGATTTTCGTTGTGTTGTTTCAAGTTGCTATATCAATGAAATGGTAACTTGTTAAAGATATGAGGGTGTGCTGAAAAGTAGTACCTCCGAATCGTTTTTTTTTTCCTAAACTCTGGAAGTTATTAACTTCCTGCATCTTAAGCCTTCATGTCTACGTATTTATTTCTCAACATAGTCATCCTGGCAACGAACACATTTCTCCCAACGGGACCCTAATTTGTTGATACCGTCACTGTAGAATTTTTGACATGGTTGTGGGAGCCACAACCTCATCTCTGATGGCACCTCTTCATCGTCATCAAAGTGCAGTCCTCGAAGGTGATCCTTAAGTTTTGGAAACAGTTGAAAATCGGTTGTTGCTGAGTCGGCATTGTATGGAGTGATGATTGATGACAGTGGAACCAAACTGTCGGACTGCTGCAGATGTCGCAGCGCTCGTGTGTGATCTGGCATTGTCCTGCTGATGGATATGGTGCTCCATGTGTGGACGAACTCTTCGATTTCGAAACTCGATTACAGCACACTGTTTCTCTCGCGCCTACATAATTACGCTACACACCGCCCTGCTATAGGCTACAATTAGGAGACGTCTAGTGGCACAGGGCTACAAGAATGTAGACTTGACGAATACAGATGTAGAACATTAATAACATTTGTTTTATTTAGAACGACTTGAGGATTTTGACATAAAACTTTGGTAGCATTACTTTTCAACATGGCCTCGTCTATCATTCTGTAACTGTTTTACGAATGAAATGGATCTCTGTTCCATTAAAGCGCAATTCGTTTTATTTTCGCTCGTAAATGTGAATATCTTCTATTATAAGCAACGAAAAGATCACTTTTGTGAGTTACTCTCCAGCGAAACATATAGAGGACATTGATCCAGCTAGCATGCGAGATTGCTGTATCACGAAATTTGCGCAAGTATTATGTCACATTAAAATTCCACAAATCCCTTTCACTTCTAATAAGGGCAATATTTAACGTCATAAATATTTAGTTACGTGGGCTGTAAACTTCTATTAAATCGAACTTACGCGCAGAGTGCGCTAAATGTTCCAAGTATCGAATTGTTTTGATTAATTTAAGGAGAAATAGCGACCACTCACTTTATAGTCTTGAGACATGATTTATTATTCCGGCAGAGAGATGTAGGCCCCCTGGAGGCAAGTCATTAGATTGCGGACAATCACAGAAACTCTTATTTATTTTGTAGACCCCGTGTAGCTAACGGCTGGGACTGTGATGCTGCTCGCGGTGGCCGACACGGTTCTAGGCGCTTCAGTCTTTAACAGCGTGACTGCTACCGTCGCAGATTCGAATCCTGCCTCAAGCATGGATGTGTGTGATGTCCTTAGGTTAGTTAGGTTTAAGTAGTTCTAAGTTCTATGGGACTGAAGACCTCAGATTTTAAGTCCCATAGTGCTCAGAGACATTTGAACTATTTTTAGTGATGCTGCTAAAAATAACTAAGTGGAGAAATGGGAGTCTATCTAATTGTTCACACAAATGTTGACGATCCTTGTTATTTTGGTTACATATACATCATAGAATCGACAAAATTGCAGAAATGCTCTAGTATCGATTTTACAATAATGGGAAAATGCAACATTCAGATGCAAGAGGTTTTATGCCATTCCAGTTTTGCATACCAGTTAGGTTCCTATCGAAGTATGCTTGTTGAATAGCTCCGTACTTACACGAGAACTCTGCAATTCACATTTAAGTGCCTGGCACAAGCTAACAATCATATACTACCACTTGTTCGTCGAAACATCCCTACATAAAGACTGGGAAGCTGCTGAGGCCCCACCAGTACTCAAGAATTGAAATAGATCCATTTCATTAACGCCGATGTGCAGTAGGATTAAAGAACATATTATGAACCAGAGGAAAAATGCTCCTATCGGAGCAAGAAAAGATGCGAATATGTTCCTGTTCCTTTAAAAGACTTTGAGTAAAAAAGGGGGTACCAGCTGTCTAATTCTACCTAGCTCATCACTTTCAAAAATTCTGCGAAAAATTTGGGCATGCGAATATATTCGCGCTCATTTTAACCCTCAACTCACATTAAACTCTCAAAAGCTCTCGTAACTACAACTTGCTAAAAACCATTAGTGCATCGCTGAAAGTTGTTCACATCCATGCACTTTCACTTGCCCATTTTCAATCACTTATCCAGTCCAGCTCATTGTCATTAACTCCTTGTGTTTCCCTCTCATTAACTCCTGTCTCACAGCCACAGTCACCTTCGTTCTGTACTACTACTACAGTCTCTTTTGATTGCCACTGTCTGCCTCTTGCTCTTATTTACTGGTACTATCTCATTCATTCATTCCCACTGCGGCTGTGTCTTCTCGCTTTCATTACCTCTCTCCTCCTCCTTGTCACTGTCATAGACTCTGTCTCTCATTACTAGAGAGTCTGAACCACATCCACTTTCCCTTCTCTTTATTCCTCTCCCTTTTTAATTGTCTCCATCACTATTTCCCTAGCACTGTTCTTTCACTGTCTACTATGTTCAACTGCCACTGTGTCCCTCTCTATCTCTCACAATGCCATTGTCTCATTCGCTCTTTCTATACCACAACCGTTGTTTACTATCTTCAAGGCTTTACTACTTTCTGTCTTACTTGCACTGTCACTGTTACCATCTCTCACAAAGTAAAAAATAGCGAATATGGAATATGTTCATATGCCAAAATTTTTGAGAATATTTTTGGAGGTGCCATGAAATACAGAGTGAAGCAGCTGATGCCTCACTTTTCAGTGGGAAAATTTTAAATACACAGCCACACCTTCGCATTTTTTCCACTGATTGGGGCATTTTTCACTGGCCTTCTTCTTTCCATCCTGCAGCAGGGCATCTCATTACTATGAAGAGAATTCTATTGCTCAGCAAAATTTTAATAGTTTACTTATGTGTAATTGAAATAAGGAAGAACTAATTTTACACCTAAGACTGGATTTCACGTACAGAAAGATTTTTCATTTACTTCAATACTACGAAATGTGGTTCCCACAACCTCTCTGATGATAATGGAGACGTATTACAGCGTCTTGGAATCCACGGCTCAGTTTTGGTACGAAGAAATGGTTTTTCCTGGTTTTCTAAGGGACCACGCATAAGTTAACAGTGCCTCCACAAACCCCCTACGGCCCAGTGTCAACCGCATCGAATGCAAAGAAACCAATCGAATTTCTGTAACTGCCTAAGCTCGAGGAAATGTGTAACATTCATCCTTTGACTCTATACCGTAGGGTAGTAACACTAAGACGAATATTCTGTTGGATTTGCCAACGGTTACCAGCCCAAGGGTTATGCTAAACATTTGAACCTACCTCTTTGTCACCAACAGAACGCTAGGTATGCGAGGTATGAGCCTCTGAAAATCCCTTTTCCATGCGCGGTGCTTTGGAACATATTAGATCCGCATGTTGTTGTATGCGTACCGATTACATCGAAGAAAACTATTTATCGACGAATAACTAACTCGAATTCAGAACACATAGTTCTTGTGTGTAGTTCTTTATTCTCACGAATTAATGATTGCTGTCGACTGGGGATTTCAAATCGATTCTATATATATAGATTTCGAGAAGGCTTTGGTCATTGTTCCTCATACCCGACCTCCAATCAAATTGTGTGACTACGGAGTATTGCCTCAGTTGTGCAACTCTATTCGTGATTTCCCATCAGAAGGCCACATTTCGTGCATAAACTGTCCGCCGCTCCTGATTAGTGCAACGATTTAGGAGAGAGTCTGAGCAGCCCTCCTTGATTGTGTGCAGATGATGCTATCATTTGCCGTTTAGTAAACTCATCATATGATCAAAAGCAATTGCAAAAGATTTAGACTAATATATGTATGTTGTAAACAGTGGAAATTGACGCTAAATAAGGAAAAGAGGAAAGTCCTCTACATGAATAGTAAAAGAATCCGCTAAATTTCGGATACAAAATATATCACACAAACCTAAATGCTGTGAAGTTAGTTAAATACGTAAGGCTTACAGCTACAAATAGCTTAAATTAGAACTATCACGTAATAATATTGTGGAGAAAGTGAACCAAAGATTGCGATTTATTTGCAGAAACATAGGAAATGCAACATATATACTAAAGAGGCTGCCTACATCACGCTTGTTCGTCGTCAGAAGGAATATTGCTGCACAGCATGGGATCCGAATCTGACAGGATTGACGGAGGATATCGAAAACGTTCAAAGCAGGTCACCTAGTTTTGTATTATCGCGAAACAGGGCAGAAAGGCCACGTATGTGGTACGGCGTTTGCCTGACGATCATTAAAACAAAGACGTTCTTTGCTGCGGCAGAAGCGTCTCATGAAATATCAGTCACCAACTTTGTCTCAATAGTGTGAAAATACTTTTTGGCGCACACCAACATAGACAAAATGATCATCACAATCAAACAAGAGAAATCAGAACTCGCATGGAAAGATTTAAGCTTTCGTTTTTCCGGAGTGCTGTTGGAGAGCTTGAAGGTAGTTCACGAACTTTCTACCAGGCACTTAACTGTGTAAAAATATCAAGCGTAATCACTACGAGTATCGAGATATGAGATACACTTCATTGCTAGAGCAGAATCTTCGACCAGTCGGTTTTCCTTTTCGAGACATTTATTCACATAAAAGCACCTTAAAAATCGCAATTTGGTGGATTGTTATTTCTCACATGTGCTTCAATTGCATATGTGTAGAGAGTTACTTATACGTCATGCACCTAATCGCGGTCATTGTGACGTGATATGAAATGAATAATGTAACAGTACAATTCGCACAATCTCTTGGTTCCAATGAAGGATAATTAAACAAAAGAAAACTAACTATAATAATTCTTTGCATACGTTCGTTAGACACAATCTAAATTTAGTTAGTACCTTCAACAGCACTGCCCCAGCGGTTATGCATACGTTGCCTACAAAATAAAGT
Organism: Schistocerca gregaria; assembly: GCF_023897955.1. Lineage (NCBI taxonomy): Eukaryota > Metazoa > Arthropoda > Insecta > Orthoptera > Acrididae > Schistocerca > Schistocerca gregaria. The sequence continues at coordinate 529,101,666 of NC_064921.1, forward strand.
TTGCGAGAGAGCCGACTATCTGATTAAGAGTTTCTTCTGAAATATATGTACGGGGTACAAAGAAATTTTAAAGTTTCTGTTTGTAGTCAGTTCTGTTTACAATATTTTACATTTGTTTTTGGAACTGGAGGTTATTATGTTTATCTACATGATAATAAACGGGAAACATTATTATGGCAGTCCGAAGTATGAGTGGATGTGCTGAAAATGTTCGGAATCCACAAATAAAGAAGTATTGTAGCATCAAAACTCACTGTCTCAACATCATCATCTTCTGAACGCTATGCCTCGCAGCTGCAAAAACTCTTCTCTCCATTTTGTTGTTTCTTCATCATTTCTTGGTAATTATGGCAAGTATTTACCTCCAATATATATGTTGTACTAGTCCGTCTCCGTAGCTAAGTGGTCACCGTGTGTCACTATTATGCAACACACCCTGGTTTACTTCCCGCTACTGCCTTGGTGTGAGGGATAGAATGCGGTCTGGTAAGCGGGCAACGGTGAGGAGAGCTCTGTGTTGACCCAGTGCCAATCCACCTCAAATCCAAATGACGCCATTGGCTGGAGATCTCACGATGTCCGGTTCGAATCGGAATGTCCAGTCATGACTAGTCGACATAGCTCTATCTTTAGTTAGATGTTACATTATTTTGTGTCTCTAGCTTTCTTATTTCATTTTTTGAATAAGTTGTTCCTTCCCATATACTTGCTAAAATTTTATAGTGTCCAAATGAATGTCCAATACGTTCAGCTTTCCTTTCTTATATAGTTGCTTTGATGTTCCTTCGTTATCTGATTTCTTGGAACACATCTTCACCGAACTTTCTTTGTGTCCCCCGAAAGTCGCTTCTAAGGGTTTTCACACTCTAGAAAAAACTTTTACAAACTTTAGCGAGAGGTTCCTTAGAGCAATACAGGAAACAAATTAATGTTAACAGATATCTTAAAATCCTTCGTTTTCGAGTTAATAATGAAAGTTTACATTTTAACTGACTGGAACTCATTAGCACAGAAATTCATAATATATGGTCGAAATGTCCTGATCCTGCTTATAAACACTCATGCAGTCATCCTGTCACTGATTGTCGCACGTTTCAAATGATGCTTTCGTATGGTTCCGCCGGTTTCCATGGCAAGCTGATGAACAGTTCCTGCACCCGTGTGATGTGATACACAGATCAACTGCTTAAGATACCTGCACAAATAGTAATCTGAAGAACTGAGATCGGGGGAAATGCAGACCACGGATCTAGTCCTCCTATGCCTACCCCTCTGCCATTATAGATACCAGCCAGTGCTTATAGAACACTGAAATATGCTGCAGATCCATCAGACATAAAATAAATCTATCTTCGTATTCGCAGGGTGCTCACTTTCTAGGCTGATCTGAAGTAAGTCCCTGTAGACAGCACCTGAGTAGCGTGCTGGGAGAACGTGTGGCTCTAGCAAACAGTCACCCACAATTCCGGCGCATACTTTAATCTTAATGCTGATGTCTAGACTGCACTGTATCACAAGGATTTCGATTGGCCCATATGTGTTGGTTGTAGAAATTTGTTATTCCAGCTCTTCAGAACGTTGCCTTGTCTGTAAAAAAAAAAATGAAGAGACAGACAACGGACTGGCAGTTTGTGCAACAAGCCATCGGCAAAGTTCTACCTTGAAGGGTGACGGGCAGGAGTAAAGCTATGCATACGATGAAAATTATACGTATACATGAGGTGCTCGTGAAATATCCTCCTTATTGAGCTTGGAGATGTACCACATGCCAGGGTCACTTACCATAAGCTGCTCTCTCCAATTTCTTCGCCAGCCCGTACAATACATTACTCCCGTTCAGGCGTACGATCAACAAGCTCTCTTCCTCGGACAATTATCTGTGGTGCTACGGATCCTATGCAGTTAACACAACGATACACTCGGCTGTCTTCGGTCTGAAAACGCAGGCTGAAATGGCTGTGGAGCCTCGTGTCCGTTTCTATTCGCACGACCGTACATAAAAATCATGTCTGCCTGCTCGCAAAATGAATATTATGTCGTATCTGAACGGAGCACTTGCGGTTAACTCACTGCCTGTAGTACATGTACACAGTGAACACGTTGAAAATAGACGAATGACGAATGTAAACAAATCTACCTGGCAACACAATGCGATCTAGGATACACTGTCTAAATCGGGTACATACACTGATGCTCATAAATTAAGGGTAATTGCAGAATGTGGTGCCACACAACGTGGCGCTACGCAAAACTGGCGCTAATAGCATAGGCACATAGGGAACACGCGCGACACAGATCTGTAAATCCACGGTATTGCTGATAAGTTGCGAAAAACTGTCCCGAAACACATGTGCTACAAAACGCCTCTGTTTCCTGCGCATGTACCACGACATCAGTATGGAATATGATCACCACGCACACGTACGCAGGCTGCACAACGGGATGGCATACTCTGGATCAGGTGGTCGAGCAACTGCTGGGGTATTGCCTCCCATTCTTGCACCAGTGCCTGTTGGAGCTCCTGAAGTGTCGTAGGGGTTTGGAGACGTGCATCGATACGTCTACCGAGAGCATCCCAGACGTGCTCGATGGGGTTTAGGTCTGGAGAACAGGCAGGCCACTCCATTACCGTGATATCTTCTGTTTCAGGGTACTCTTCCACGATAACAGCTCGGTGGTACCGTGCGTTATCATACATCAGGAGGAAGGTGGGACTCACTGCACCACTGAAAAGGCGGACATAGTGGTGCAGAATGACGTCCCGATACACCTGACCTGTTACAGTTCCTCTGTCAAAGACATGCAGGGGTGTATGTGCACCAAACATAATCCCACCCCACACCATCAAATCACGACCGCCATACAGGTCTCTTTCAATGACATTAAGGGGTTGGTATCTCTTTCCTGGTTCACGCCAGATGAAAACCCGGCGAGAATCTCTGTTCAGACTATACCTGGACTCGTCCGTTAACATAACCTGGAACCACTGTTCCATTGACCATGTACTGTGTTCTTGACACCAGGCTTTGCGGACTCTCCTGTGACCAGGGGTCAGTGGAATGCACCTTTCAGGTCTCCGGGCGAATAAACCACTTGCAGTACCTGCAGTACTCTGTGGTCATCTGCGGGCACTGATGGTGAGATATCGGTCTGCTTGTGGTGTTGTATACTGTGGACGTCCCGTACTGTAGTACCTGCACACTGTTTCTTTCTGCGGGAATCGTTGTCATTATCTTGAGATCACCCTTTGTGGCATGCATAGGGCCCATGCCACGACCTGATGTGTTTGACCAGCCTCCAGTCGCCATAGTATTCTACCGCTCATAATCTCATCAATATGTGTCGAGCCATTTTCAACACACAGTCACCATTAACACGTCTGAAAACGTCTGCACACTTACTCGTCGAGGCACCGTACTCTGACATGCACCAACACACCTCTGCGTATGTGGACTGCTGCCAGCGCCACCTTGCGACGACCGCAGGTCAGATGCACCGCATGGTCATACCCCGAGGTGATTTCAACCAGCAGAGCGCCATCCAGAGTGTTGTTTCACCATGTATCGGCATTATCCTTAATTTATCAGCATGAGTGTAGATACGTGAAGTTGTTGCTGTGTATCTGGAAAACCATTAAACGTCAGTTACCAATTATCCACTCCGAAACGGAGAATTGTACTACATATATTCATGTGAACTGTTTTTCTTTTTTTTTTTTTGTGAGGAATCTGTCCTCAAATTTTGTAAAACTGTTTTTGAAACATGACGTATATGAACCATAGGATAATTTTCTTTTCATTTCCTCTAGTAATCAACTTCAGTAACAGTGGTCTTATTACGTTGAATTTAGGTTTTGCTGTTGCAATTAGTTTTTCTAGCTTCTAGACTGCAACTGTTTTGTCTGAACTAAGGTGCTGCAATAGCAAAACTTATCAACGATGTCTGTTAAGACAAGGGATGTCAGTATAGATTGTAACTGATTATTGGCGCCGGACGACTTGAATGTCAGTAAAGTTGCTACGTGGAAGACAATGGGATATCAAAATATCATTTCGTAAGTACAGCAAAAAAGAATAATTTTGACATTAATACGGTGCTGAGCACAACAGTATGATGCTGAAAGAACCTCTGTCCTTCTGCTGACGTCCTGACAAGGAAACAACGTAACGACAACACTAATGCCCTTTTTACTCGTAAAACAGGAAAAAGTAAGAGAAATTTGCGAGAATATCAGTGTTTGAGGTTCGGATGTGTAATCATACTGCACGTCGCAAACATAGGACGTAGGACAACTATAGACTGAGTTTCGCGCTTTTATGTACCTCAACTTTCTTTTTTGCAGGGATCTGAAACACCAGAGGATACGCAACATATCTCGCAACGCCTTCGTAGGACTCAGAAGTCTCGTCGCCCTGTAAGTATCTCTCCCTAAATGTAGCATAAACATCTGCCTTTAAACGTCAGTTACGTTTTAGTTGCCAACTGAACAAGCATATAATGGAAACGACACATAGAATCTGAATATGATTACCATTCCTGTTTATACTTTCGAAATAAAGCGTATTCCATACACATAAATAATAGTCGGTACAAAAAATTCCTCATTATTCTCTCCCGAAACAGACGGAATCTACCGCCGAAACAAGCAATCCTTTTTCCGTATGGGACATCAGTGCCGTTGTATTTCAGTGTCTCCGTTGAAAGATATTTCTAGACAAAAACAAGAAACTGAAACAGACTGAATGAGAAATGCCACGACCCCTTGTCTCTCCGAGACTGTGACGAAAATGTAGCTACACGGTTATGATTTGCAACCACTGATGCAATATTATTTACTCGTGTTTTCTTATATATCACAACACAGGACTATGTGTATCAGTATTTCGTTCATCATCTGGTAATTTATTGTGCCTAAGTCTACCAGAAAAAATATTACAAGCTGCAACATAAAGTAAAACCTTTCTTGTCATAACTTCATTCTAAGATACCTTAGATAAACACGTAATACAAAATATTCATACACAGTCCGGTAATTAAGAAATGTACCTTGTGTTCTCTGTAAGGACTGCTACCATAAAAATTTCATTCTCATCGCAAACGTCACTGTAACGTTATCTTCATGTCACATCTAAACGTTTTGACATCTTATGGCATTTCTATTGTGCAACACTCCCTAAAGGGAGCGATATTAGTTGAAGTAAACATAGATGAACTATAATTACAAATTAATAATGTAGAAGAAAGGGTACTCTACGCTTATTTGCTACGGTATGATGATTACGGTGGCTTGAAAGAAGATATGTGAGTGGAATTTCTAGATAAAACTGTTATGAAACTGTTTTCTACGGGAAGCAATGCCAGGAGGAATGCTTGGCAAAACAATTCGGCTTCTACCCATCACTCTAAGAAAACTTCTTATGTTCTAGAAAGTATGAACATCATTACACTTCAAAGCCAAGCTCGCGAGGTGTATGACAGGAGTAATATTAATGGAGCACGGAACTTGAATCACAATAAGCGAATGATGGAACACTCAGATTCTGGTGTACCATTACAGCTAATATCAAACTCTGCTACATGCGTTATCCGCCCTAATTTACCGGAGACCACAGCTGGGAAGAGAAAGGAGTAGCCAATCATTGTCATGCTGTGTTTTCTACAGTCGTAGGCAAGAAGTTATCAAAAGACTTAGCTGTATGTAATTCGGACACGAGGTAGATGACATCGAGTTTAACTGAGAACAGCATGTTAAAAGGAATAACCTAGGTCTAGGAGTAAGGCAGCGCTGGAATTTGATTTATGCTACCCATTGTCAGTTTCTGAGTTAGACTACAAGTGTGGAGTTAGAAGGCATTAGTAGAATAAATAATTTGATGAAAGCATCATTTCCGTAGCAGACATGCTGTTTCAGTGTCAACCACAGCAAGTTTCGTGAAAGGAGATTTGTATTGTGTACCCAAAGCAATGTGAAACATATAGTGAAACTTTTGTAAGTGTACATACACTTTTTGTTAATTTGAATGTAATTTAGAATTCTAGCAATTAGTGTACATGTTGCCTGCAAAAGCTTTTTTAATAAATATCCACCCCTACGCGGAACAAAATAAAAAGACTTTCTAAGTTAAGTAGCGGTTAATTCCAGAAGCAAATATTGCAGCTGCTTCCCGGGATGGCGCCCGCTGTTGACATATTTATAATAAGCTGAACACGTTTTGAATTCGACCACTCGAGCAAAATAACGAAAACTTGCTGCTCTGACAACAGCTGGTGAAGTGTTAACTGCACGAGGCAGGTATAATAATAGCAAATTCTGGGAAATAAGCTGGTAAATAACTTCATATACGCAAAACATAGGAGCCTCCCCGCCACATGAGAAATGTTACAACAGTACTAGAGAATCTTAAAAAGTGCAGCATTACAATTTGACACTACTCTGGTTGATAATTAATTTTCAACGTATATTAAGCAGAGAATAAGTTAGTACTCTAGAACATTCCAAGCCGAAATTGGTCTCTGTCGATATTACAGTATAGTTTCAGTATAGACGACGCAGGCTTGTTTCTAACAAACAGTATAATTCTCGATAATCTACGGCTGAAACTGTCAACAGTTTATGAGATATACTCGCTTCCGAGTCTACTGCACATATTCACGTCGTGGTGTATTATTCTCTATCAAATCAAGAAAACCGTCTTCAATTGCTTTTTGTTGAAACTAAATGACACAGAGGAATCAAAAGTAAGTAATATCATCAGTAAACAACACATGACTAGAAAACTAAGTAATATCATCAACAAACAACACACGATTACAGAACAGACGGATCACAAGTGACACCAGCACATAAAATATCTTATTTTTTTATAATATTTCTTGAATATTATCATTTCTTATAATGATTGATACTATGGAAATAAGGACCGCAGTTGTTTGATAAATCTGAAATTTACTGTTTCAGTGACCTGTCTTTCAACCACATATTCTACCTTGCAGATGGAGCTTTGAATGGAATGCCTAAACTGGAAACATTGTAAGTAATTGTCCATAAGATTATAAATATAGTTTTAGTACATTTCATGTTTGCCTCATTTGCATTTTCAAAACTATTTATCGCCAAGTGTCACGCTCTCTTCATCAAACACGCAATAAAATCTTCGAGAGTTTAATTTATATGTTTTGAATGTAAAACAATTTTGTCTCGTTAGCCCGTAAACAAAAGGTCCCGATTTAACCCTCCATTTGGCGCGGTGTTCCCAGCAGCGACGTTGGGTGCGGTGTATCAAGCTGATCATCACTTATTCACATTGTTTTTTAAATTTTAGTAATTAAACACATTATAAATGGCAGTTACCTTTACAGAAAGACCAAGATGACATAAGAGAAAAACAAAAATAGATTATAGAAATATTTATCAATGAATTGTCTGATTGTCACAACTGGAGTATGGCAAAAAGTGAGAAATTTTACCGCAGAAAGAGCAAAAAGGTTGTTCGTCAAACTGATGGACTCTTTGTAAGTATATATTATCAGCAAGAATACATTGTCAGTATTTTTTTTTTTTTTTTACTGTGTGAGTGTTAAACCCCTATTTCTTTAACCCTTATTTCTTGACACAAGTTCCATTTTCTGCATTTCTGATGTCTTTTCTTCTCCATGTGTTAGCCTAGTGGTATATCAAATGCCGACAGCGTTTTCTGATGAGGACTTGTACGAGGAATTGTACGAAATGAATTTCAGTGGCGACCTAGATGAAGAGTTCACGAGAAAAGTCTGGTTACCTTTTAAAGTAGGGCCAACGGACAAAAGGCTCCCACACATCCATTACATCCAGTCCTAAAGTTCGCTACATTCTCCGCCAAATGGGACAAAAGGCTCCCACACATCCATTAAAGCCAGTCCTAAAGTTCGCTACATTCTCCTCCGAATGGAGTGAGTATACATTAACTTCGAGGCAGTGAGAAACAAACATTTCGTGGACGTTCAAGGGTCCTTTAATTGCAGTATCATAGGTCACACAGCAAAGAAATTTAGAGAATGGGAAATAAGTTACGCCAAGTATTGTAGGGGGTGTGTGTATGAGGCGAAGAAAGAACTGCTACAAGGCGAGGCGTCTGGAGTGTTTGGGATACGGAACATATATAGAGCAGGCAGATCACACTCACTGAACTTCACCGCGTCACGTCACAGATATCGCACATGAGCACGGTAGTGACGACGTACAGCTGCATCGAGCATGTCGTAAAGTCCGATTCCAACACAGGGACTAAGAAGTGCAAATCGTCCTGGTCCAGAATACGTGTCTGGCACTACGCGGTTGCATGGCGACGATAAATGGCCGAAGTTGACTCCTACTCTTTTGAATGAAATGTTTTACAGGTGCTGACAGGTACTTTAGTACGACACACTACATAGGCAATGTTGTTATAGAGAGTCTCATGGACTACGACGCTTTAGGCAAGTAAAGCATGAACTGTATAAATTTACAGACACTCATATTGGATTGGCTTTACGTTTTGAGGAGGTAGAGTGTGAGGTCGTCAATACGGAATGTAAAAGTGAAAAGGAAGTGTGCGACTCTACGTTAAGGAAATAACGAACACGTCGTGCACTGTCAAACACATCCTGTGCTATATCGGCTGCAGAAGAGCATCAACAGACTCAAGAAACCAGCCACTTCTGTCGAAGGCACATAAGGCTGAAATCGTCCAGACCAGTACTAGGACCAGATACACGCACGAACATGCAAACCATCAATACAGCTGACCATAAAAAGCAGCTAGATTCCAAAAATAACTACAGACACCGTAGAACGGTGGTCGTCAGGCTTCTTTGCTCAAAATGCTATACTGGCATTATGGGGCGACACCTCGGGCCGCATACGTACCTACATAAATTTGTACGTCCTGAGCCTCCAAATATACTATGTATAAAAAGGGTGCGACAAGTTGGCCACCGGTCTCCAAGTACTGGTCCTTAAAAGTCGACACCATTCTGAAATCTTCGTCTCAGTTCTTGTTTTTCAGATTGCTGCGACCTTCAGTGACCCCAAACGTCATACCCTGTAATTGTACAGCAAAGTAATGTTGCGTTGTCAATCTGAGAGAATGATTAATTGATTAACAGTAGTAACTGTCCTTTTATTTGAATGTACACTCCTGGAAATTGAAATAAGAACACCGTGAATTCATTGTCCCAGGAAGGGGAAACTTTATTGACACGTTCCTTGGGTCAGATACATCATATGATCACACTGACAGAACCACAGGAACACAGACACAGGCAACAGAGCATGCACAATGTCGGTACTAGTACAGTGTATATCCACCTTTCGCAGCAGTGCACGCTGCCATTCTCCCATGGAGACGATCGTAGAGATGCTGGATGTAGTCCTGTGGAACGGCTTGCCATGCCATTTCCACCTGGCGCCTCAGTTGGACCATCGTTCGTGCTGGACGTGCAGACCGCGTGAGACGACGCTACATCCAGTCCCAAACATGCTCAATGGGGGACAGATCCGGAGATCTTGCTGGCCAGGGTAGTTGACTTACACCTTCTAGAGCACGTTGGGTGGCACGGGATATATGCGGACGTGCAATATCCTGTTGGAACAGCAAGTTCCCTTGCCGGTCTAGGAATGGTAGAACGATGGGTTCGATGACGGTTTGGATGTACCGTGCACTATTCAGTGTCCCCTCGACGATCACCAGAGGTGTACGGCCAGTGTAGGAGATCGCTCCCCACACCATGATGCCGGATGTTGGCCCTGTGTGCCTCGGCCGTATGCAGTCCTGATTGTGGCGCTCACCTGCACTGCGCCAAGGCAGAAGCGACTCTCATCGCTGAAGACGACACGTCTCCATTCGTCCCTCCATTCACGCCTGTCGCGACACCACTGGAGGCGGGCTGCACGATGTTGGGGCGTGAGCGGAAGACGGCCTAACGGTGTGCGGGACCGTAGCCCAGCTTCATCGAGACGGTTGCGAATGGTCCTCGCCGATACCCCAGGAGCAACAGTGTCCCTAATTTGCTGGGAAGTGGCGGTGCGGTCCCCTACGGCACTGCGTAGGATCCTACGGCAAACTGGCTGACACTGGCGGCGGCGGTGCACAAATGCTGCGCAGCTAGCGCCATTCGACGGCTAACACCGCGGTTCCTGGTGTGTCCGCTGTGCCATGCGTGTGATCATTGCTTGTACAGCCCTCTCGCAGTGTCCGGAGCAAGTATGGTGGGTCTGACACACCGGTGTCAATGTGTTCTTTTTTCCATTTCCAGGAGTGTATAATGCGAGATACAATCACGAATGTTTCGCGTAAGTTTTGGAAGTCATTTTTCTTCTGCTCACTACGTTGTATTACAAGAGCCTTCATTTAGTTTCATTTTCCTTACTTCACGTATGTACTCCTTCAGCAGCTACTACACTTAAACACATTATAACAAATAGAAATGTACCTTAGGAACCAGCACCGAATAATTTTTTACTATTCGCTACTATTGGCTGATAACAGCACCAAACAGGTGCAGAGAGTCAGGTATAGCAGAGCTTGAACGACGCGATACACAAATCCAAACATCGACCAAATGCAAAGAAGAAAGAAACTGAACAAGTAGACAAAAAAAAATGGCTCTGAGCACAATGGAACTTAACTTCTGAGGTCATCAGTCCCCTAGAACGTAGAACTACTTAAACCTAAGTGACCTAAGGACTCCACACACATCCATGCCCGAGGCAGGATTCGAACCTGCGAATGTAGCGGTCACGCGGTTCCAGACTGCAGCGCCTAGAACCGCTCGGACACACCGGCCGGCGAAAAAGTAGACAAGTAGACACAAAATCGAACAAAATTACTTCTGTGATTACGGGATCGTAGGGGAGAACTACTACATTAACTGACTGGAACAACGAGACATCTTTTAAACCATCCAGCGTTTCAAACCACACAAAATGCTCTCAAAAGGGGGTACAGAATGCTTTTAGACTGAATGATCTAAAAGGCTGAAAATCTCCCGACTGATGCCCGCTTACTGTTTGAACCCCTTCGGCAGATTTCAAGAGGGGAACAAGTGTATAGAAGCCTTCTGAGGGAGTAAGGGCGCATAGTCTTCAAAAGGATCAGGATGGGTATCAAATGTCTTGTTTCCACCAAGCACATGTGAAGCTGTTCCGACTGTAAGGGCCGGTGGGCTTTGATCCTTACGGATGTGGGATGCCGGAACGTTGAACACAGGGGTAGGGGCCCGTCAGGAACCCTGGGTCCTAATGAGATATCGTTAGTGAATTTTGTTAGTTATGGTTTTATATTTGGATCGTCTTCTTCGTGACAGCAGAGAGAAGGGCGGAGGACGAAGCATGCAGGAGTGGAATGTGCAGATGAACCCAGCTCAACAGTCTCTCGATGCCGTCGGCGAGGCCGCAGCAAGTAACGCCGGAGGGGCGTCGCCTTCCAGGGAAGGTGTCTCAGCTGCTGGTAGTCATTATTCGTCTGTCAGTGTTTCTCGAAAGTGCAACGACGCTTTTGACTAGGGCACACGCTTGGACATCGAACGGACTGTGCGAGTAAGCTTCCAGCAACTCTGCACTGTTGATGATGGTGAGGCAGCGCTACGTCATCGCTTCTCCATCAGAGGAGGGCCGTACCCCCACAGATAAAAGTTAAGATGCAGCAGTGAGGGCATGATAGTGATTCGTAATGATTCAAGCACTATCAGTTTTTTCTCCATTAAGCTAGTGGTTGAAGGCTCCATATTCACATCGACAGGCCACAAAGGCTAAGTCCAGCAGACCAGTCCGGCTGCAATCTCTATGGTTGTAGTCATCTTGCGAATGGCAGTCAGCACATCACAGGTCCTGCCTCGAAATCGGCTTACTACAGTTTCAACGTAGAAGGGCTCGTAATTCAAGTCAGTAGCATGGATATTATGTCTTGGCATGGATGACTAAATGTAGTGTAGCCTTGTTTTCTGGGTTTGTCAGTATTCTTTACCGCAACATTGGTGTCTCAGCTGTGGCTTTCAACTATTCAGGTGGGGTTTCTGCACTGCCATCCGCCAGGAAGGCAATCTTGTATAAGACTTACATGTTATTATTATGTTATGTTCTCTTGACAGCAAGGTCATACTGCTGAACTAGCGATTCAGAAAACTCGCTGGAGGGCTGTGTGTGCCACGATATCTGTGGTATCGGCTCTTCCGCCTGTTTGTCAATCCAACTGCGACACTGCACATGAGCCCATCTTACTGCGGCTTGGCACTGGCTGGGCTAAACTAAAATCTTTTTACATTCTCCCAGTACATCTGTCTGCAGTATAACAAAGCTAAATGCTAAGATAAGTACTGTTGTGAATGCAGAGCTAGAAAAGGTCGCCGGCGAGGAATGCCTGGACTTGGTGTGCTTGCATGAGCCGTACACAGCGAACCGATGGCTGGTTGGTCTTGTAAACAACGCAACAGCGATGACTGGAGGGACCGCTCCAAAAGCTGCATTAATATTAGTCAACAGGCTGTGGACTCTAACAAAGATGTCACTGTCCTACTCTGACTGCGTAGTTATGGTGGAAGTACGTAAATTGAATGATGCGTGGGATTAGCGTCGACGTATGTGCAGTTCTCTGATGAGGTCCTCCTGCACAGGGAATGGACAGACAGACCTGTAGAAGATGCCAGACATGAAAGGTTAATCATCACAGCATGTATCAATAATACGGCAACCATCGCGAACAGATACACAAAGACATTATATTAATGACAAGATACATACAAAAAGTCTGTAAATACTCGGGACCTTTGCCTTTCATGGACACGTGCTATACCAACTGAGCCACCCAAACACGACTCACAACTCGTCCTCACATCTTCACTTCCACCAGTGCCTCATCTCCTACATTCCTAACTTCACAGACGTTCTCCTGTGAAACTCGCGGGACTAGCACTCAAGACAAGGCTTAGCCACCGCCTAGAGTAAGATTTCATGCTGAATTTTTCACTCTGCAGAGGAGTCTGTGCTGATATGAACCTCCCTAGAGGTTTAAACTGTGTGCAGAACCGAGACACGAAATTGGGACCTCTGTCTTTCACGAGCGAGTGTTCTACCAACTGACCTACTAAAGCACGGCTCACGACCCGTCCTTAGAGCTTTACTTCCACCATTACGTCTTGTCCTACCTAGGAGAAAGAAAAATAAAAGGTCCCGAGTTCGTGTCGCTAGCCAGCACACACTTCAAATCAGCCAGGATGTTTCATATCAGCACACACTCCGCTGCAGAGCGAAAAATTCATTTACATAGTTAAAAAGGAGGGTCTACGCCGCACATGTAGCAAGAGGGCAGATAATATAGTACTTTGTACCGATGTACAGTGTTTCACAAACTGAAAGCAGCAGTAAAAGTGAAATATCGTAGTGGAACGAACTCAACGAACTCAAAACGGTTTCGAGAACCACTACCAGAGACCAGTAACAGGTAGAAAGACCATACATGACGATCAGTTCAGTGAGATGAAGCGTCAATACAAGGACCTACTGATACAGGCAAAGAAACGCCACTCGGACCAGTATGTTCAAAGACAATTAAGCGAAAACTTTTGAGGAGCAGCGTACACACTGATGACCGAGAGAGTAAAAACATCGTTTGTGTTGCCACTCATAGGCGGAATGACGGAGCTTTCACACAGGAATGAAGCACAGGGTGGTCATAATTAAACCTTCGCCACATGATCCAGTCTCGACGGAAAAATACTTTGTCCAGTCACGTTACTGTGACAACCGCGTATGTCCGACGTCAACGTGCAATAACCACCCACAGACGGCGGGTGGCAGCACTAATAACGGTGGGTACACAAGGTCTGTCGGAGGGACGCGGAAAACAGTGCAGTCGTTGTCGTAATGCGGAAACGTAGGGGATTAGCTGACGTCCAAAACGGAATAATCATTGGCTTTCGGACAAAGGTCGAAGCATTTCCTGAACGGCTAAGTTTTCAAACTGTTCTCCGTCCCAGAGTTTAAAGTACAATGTGTATGGCAAACTGGTGGTATCCAAAACCGGCTCCGAGGCAACAATGGTGCACCATCGGCTATAAATGTCACGGCCCAACGACGGCTGCGGATAGATGTGGAACTTCTGAGTAAGTGACCGCCCACATCCTCAATGGAATTACCAACAATGTCTCCTCAGTGACAGTTTAGCGAATCACTGGCCGATTGTTCCAAATTACGTCGTCACAAAGGTCACCAGGTTAGAACGCATGTGTTTTCGTTGTGGAGTTACCTGAAGGATAGGGTTCATCAACGAGACACCAACACATGTTGGAGGTACAAGATAGCGATGGAGGTAGTCAACATCTCACCTGAGACGCTTCGGGCAGCAGCAAAGCAATCTACATTCGGCTTCCAGGCTGTCGTGGATGTCGAACTGAGATGTAGTTGTAACCTGGAATGTAGCTGTGCATGCATTTAACAAATGTTATTCTCTCACAAGAAAATTAGTATGTTTCTCACACTGGTGTATTCACCATATCTTTGCCGCATGTCCTTACACATGTTTCCACAAACATTCAATGTCATGATATATATCGTTTTTAATGGAGGGCCTTGTCAAGTAGCGAAAAGTTAATTCAAATCACCCTATAAAGCGGAATAGAGATCGACCTCTAATACGAACAGAATACATGATTAAGACCGTTAATTGCTCATTCGTGCAGTGAGAGGCAGCGCTAGCTGTATCAAAATAAATATTTGAGAAATCGCCAGGCCCAGGTGTAAATCACTGAGAGACCCTTGAACGAGCAACGCCACAGATTTTCCCATCTCTATCTGAGGTAATAAATGCAGCTCTAAGAATGGGAACACTTGCACCCTGGAACTTAGCAAATGCAATGATGATCAAGATCAAGATAACGGAAGACAATAATCCAGCCATTGTGAAATTGTATAGGCTAATTTGCTTAATCTTGGCTAAGGTCCAGGATCACAGGCGGCCCCTGGAGTTCAGCTCGCGCCAAATGAGTCCTACGAAAATAAGACGAGTGATGATGCAATTAACCGGTCCCTCGAATTAGCACACAATATCAACCGGCAGTACGCAGTGGTCACACATGGGGACATCGCTGAGCCATTCGGGATCCTCTGGTGGCCTGCGATGTTCACTAACCTGTGGGAACCGCAGGTACCAGCAACTCTGTACAATGATCTACTATACTACTATAAGACAGAATTGTTGAACGGCGAATGGGTTAACTGAAAGTGTCCAAGGTAATCACAAAGGGGTTCCCGCACGTTTAAGTTTATCTGCCCCTCGTTTGGGATCTTTTCATCGAACCCATCCTGATAGGAATGGATAGGGACACAAACACTGACGGGCTTGCCACATATGTTAATGATCTGTTGGTTGTTGTGTACTAACTCAAGAAGAGAACTGGAAACCAAAGCTAGTGTCATTCTACACAGTATGGGCAGGTGTAGCCTGAAAAACCAGCTTGCTATAGCTTCGGAGAAGACACTCTACGTATACTGAAAGGGAAACTGTAGGGAGACCTGATCATAAGACTGCACAATGCAAATATTACCAAAAAACACGTACCTAGATATGTTTGCGTACCGATTGATTATCGACAGATATAAGCCAATTCAGTCAAATTATTTTGGATCTTCGACATGTTATGGGTATCCAGACATCAGCAAACGTATCCTACCAAAAAGAATAAAGCTCCTATAAAAAGGTGAAAACGCATGCATGTCATTCTATTCTAATTAATATTTCATTCTAATTTAATGTAATTCCATGTATCATTTTACGTGTTTGGTTACTGTATCTCATTTACACCGTGTAGTGGTACTACTTCAACAATAGTACCTATATTTTAATAGTAGTAGTTGTAGTAGTACAACTACAAGGTGTAAATAAAATACAATACATACACATATAAAATGATACATGAACTAAAATTAAATTAGAATAGAATAGTAAATAGAATATAATAGTAATTAGAATAGAATGGCACAAAAGGCTGCCTTAAGGCACATGTTCATTTGGAGATGCTTCCATGCAGTCAGTCAATCTCGAGGTTTAGAAATCAGTATGCCACGCAGAGGCGAGTGACTCGATGTGTACTACCGAAATCCTCGTATTGGCAATAGCATGGATAGTGGAATCTAATGCGTACTACCCCATCTTCTTTTTATTCCCTTTCTAATCAAATAATCTTAGGTTGAGCTCTTCTAACTTCTCAATCTAACGTTTTGTATTAAAGATTTTATTCAGTTATAAAATCATATGTGCATACTAGGGCATAACAAAAATATTTTCCGTAAAACTCGCAAAAATTTTAATGCAAAACAGGGTCCACATAATTAACTATGTGTTGGAACATCAGTAACCGTAAACGTAAATGAATAATATGTGAATGAGTAAAACGTAGGCAACAAGAGTACAGCCTTTCATGAAGCCAAAAGTGGTCAGTGGACCGCCCTGTCTTTACTGGAAATAAACTCCAGAGGCTACATACACGTAACTTTCTTATGATCCTGGAAGTCAAGAGTTATTTCTTCCTCTTCTAACAAGCTGATACAGCTAAATCGGCTGTCTGCCGTTGCATTTCCACCTGTATTGTAAATACGTGTAGGTACAAACATTCGCAGAATAACATTCCAAGATTCCTCACTTATGTTCTACAACCTTCTGGTTGTAACGTAACGTATATGTCCAAATAATAAGATACCCGAGAATCCATGAGAGCACACATAATATACAACATTGGTTTGGTTTGCTTGGCATTCTTTTTTTCAAGCTCACATTGTTCACGAAATGTAAACCACAGTGAAAATCCTGTAAAGCTTTTTGGTGGTGTGTTTCACAGGGTATCTAGAATGCTCATGGATCGCGTCTCATCACATTTTTCAGCTGTGAGTGCACAGTGAGCATGTAAAGATCATTAGAAAATCAAGAGTCTCCCGCCAAGTGTGAAGTTCCTGCTTGAGGGGGTCTGCCATGCAGTCAAGATAACGTAATGTCTTGAGCAGGGTTAGGATTTTTACGTGCGCCCCTGTTTTCTTAGGGTAAATTAAAGCTGTTTGGACAGATATTCTGTTTCTAGTTGCGAAAAGAGGCATTTTTGCACGCACCTTTTTTTTCCTTTTTTTGTGACTTTTATCCCCTTTTCTCCCCGAACCATGGTCATAATCCCATTATTCCCCTTTCTTCTTTTAACTTTCATTCCAATTTATTGTAAAATATTTAACTTTCAATTAAAGCCTCCTCAGCTTGGCGTGTACGTGTGAACAGCAAGCCTCATTCTTTCAGCAAATGCGCGAGTGTTGAAAGCACACCTAAAACAATGGCAAATAATTGTATCTTGGACAAAACCCGTTTATATCTATAAAGTTGCTCGAAATAAAGCATCTGAAAATGAGTGATTCTATCCCAACAAAATCAGTAGCCTGCTGTTCGTTAATGTGAGCTTGTTACTGTGGGAGACGTCATCTGTTCGCGTGGGGCGGAGGCCGGACACGCAGAGACGCAGTAATCGCAACCGTGTAGCACCGGGAACTGACACTGGGTTCTGTTCGAAACTACACACATCAAATAAAAAGTTTTGGATCACCTCCGTCCCCAAAAGTCTTGAAGATAGACGTTGACGAAGGATATTGCATCACAGAGATAGTCCCTTTGACTGTTCAGAGGTGTCTCTAAACCCGCCCAAAGATGTAAACAACCATCCATGAGCAGCATCTATTAGACGGAAGGGGTCCGACAACGGATCAGTTCCAGTCATTCCACCAGGAAGGAGGTACACGGCTCGTGTTGTCAGTAGTTCAACCATGCCTAGACGGTCAATACCACGGTTCGATCGCGTCCGCATTGTTACTTTGTGCCAGGAAGGGCTCTGAACAGGGGAAGTGTCCAGGCGTCTCGGAGTGAACCAAAGCGATGTTGTTCGGACGCGGCGGAGAGCCAGAGAGACAGGAACTATCGATGACGTGCCTCGCTCAGGCTGTCCAAGGGCTAATACTGTAATGTATGACCACTACCTGCGGATTATGGCTCGGAGGAACCCTGATAGTCACGCCACCATGCTGAATAATGCTTTCCGTCCAGACACAGGACGTCATGTTACTACTAAAAATGTGGGAAATAGGTTGCATGATGCGTAATTTCACTCCCGACGTCCATGGCGAGGTCCAGCTTTGCAACAACCACACCACGCAGCGCGGTACAGATGGGCCTAGCAACATGGTGAATGGACCGCTCAGGATTGGCATCACGTTCTCTTCACCGATGAGTGTCGCATATATCTTCAACCAGACAATCGTCGAAAATGTGTTTGGAGACAGTCCGGTCAGGCTGAACGCCTTAGACACACTGTCCAGCAATTGCAGCATGCTGGAGGATCCCTGCTGTTTTCGGGTGGCATTATGTGGGGCTGACGTACGCCGCTGGTGGTCATGGAAGGAGCCGTAACTGCTGTACGATACGTGAATGTCATTCTACGACCGATAGTGCAGCCGCCGGCCGCGGTGGTCTAGCGGTTCAGGCGCTCGGTCCGGAATCGTTGGACTGCTACGGTCGCAGGTTCGAATCCTGCGTCGGGCATGGATGTGTGTGATGTCCTTAGGTTAGTTAGGTTTAAGTAGTTCTAAGTTCTAGGGGACTCATGACCACATATGTTAAGTCCCATAGTGCTCAGAGCCATTAGAATTTTTTTGATAGTGCAACCATATCGACGGCATATTCGACGCGCAATTCGCCGAAGTGGCGTCAACTCGAAAGACTTGCACCAGGCGAACGGTCTACCCGACGGGAGGCCCTAGTCACACCACTTTTTTTTTTTGGACAGCATATTGGCGAAGCATTCCTCTTCATGGGCGATAATTCGCGCTCCCATCGTGCTCATCTTGTGAATGATTTCCTTCATTATAACGACGTCGCTCGACTAGAGTGGCCAGCATGTTCTCCAGGCATTAACCCTGTCGAACATGCCTGGGATAGATTTAAAGGGCTGTTTATCGACGACGTGACCCACCTACCACTGTGAGGGATCTACTCCGAATCGCCATTGAGGAGTAGTACAATCTGGACCAACAGTGCCTTGATGAACTTGTCGACAGTATGCCACTACGGATACAGGCATGCATGAAAGATAGAGGACGGGCTACTGGGTATTAGAGATACCTGTGTGTACAGCAATCTAGATCACCACTTCTGAAGGTTTCGCTATATGGTGGTATAACATGCAACTCTCAGAACCGAGGTGATAAAAAACCTTTTTTGATGTGTGTACTAGAAATCGCTGAGACTGTACTTCCAGAATGACTGAGAACATCCTGGTAATTGTCGCAGTGCTATAAAGGAGACTATGGACGGCAAGTGAGCAAGTGGGCGCAAGAGTGTTGTGTGAGAGTCGCATTCAGTTAGCAAGTGAAGTGTTGTTAGCTCTTTGTTACATTACTAAATGAGTGTATTACTAGATTTTTATCACGTCAAAGGTGTCCAGTGCCAGATTTATTGCTCTGGCTCAGGAATTAAAACAACATTTCGTAGACATTGATGGAAATGTTATGCACTGTACTAATTGCGATTCAGGAGTTTTGTTAGGTGAAAAACACCAGTGGGATCGTATCAGACAACACATTTCCAGCTCTTACCATCAAATGAAGAAGACTCTTCAAGCAAACAAATAGCGACAACCTCTATTACGAAATGCGTTTCAAAAGGGTTCTTCAAAAAACCGAAATCTGAAGGAATTAAACATAGATTTGTGTGCAGCCTTTACACATCTGTTGTGTGATGTCCTTAGGTTAGTTAGGTTTAAGTAGTTCTACGTTCTAGGGGACTGATGACCATAGATATTAAGTCCCATAGTGCTCAGAGCCATTTGAACCATTTTTTGAACATTACACAAGCAGGAATTCCACTCAATGAGGTGAACCATCCAGCCTTCTACGGATATCTTGAGAAATTCACGAAGATGAGAGCACTTTAAGGAAAAATGTATGCAGTCTGTTTACCAAGAAACCATGCAAATAATGTAGGAGAAAGTGTCTGATTGCGATGTAGGAATCATTGTGTACGAAACCATAGACTCAATGGAACGATACGTTTTCAACAATTTAGTTTTTTTCTTTTGCCGGGGGGAAAGTTAAGTCCATGTCGTTAAAAATGTATGAGATGCAAAATACCAATGCCAGTACAACAATGCAATCAATTATGGACTTTTGCCAAAAGCTCTAGCTTGCAGTTATCGAGATTGTAAAACTTCTTCTTGTGGTTACACCAGGCTCCATATAAGGTTTCAGCTGTTAACCAATTTAAAACTGTGTTTCCTAAGTTGAAGCACGTACCACGCTTGGTTCATGCCCTTCACAGGGTTTGTGAATACGTGAGGAACTCATATGACATCGCAAGTCATTTCCTCTCTGCCCTGAAGAAGATACTACTGAAAGCTCTGAGCATTGTTGTTGCCTACAGGGAAACCACTGGCCTGCCCCTTCCGAATTTCTCGGTCATTACTCGTTGGGGACCTTGGCTTGAGTGTGCTGCTATGATGTGCGAGAATTCTGACAAAATTATAGAATTTGTGCTTTCTTTGGATCCAGCCGACGCACCTAGCAGTTTCCAAGGCAGAACAACTTCTGTTACCGGTGTTACCGGAGAAAATACACCGTGTGATCAAAAGTATCCGGCTGAAAATGACTTACAAGTTCGGGGTGATCTCCATAGGTAATTCTGGAATTCAGTGTTGTGTTGACCCACCCTTAGCCTTGACGACAGCTACCACTCTCGCAGGCATACGTTCAATTAGGTGCTGGAAATTTTCTTGGGGAATGGCAGCCCACTCTTCACGAAGTGCTGCTGTGAGGGGAGGTCTCGATGTCGGTCGGTGAGGAATGGCACGGAGTCGGCGTTCCAAAACATCCCAAAGGTGTTCTATAGGATTCAGATCAGGACTCTGTGCAGGCCAGTCCGTTACAGGGATGCTATTGTCGTGTAACCACTCCGCCCCAGGTCGTGCATTATGAACAGATGCTCGATCGTCTTGAAATATTCAATCACCATCCCCGAATTCCTGTTCAACAGTGGGGAAGCAAGAAGGTGCTTAAAAGATTAACGTAGGCCTGTGCTGTGATAGTGCCACTTAAAACAACAAGGGAGGCAATGAGAAACAAGACCACACCGTAACACCACCGCCTCCGAAATTTATTGCTGACACACACGCTGGCAGATGACGTTCACCAAGTGTTCGCCATACCTACACCCTGCCATCGGATCGCCACATTGTGTATCGTGATTCGTCAATCCGCACAACGTTTTTACACAGTACAGTCGTCCAATGTTTACGGTCCTTACACAAAGCGAGACGTCGTTTGGCATTTACCGGCGTGATGTGTGGCTTATGAGCAGCCGCTCTACCATGAAATCCAAGTCTTCTCATCTCCCGCCTAACTGTCATACTACTTGCAATGGATCCTGTTGCTGTTTGCAATTCCTGTGTGATGGTTTGGGTAAGTGTCTGCCTATTACACAGTACGACACTTTTCAACAGTCCGCGGTCTCTCCCAGTCAACAGACGAGATCTGCCTATAGGGTTTGGTGCTGTAATTGTCCCTTCACGTGTCCACTTCACTACTCCATCGGGAACAGTGGATCCAGGGATATTTAGGAGTGTGGAAATCTCGCGTACAGACGTATGATATTAGTGATACCCAAACACCTGACCTCGTTCGAAGTCCGTGAATTCCGCGGAGCGCCTCATTCTGCTCTCTTACGATATCTAGTGACTACTGAGGTCGTTGATATGGAGTACCTGGCAGCAGGTGGCAGCACAATGCCTAGAATATGAAAAACGTTTGTTTTTTGGGATGTCCGGATACTTTGGATCACATAGTGCACATAGGTTGCAGAGAGAACTATATTGTGTCTATAGCTACAAATACCTGACTGCAGTCATTAGACGATTAGAAGAAAAATTTCTGGAAAAGGATAAACAATGGAATATTTTTACTTTCGTGAGGGAATAGTTCCAAAGACAAACTTGAGTGTAGTCTGCAGAACAATCCAGATATTGAGGAATTCGCCACATCTGCAGAGCTGCCACTCCGAGTGAATACAATGTTTGCTCCACTGGTTTCTTGGGTGTCGAAAGAAGCTTTAGCATCTCTAATGTCGTTCTATCTCTTAATAGAAACGGTTTTACTTTTAAAAATGTAGAGAAGTTATTTGTCTGGAAGTACAATAGCTTAACGGTTTTTCCTGCTTTTGATGGATGATAAATTTAGGTACTTGTCCGTAATTCCACAAACTGGAATAGAAAAAGAGAAATCGTTGAATTAATTGAATATACCAGTATCTTTTGTCCCTTTATTTACCTTATATGAGCACCTTTTGCCTTCCCTTTTTCATTTGAAACTTGCACCTCTAACCCTGGTCATGAGTTTCCTTCTTCATGCCAATAGTCGGGCGCACGCTCCAGTGTAAGAAAGAGGCTCCTGGAACGTGTTCGATGGGAGGTGTTTGATCACCCGCCATACAGCCTGGACTTGACTACATCTGACTTTCATCTCTCGGGTCACATTAACCACTCCCTATGAGCTGGTCCCTTTAATCCCAGAAACCAACCAACCACTCCCTATGAGGACAGTATTTTGGCATAGACAAAGAACTGCAGACCAGAGTAGAGAAGTGGCGGTCAGTACGGGCGGCTGCCTTTTGTGGCGAGGGTACGGGGAAGTCCATACAACGCTATGATAAATGTGTAAGTTTGATTGGCGACTACACAGATAAGTTGCTGGAAGATGTATCTAAATGTTGTAAATAAAACATATTTGCTTTTCACTGTGTTTCTATTTCGCGACCGATCGGAATTTCAAAAGTAATAGCCCTCGTGTATAAAAGAAAACAGTACCTCCATGATATCCTTCCGGCTTCTCATATACTGGTACATTTCCTTCGAGAATGCAGGACTGAAAGTTCTGTACAAGTCTAAAATATACACTACTGGCCATTAAAATTGCTACACCACGAAGATGACGTGCTACAGACGTGAAATTCAACCGACAGGAAGAAGATGCTGTGATATGCAAATGATTAGCTTTTCAGAGCAGTCACACAAGGTTGGCGCCGGTGGCGCCACTTACAACGTGCTGACATGAGGAAAGTTTCCAACCGATTTCTCATACACAAACAGCAGTTGACCGGCGTTGCCTGGTGAAATGTTGTTGTGATGCCTCGTGTAAGAAGGAGAAATGCGTACCATCATGTTTCCGACTTTGATAAAGGTCGGATTGTAGTCTATCGCGATTGCTGTTTATCTTATCGCTACATTGCTGCTCGCGTTGGTCGAGATCCAATGACTGTTAGCAGAATATGGAGTCGGTAGGTTCAGGAGGGCAATACGGAACGCCGTGGCGGATCTCAACGGCCTCGTATCACTAGCAGTCGAGATGACAGGCATCTTATCCCCATGACTGTAACGGATCGTGCAGCCACGTCTCGATCCCTGAGTCAACAGATGGGGACGTTTGCAAGACGACAACCATCTGCACGAACAGTTAGACGACGTTTGCAGCAGCATGGACTATAATCTCGGAGACCATGGCTGCGGTTACCCTTGACGCTGCATCACAGACACGAGCGCCTGCGATGGTGTACTCAACGACGAACCTGAGAGCAGGAATGGAAAAACGTCATTTTTTCGGATGAACCCTGGTTCTGTTTACAGCATCGTAATGGTCGCATCCGTGTTTGGCGACATTGCGGTGAACGCACATTGGAAGCATGTATTCGTCATCGCTGTACTGGCGTATCACCCGGCATAATGGTACGGGGTGCCATTGGCTGCACGTCTCGGTCACCTCTTGTTCGCACTGACGGCACTTTGAACTGTGGACGTTGCATTTCAGATGTTTTACGACCCGTGGCGCTACCCTTCATTCGATCCCTGCGAAACCCTACATTTCAACAGGATAATGCATGACCGCATGTTACAGGTCCTGTACGGGTCTTTCTGGATACAGAAAATGTTCGACTGCTGCCCTGACCAGCACATTCTCCAGATCTCTCACCAATTGTAAACGTCTGGTCAATGGTGGCCGAGCAACTGGCTCGTCACAATACTCCAGTCACTACTTTTGATGAACTGTGGTATCGTGTTGAAGCTGCATGGGCAGTTGTACCTGTACACGCCATCCAAGCTCTGTTTGAGTCAATGCCGAAGCGTATCAAGGCCGGTATTACGGCCAGAGGTGGTTGTTCTGGGTTCTTGGGTTCTCAGAATCTATGCACTCAATTTGCGTGAAAAAGTAATCACATGTCAGTTCTAGTTTGTCCAATGATCACCCGTTTATCATCTGCATTTGTTCTTGATGTAGCAATTTTAATGGCCAGTAGTGGATCTTCCGGATCGCTATTGCCTGGTCTGTCTCATTTCATTGATAGTGGCACGACTGTCAAATTTAAGGCAACGCATGATGCAAGGGAAGAATTTTATCCGCACTAGGATGCGAAATTTTTAATTACCGCCCACATGAGATACCAAAGAACCTCTACACTTCATATGTACATAAGCTGAAAACGAAGTTTCTCAGTTCAGCCACATGTAGTGGCGTTGACATGAAGCTTTCAGTAACTAAACTAATTTGTATACAGAACTACAATAAGGGAAAAGTCATTTATGAGGCAATTCGAGCATGCCAAAGGTATCCTCGCTGCTGTGGAACTTCATAATAATGGTTGTTTCCAAGTACTTCCTCACCATCATCACTGTCATCTATCTCTGTTTCTGAGTCTGCCTGTGGACTCCAACTTCGTCATCACCGTCTCTAACTACTTCATCTTCAAGATAGTTTTAAAGTTACTTATTTGCCACTTAGAACAACATTTTTAGGATATATTCAACACATTTTGGATCGAAGAGATTATACATCTCACTGTATTCACCTATCAGAAAATGTACTCCGCCGAAAAGAATAAAGCCCCTATAAAAATATGCAATCAGGTGCAAAGTACTAGTTTCATACTTGATACTGACAAACGATTTAATTAGCGTTTCAGAAAAATATTCATTTTACATTGTTAGCCCCACATGCCCTCGTAACAGAGCAGTCCCTCCAATACCGGAGCATATGCAAAGGAAAAGGGTTCCGAGAAGGGAAGCTGATAACGAGAAGGTGTCACTACTGTCGAATGTTGACAAATTACTGACAGAAAATGTCATTGAGCGTGTATCAGTTTGACGAGCCACGCCCGATGGGAGATTAATTGTATATTATGAAATGCCCCGCTAGATCAATTACTCGTTGCAAATAACTTGTGATCACTATAAATTGGAATAATTACTTTTAACTGTAAATAATGGCGTTAATTTTAGTTTCTTTTCTTGTTTCAGAGACCTGAGTAACAATTTCATCAAGAACGTTGGAAACAACGTATTTAGAAGCGTAACTGCATTAAAAACACTGTAAGTATACCTCTTTCTTTGCGAAGATTTTGATACAGTAGTGATAGCGAAAAAAATTAATTTGACTAGCACCAACTCTACACCAGTCGCTGGGTATTTGAAATCAAAATAAATTAAAACATCACAGGCTCACTTGTTTGTTTATATTCAACTAGGAATCATTTAGTCCTTATTGTATTCGTGTGAACAAATAAAGATCAATGTTTCGGCATCAAAGAAGGTAATTACGTAGATAAACCACCGACGATGGATCAAACTCAAAGATAGACACCCACCCACAAACCGAGCGTTCGCAGCAATTCGGGAATCATGGATCACCGTAGTGTGCCATCGTCTCGTCACAGAGGGCAGAATCTGTGCCTGTGCCTTGTGGAGGATCGCGCTTAGTGCTTGTGCCATGTGGTACTGTGCATGTATGTTACGGAAAACTGTCGGAGATTAGGAATCCAGGGAGTCACATTTAAATTCACCAGTCTACAACAATACGAAGGTCCTCGTCACACCAGTGTCTCCACCATTTGGACGGATCGTCAATAACGTGGAAATCTCCCCTTACACATGGCACTGACTTAAAAGGGAACCTGACCTCCCTGTTGTCACCGATTTCGTCCCAGTTTGTGGTATATGCAGCGCTAGGCCAAAAATTAACGCTCAGAAACTGGACCTCCCGTTGACCAAGAATAAAAAAAAAGTTATGGAGCGGGCCAAGCGACACATTAGCGCTTTGTGTTAGCATTGTTTCCAGGCAGCGGTTGGCACTGAAGCTCAGCACGTTTAAACCGCGGGCTGACAACCATCAGTGATAATAATATTAATAATAATAATAACAAAAAAACATGAGTGAACTTCTTCTCGACATATTTTGAAAGATGTTACGTGACACCCCTAGAGAACTACTGACGTAAAACCAACGTAGAAACAAATCTAAAGAAAGACCACCAAAAACAAATAGTGTAGGAAGCTAATCCAAGGATCGTGGGATCGACTTGCTGTGCGGAGTCTTTATTTTTCATCTCGCTTTTTACGTTACTTTCACTCCAAATAAACATAAATAATCCTTAACGTATGGTATTTATTATTTTTTCGTAAAGTGCATGAAAAAGAATAAAATAGGGGAATTTGATGGATGAATACGTATCAAATACTGGAATTTCGTCATTACTTCGTTAAAATCTGGGAAAGAAGAACCGTACACAACATTTATTGACTGACGTGATCAAAGATACCCTGTAGGAAAAAAAAAAAAAAATTTCTTCCGTTAATTGACTCTTGAAGAGGAAAAGCGTATCACAATTATAAGACGAGATTTTTAAAGGTGAAGGAGGATTGCTATCGTGCTGTATAAAATTGATATTCCCTGTCTCAAAATGCAAGTGACAGTATAACCCTGAGATGCCTAGTTTTATTCTCAGGTAAGGAATATGATTAAAAGTTTCTAAACTGCTCTTATCTCAATTGCTAGAGACAAAGAAGTCACATATCGAGAAGACAGCGTCAAAATGCATTCCATTGCATGTATGTGTCAAATGATGCGCCACACGTGGACACATCGTTTGCTGACACACTGTGCGATGACAGAGGACCTATCATAAATGTAAAGCAAGTAGGGTTTTCCATCAAAACTTTAATTACACAATGTAATTATAAAAGTATAGTTTTTATATCGTGTGCTAGATGCTTCCTCTGTATTTACTGTGATTATCACCTCAGCACGTCTAAGTTACAACTGTAAAATAACAAAAGTATCTAATTTTATTTACAAAGTTCTCGCGAAAACCTTACGATCCCGCTCTGGAAATTTATTTCCAATCCTAAATTTTCGTTAACATACCCTTTTAATGCCTTTTATAAAAATATTAATAAATACATTGTATTCAACGTTATTTCTATTTCTTTGTAGCGCAAGTAAAGTAAAAAATTTGAAATAAGAAAAGTTCAGCAGAAAGACTTCAGCTCAGGACTCGCACATTATCATTCTACAAATTGTCTACTGTGCCAACCTCTGGCGGGTACTTAACTACAAAAAAGGCTCATGTCTCGGCCGACACTCACCATAAATATTATTTTCTATACACGTCTGGCCATCTGGAGCTCCGACTTCTGTGACTTTCATTTCTGGCCAAGCCCTGCCTACACCATAAATTAGGGATAAATTGATGATAACGAGTATGCGCGATCCCCTTGTTAGTACAAGACATAGATGCAACGTTCAGTCAGCAACATTATATCAACTACGTGTCTTCCTTTATCGACAAAGTGGTGATGATGAAAATAGCCTCCATGACAAGGGTTAGAATCAGCAGCCTTTGAATAGACTGCCACCGCACCAGCGTAAATTACTGTCATCCCTTCTACACTCCTGGAAATTGAAATAAGAACATCGTGAATTCATTGTCCCAGGAAGGGGAAACTTTATTGACACATTCCTGGGGTCAGATACATCACATGATCACACTGACAGAACCACAGGCACATAGACACAGGCAACAGAGCATGCACAATGTCGGCACTAGTAAAGTGTATATCCACCTTTCGCAGCAATGCAGGCTGCTATTCTCCCATGGAGACGATCGTAGAGATGCTGGATGTAATTCCTGTGGAACGGCTTGCCATGCCATTTCCACCTGGCGCCTCAGTTGGAACATCGCTCGTGCCGGGCGTGCAGACCGCGTGACACGACGCTTCATCCAGTCCCAAACATGCTCAATGGGGGACAGATCCGGAGATCTTGCTGGCCAGGGTAGTTGACTTACACCTTCTAGAGCACGTTGGGTGGGACGGGATACATGCGGACGTGCATTGTCCTGTTGGAACAGCAAGTTCCCTTGCCGGTCTAGGAATGGTAGAACGATGGGTTCGATGAAGGTTTGGATGTACCGTGCACTATTCAGTGTCCCCTCGACGATCACCAGAGGTGTACGGCCAGTGTAGGAGATCGCTCCCCACACCATGATGCCAGGTGTTGGCCCTGTGTGCCCCGGTCATATGCAGTCCTGATTGTGGCGCTCACCTGCACGGCGCCAAACACGCATACCACCATCATTGGCACCAAGGCAGAAGCGACTCTCATCACTGAAGACGACACGTCTCCATTCGTCCCTCCATTCACGCCTGTCGCGACACCACTGGAGGCGGGCTGCACGATGTTGGGGCGTGAGCGGAAGACGGCCTAACGGTGTGCGGGACCGTAGCCCAGCTTCATGGAGACGGTTGCGAATGGTCCTCGCCGATACCCCAGGAGCAACAGTGTCACTAATTTGCTGGGAAGTGGCGGTGCGGTCCCCTACGGCACTGCGTAGGATCCTACGGTCTTGGCGTGCATCCGTGCGTCGCTGCGGTCCGGTCCCAGGTCGACGGGCACGTACACCTTCCACCGACCACTGGCGACAACATCGATGTACTGTGGAGACCTCACGCCCCACGTGTTGAGCAATTCGGCGGTACGTCCACCCAGCCTTCCGCATGCCCACTATACGCCCTCGCTCAAAGTCCGTCAACTGCACATACGGTTCACGTCCACGCTGTCGCGGCATGCTACCAGTGTTAAAGACTGCGATGGAGCTCCGTATGCCACGGCAAACTGGCGGACAGTGACGGCGGCGGTGCACAAATGCTGCGCAGCTAGCGCCATTCGACGGCCAACACCGCGGTACCTGGTGTGTCCGCTGTGCCGTGCGTGTGATCATTGCTTGTACAGCCCTCTCGCAGTGTCCGGAGCAAGTATGGTGGGTCTGACACACCGGTGTCAATGTGTTCTTTTTTCCATTTCCAGGAGTGTATACGGTCTGGTGGTTTGGTGAAAGATAGACAGGCAGGAAGCTCACGTAAAGCCGGCTGAGTAATGTAAAGGAACAACATTTTTCCATCTAATATTAAACAATAGGGGATAGTTATTCGAATCGACTACGAATCTGTTTCATCTGTTACTAAAAATGAAATACAGCATCTGCGTAAGGATTCACAAATTGCTACTCGCAGAATATACTCATATGATATCGAACATATATTTCCATCATTCTGTCTTGTTTTGGCAGGCCACCATTTAGCTTATATCTATTGTTTATCAGTTTTCAAGGAAATCTTCTTCAAAACATCTCAGCTGAGCTGTGTACGTCATGGAATTTGAGACTGTTTTGAGCTCAGTACTTTACAAACAGTCAAGTTTGTGTGTGCAAAGGCAGTGGGCCTAATTATATTTAGGCGCGTGTTGCAGTGTAATGGCCCTCAAATTTCATCAGGATGCACTGGGATTCAAACTTCCATCAGGATGTTCTGACTCTGACTCTCTGTGATTTTATCGTACTACACCGATTGAGGAGCTATATTCGTTGCGGCAGTGGACTCGTTAACGAGAGACTACTCCTAATTTTGACTTTCCGAAGCTTTCTATAGGTTATGACAAAATGCGGGACGGTTCTTTTGAAATGGTGGCGGCTGATTTCTTACCACATCCCTACCCTACACAAGCCTGTGTGCCCTTTCCCTAACGATCTCGTCGTCGACGGGATGTGTGTTTTAATGCAAAGATGTTTCATTGAAGAGGTCAGTGGCGCTCCAAGCCCATAATTTGTTCTTCCGAGCAGACATTCTGTGTCCAGCGACTATATGGATTGAAAGTAATACAATTAGCTTCGATTTTCAAGTTTGGCACAATCTGAAACTGCCTACGTATCGTGGGCAGAAGCACAGTTTTAACATAACATAAATAATCAATGTACGATATACCCCACAATCTGTAAAACAATTTTCTCCCGACAACTCAAACTAAAACTGCTCAGCGAGTGAAGGGACAAGAGGTTTTGCAGCGATAGAAACGAAATGCACTCTACAGGCAGGAAAGTATGCAAAAAAAAAAAAAAAAAACTTCGACGTACCGCTCTCTGCCCTTCCCTTACACTCCATTAGCTCGCTTCTGAAGCGGAAAATCAAGAATCGATGAGAGAACGAGTGGTGAACGCTAGGGACCATACGCCGCGGTAGGTGACATCAGTGGTTCGACGGGAGCCGCTCTCGTTCTATTCGTGAGTTTCACGTACAGAATGAGATTGTCATGAAGCCCTTCATTTGTCGGGGGGAGATGTATAAAATCATTTAAAGCCTCAGTTACACTGAAATTATGCACCCATGGAGTAATCATACCGTGATCAGCTGTAAACAGAACTGCTATTTTTGAGTTGTAACATGTCCATATGGTTCTCCTTACTTATCTCTCTCTTCTGGAACTTTCGGAGCCGAGCATGCCTTTTCTTTGAGGGTGCATTAACTTGCTGTATAAAGACAACAATGCAAGTTTAATAGTGGTCACGCTTCGTGTTGGCCTGCGACGAGTGTCAGTGTTGGGATCCAGCACGTAGCGATCGCGCGATGTCGCTTAGAGGATAAGTAGTGTGACAAATTTCGTGGGATGTGGCACTAGTAGTTGAAACTCTTACATCGGTTTGTAGAAGAAAAGTATTTCAGTAACTGAATAATTTTGTGGAAAGGCGAGCAGGATTTATTATGGGTAAAGTTCTAAAATTACTGTAGACTACTGCCGCCTATCGTAAATCAGCGTAGACACGTTACTTTTCCTAGTACCTTTGGTCAGTTAACCCTAGGATGCATATAGAGGGCCGTCGAGACCCTTGTATGTCTTCATTTCAAAAAAAAAAATCTGTAATTTTTTGTTTGATTTCAAACTGCTTTCCAGTACTCTTTCATTAAATCTGTTACATTCTTCCTATCAAATCTGAACGAGATACCTTTTTTAAGTTTTTTGTATAATTCAATACGTTTACCCATGTACCATGAATGCATAAGCAGTGCTATGACATGCTTTAAGTGTAAAACCAACATTTGTAAGGAACATAGTGGCGTTCTTTGTGCGTCTTCTTTGTCACATGTTGAAAACTAAGAGAAATGCAATTATATGTAAACAATGAATAATAACTTTTTGCCCAAGTATTGCCTATATACATAACATTGTGAATACTGAGTATGTTTTAAATCACGAAAATTCGTTGTAACAAATGTTATAAAATGTAAACTACAACTTATGAAAGAGTGAATAAAATTGTATGTGTATGTTCTATGTAAATGGATGTAACTGATAAAAATTCACACTTAGAGTTTTATTTTAAATTTATAAAATGTTAATCAGGCCCACCAGATCTTGTTACTCTATCTTAGGAATCTTTCAATATGACAATAAATTTGACAGAAATAAATTTAACTCCAAAGAATGATTATATGAAAAGAGGAAAATTTTAAATTAGGGAAGGGCCTTGGAGGCCCTACATAAGCACTCATATGTGGTTTCGGCACCATGCATCCTAGGGTTAAGATCGTTACCTGTCCATTAGGTGTGTTGCATACTTATCGGCGTTATCTCATTTTGATCGCTTTGTTCTCAAATGCAGTCAGCCTCTTACTCGATTCCCCTAGAAACCGGCAGCGATGAACCGTTTAAAAACTAAGTGAGGATTTATAAAAGGGCTACGCAACCTGTGGAACGTTTTTATTTAAATAATTATCCTCCAGTCTGTTACGTAAAAACAAACAGCATTTATAAATTGGGAAAGTGATATTGTCAATATGTCATTGTGGTTTCCTTCGAAAATTGTTGATTTGTACTGTGAAACACAGTTGTATTTTAGTAACAGTTATAAAAAAGAATATATATTTATCCTATAACGCAAGAGAATACAATATCCAAAAAAAGTTAAAAGATAAAACTGAAAAACAGAAACATATCAAACACAGCTTCAATACTTCCTTGAACTTACTGTATATATAACATGTTGTTCATAATCAACATTCGCGTTCATCAAAAATAGAAGGAAGTCATGGATATGCTCATGATGAAGAACTATTGAGTACAAAATAACTATAGTAATTATACAGCCTTTCATGCTTGTTCTTGCAAACTGAGCTTACAACAAAAGTAATTAAAAGTAATTGCTTTGGTTGCATAAAACTGGAGAAGTTATGCGATCAACTAAATTTTATTGGTTAGAAACCGCAACTCTTTTATTTTCAAGGATATAAAATACCCAACGATCTAATTATGTGGAAAATGAAGAAACAAACAAATCAAAAACGAGGGGAAGCCATCGGTTCCCAGTTTCTCTCTCATATTTTCCTATATGTTGTCTTCTACCAAAACTACCTGTAATCCCACTATTTTCTACATCATTTATGAGCTAAACCAAAACTACCAAACAGTGCTTTTGGTAAGGGCAACTCTAATTATGATATTTGTGGTTAAAACAGTCTCATGTTCGTGAATCAGCAATTTGCAGAGGACAAAACGTATTGGTAGTAATTGTTGTTGTTGTTGTTGTTGTGGTCTTCAGTCCGAAGACAGGTTTGATACAGCTCTCCATGTTACTCTAGCCTGTGCAAGCTTCTCCATCTCTAAATAACCACTGCACACTACACCGTATTGAGTCTAGTAGCTGTATTCAACTCTTGTTTTCAATCTACGCTTTTTGCCCCCCCCCCCCCTCCACCCCATACTCCCCTCAAAACTAACTTAGTGATCCTCTGGTGTCTCAGAAGGTGTTCAACTAACTGATAACTCCGTTTAGTCAAGTTGTGCCGCAAATATCTTGTCCCTCCAATTCTGTTTACTACCTCCTCACTAGTTACGTGATCTAACAATATAATCTTCAGCATTCTTCTGTAGCACCATATTTCAAAAGCTTCTATTCTCTTCTTGTCTAAACTGTTCATCAGTCCATTTTTCACTTCTGTAAGTGGTTACACTGCAGACAAGTGCCTTAAGAAAAGACCTCCTAACATTTAAGTCTCTATCCGTACTGGGAGATGAAGAAGCTTGGAGTGGACACAGTAGCATGGAGAGCTGCATCAGACTAGTCTCTGACTGAAGACCACAACAACAACAACAGCAATATACGATGTTAACAAATTTATCTTGTTCAGAAACGCTTTTCTTGCTGTTGCCAGTCCACATTTTATATCCTCTCTATTTCAGCTATCATCAGTTCTTTTGCTGCCCAAATACCAAAACTCATGTACTACTTTAAGTATATCGTTTCGTAACCAATACTCTCAGCGTCACCTGATTTGATTCTACTAAGTTTCATTATCCTTGTTTTGCTATCGTTGATGTGTGTCGCATAACCTCCTTTCAGGACACTGTTCATTCCATTCAGCAGCTCTTCCAAGTCCTTTGCTGTCTCTGACAGAACTGCAGTGTCACCAACAAATCTCAAATATTTCATCTCTTGTCCCTGAACTTTAATTCCAACTCCAAATTTTTCATTAGTTTCCTTTAGTACTTGCTCATTGTACAGATTGAATAACATATGAAATAGGTTATAATCGTGACTCTTTCCCTTCTCAGCTACTGTTTACCTTTCGTGTCCATCGACTCATAAATGTCATCTCGTATCAATGAAAATTGTGAATACTTTTGCGCTCTTTATATTTTTTCAATATTGTCTCACGTGTTCCCACATTTCTTCGAATCCAACCTGACCTTTTGCCAGTTTTTCTATTCCTCTATAAAGAATTCGTGTTAGTATTTTGCCATGATGACTGAATAGTGCGGTAATTTTCAGGCCTGTCGGCAACTGGTTTCTTTGGAATTGGAATTATTACATTCTTCTTGAAGCGTGAGAGTATTTCCCCTGCCTGATATATCTTGCTCACCAGATGGAATAGTTTTGTCATTGTTTCCTCCCCGAAGGCAATCAGCAGTTCTGACGGAAAGTCGTCTGTTCCCAGGGCCTTGTTTCGACTTAGGCCCTTCAGTACTTTGTCAAATTCTTCTCACAGTATGATACCTCCTATCCTCTTCCATTTCTATAATAATGCCTTCACATTCATCTCCCTTGTATAGACCCTCTGTATACTCTTTCCACCTTCCAACTTTCCCTTCTTTGCTTAGTACCGGTTTTTCATCATATCTCTTGCAATTCATACATTGCTTCTATTGTCTTCAAAAGTATCTTCATTTTTCCTGCAGGAGGCATCTCTCTTTAGCATTCCTTTTTAGCCATTTTGCATTTTCTGTCTGTTTCGTTTTTCTATACGTTTTTATTGCCTTTCGCCTCCGTTGTGGTTGCACCTACGGTTGTGCTATCTGTATCACTGAGGCAGTCAAGTCATACCGGGAAGTACTATGTAAATGAAAAGGCTTTCAGGAACCTGTGCTTACCTGTTTAGTTAATGTGGAAATGCAACATAGCATCGGCATCGGCTTCTTTAGTGTCAATACGAAACAAACATAATTGTTAAACGAGACTCGTTAGGGAAAGGGACAATAAAAGAGAGTAATTTTAATTTTATTGTTATTATTTCAAAGTGGCATTTCTCATTCTTTAAATGAACAATTAAAAAAATTGTAAGGTAAAAGAGGCACATGTTTCAATTAAGCACACACTCAGGTTTATTTCGTAAAGAAGCGTGTTCTCATTGCAAAGCTCCCATACTTCAGGACGATAGTGCGATACCCGCAAAATAAATCTAAAGTAAACGCGGAATGACATTTAACAACGAGTACTTACTTACACATCTTCCAATATGGTCAGCACTACCGACCTGCTTTTAGACTTGAGGGTGCGAGACAGATGTTCCAAGTCTTATACACCACTACATCTACATCTACATCCATACTCCACAAGCCACCTGACGGTGTGTGGCGGGGGGTACCCTGAGTACCTCTATCGGTTCTCCCTTCTATTCCAGTCTCACATTGTTCGTTGAAAGCAGGATTGTCGGTATGCTTCTGTGTGGGCTCTAATCTCTCTGATTTTATCCTCATGGTCTCTTCGCGAGATATACGTAGGAGGGAGCAATATACTGCTTGACTCTTCGGTGAAGGTATATTCTCGAAACTTTAACAAAAGCCCGTACCGAGCTACTGAGCGTCTCTCCTGCAGAGTCTTCCACTGGAGTTTATCTATCATCTCCGTAATGCTTTCGCGATTACTAAATGATCCTGTAACGAATGGCGCTGCTCTCCGTTGGGTCTTCTCTATCTTTTCTATCAACCCTATCTGGTACGGATCCCACACTGCTGAGCAGTATTCAAGCAGTGGGCGAACAAGCCTACTGTAACCTACTTCCTTTGTTTTCGGATTGCATTTCCTAGGATTCTTCCAATGAATCTCAGTCTGGCGTCTGCTTTACCGACGATCAACTTTATATGATCATTCCATTTTAAATCACTCCTAATGCGTACTCACAGATAATTTATGGAATTAACTGCTTCCAGTTGCTGACCTGCTATTTTGTAGCTAAATGATAAGGGATCTATCTTTCTATGTATTCGCAGCACATTACACTTGTCTACATTGAGATTCAATTGCCATTCCGTGCACCATGCGTCAATTCGCTGCAGATCCTCCTGCATTTCAGTACAAATTTCCTTTGTTATAGCCTCTCGATACACCACAGCATCATCTTCAAAAAGCCTCAGTGAACTTCCGATGTCATCCACCAGGTCATTTATATATATTGTGAATAGCAACGGTCCTATGACACTCCCCTGCGGCACACCTGAAATCACTCTTACTTCGGAAGACTTCTCTCCATTGAGAATGACATGCTATGTTCTGATATCTAGGAACTCCTCAATCCAATCACACAATTGGTCTGATAGTCCATATGCTCTTACTTTCTTCATTAAACGACTGTGGGGAACTGTATCGAACGCTTTGCGGAAGTCAAGAAACACGGCATCTACCTGTGAACCCGTGTCTAGGGCCCTCTGAGTCTCGTGGACGAATAGCGCGAGCTGGGTTTCACACGACCGTCTTTTTCGAAACCCATGCCGATTCCTACAGAGTAGATTTCTAGTCTCCAGAAAAGTCATTATACTCGAACATAATACGTGTTCCAAAGTTCTACAACTGATCGACGTTAGAGATATAGGTCTATAGTTCTGCACATTTGTTCGACGTCCCTTCTTGAAAACGGGGATGACCTGTGCCCTTTTCCAATCTTCTGGATCGCTACGCTCTTCTAGAGACCTACGGTACAACGCTGCAAGAAAGGGGGCAAGTTCCTTCGAGTACTCTGTGTTAAATCGAACTGGTATCCCATCAGGTCCAGCGGCCTTTCCTCTTTTGAGCGATTATAATAGTTTCTCTATCCCTCTGTCGTCTATTTCGATATCTACCATTTTGTCATCTGTGCGACAATCTGGAGAAGGAAATACAGTGCAGTATTCCTCTGTGAAACAGCTTTGGAAGAAGACATTTAGTATTTCGTCCTTTAGTCTGTCATTCTCTGTTTCAGTACCATTTTGGTCACAGAGTGTCTGGACATTTTGTTTTGATCAACCTACCGCTTTGACATAAGACCAAAATTTCTTAGGATTTTTTGCCAAGTCAGTACACAGAACTTTACTTTCGAATTCATTGAACGCCTCTCGCATAGCCCTCCTCACACAACATTTCGCTTCGACTAATTTTTGTTTGTCTGCAAGGCTTTGGCTATGTTTATGTTTGCTGTGAAGTTCCCTTTGCTTCCGCAGCAGTTTTCTAACTCGGTTGTTGTACCACGGTGGCTCTTTTCCATCTCTTACGATCTTGCTTGGCACATACTCATCTAATGCATATTGTACAATGGTTTTGAACTTGGTCCACTGATCCTCAACACTATCTGTACTTGAGACAAAACTTTTTTGTTGCTCCGTCAGGTACTCTGTAATCTGCCTTTTGTCACTTTTGCTAAACAGAAAAATCTTCCTACCTTTTTTTTAATATTTCTGTTTACGGCTGAAATCAGCGATGCCGTAACCACTTTATGATCGCTGATTCCCTGTTCTGCGTTAACTGTTTCAAATAGCTCGGGTCTGTTTGTCACCAGAAGGTCTAATATGTTATCGCCACGAGTGGGTTCTCTGTTTAACTGCTCAAGGTAGTTTTCAGATAAAGCACTTTAAAAAATTTCACTGGATTCTTTGTCCCTGCCACCCATTATGAACGTTTCAGTCTCCCAGTCTATATCCGGCAAATTAAAATCTCCACTCAGAACTATAACATGGTGGGGAAATCTACTGGAAATATTTTCCAAATTATCCTTCAGGTGCTCAGCCACAACAGCTGCTGAGCCAGGGGGCCTATAGAGACATCCAATTACCATGCTTTAACAGTGACCTTCACCCAAATCATTTCATATTTCGCATCTCCGTCAATTTCCTTCGATAATATTGCACGACTTATCGCTGTAAACACGCATCCCCCTTCACTGTCCAGCCTGTCTCTGCGGTATACATTCCTATCTGAGTTCAGGATTTCATTACTGTTTACGTCTGGTTTCAGGCAACTTTCTGTCCCTAGTACTATATGGGCGTTGTGACCGTTTATTAATGAGAGCAGTTCTGGGACCTTTCTATAGACGCTCCTGCAGTTTACTATTAGCGCATTAATATTGTTATTCCCTGTTGCATTTTGCCTACTCCTACCTTGCCGCGTCTCAGGAGGCGTCTTGTCGGGCCTAGGGAGGGAATTCTCTAACCTAAAATCCCACATGTGCACTCCAGACGTACTCCGCTACCCTTTAGCCACTTCCGGCGTGCAGTGCACGCCTGACCTGTTCAGGGGGACCCTACATTTCTCCACCCGATAGCGGAGGTAGAGAAATTTGCACCCCAGATCTCCGCAGAATCGTCTGAGCCTCTGGTTTAAGCCTTCCACTCGGCTCCAAACCAGAGGGCCGCGATCGGTTCTGAGAACGATACTACAAATAGTTAGCTCTGATTCCACCCCACGAGCGAGGCTTTCCGCCTTCAGCTATTCCGCCAACCACCTGTACGAACTGAGGATGACCTCTGAACCCAGACGGCAGGAGTCATTGGTGCCGACATGAGCAACAATTTGCAGTCGGGTGCACCCAGTGCTCTCTATTGCCGCCGATAGGGCCTCCTCCACATCTCGGATAAGACCCCCGGCAAGCAGACAGAGTGAACACTGGTCTTCTTTCCCGACCTTTCTGCTATTTCCCTAAGGGGCCCCCTCACCCGCCTAGCGTTGGAGCTCCCAATAACTAATAAACCCCTCCCCCCGTGTGCCTGCTCGGAGCTGAAGGAGCGGCCACATGTCCTCCCACAGGCAGAGCGGGCGATGCCACACGGCCAGCCTCCACAATTACCCTCCGCCTCGTGCGCCGCGAACGCCGCTGAACCCGCCACTCCCCTTGGGGAGAGCATGGTCCAACCGCGTCCGGTACCCGCGAAAATGTCTCAACAGCAGGGACCGTGGGTGAAGCATGTAACACTTGGGGTGTTCCTTGCAACGCACCAGACTCCCCACTGCCGCTACACTCCGAGGCAGCAGCCTAAAGACGGCTGACCGCGGCCATCAACACGTTCAGCTGTTCGCGAACAGTGGCCAGCTCCTCCTGCGTCCGTACACAGCAGTCACACATCCTATTCATCCTAAGGAATCAATTTACTGAAGAGACTTAATCAACTTTTAACTAGATAACTAGACTGCTAATTCATTAAAGGCGGCTGATAGTTGTCTAAACTGTGGTTACTAGACACTTCTTGTAGAAAACAATGAAAATAGCACTACCTGTCTCTGGACTGTATTGAAAACAAACACTAGCACTACTGGCACTATGGCTGACTAAAGGGACTCTCTCTGACTGTATTCAAAACAAACACGAAATCTATGGAACACTATTAATAGCACTCGCAATTAAAGCTTCCTAAAGGCAAAAACACACGGAAGAAGAAGTTACAAGTAAGAAAAATACAGTTAATACTTAAATTAAGGTAGCTCGCTGAACTGCAGACGTGAAGCAGACGACGGTTAGGACGCTCCTGATAATGGCAGATACAATTAGGTCATATTTAAAACAAGCACATAAAAACTTATTTAATAAAATCGTCATGAAGAGAAACCTGATGCTCTGTCCGACGGACTATAGGAACAAAGAAAATAAGCTAGCAGGTCAAAAAATTAGACACCTCTTAAAAGAGCACAGTGATCAGTGTGGTGCACTGTTGATCGTGTCTAACTGGTACCAGGCGGTCATATGACGCTCCATCACTGATGTATATCATGGCTGCGAAATTGTGTATTTGCGCCAGTAGGCTATATGGAAACAACGTAGTAAGACTGGTCGTAGTGGAGACGTGACAGAAAGGAATCATGGCGTTTGAACGTATCCGACACTGCACTGTGAATTAAGTTGCTCGATTTGTAGGTCAATGAGTGCAGATTGTCCAAACTATCAATAAGGAACGATGTACCATTCACAGCCATGTAACACAACGCAAGGAGGGCGGTAGTAAGAAGCGTGTTCGTTAAAGAGATGATAAACTAGAAGGAACGGGCTTTCGCATCAAGCCTTCTCAATGATAATCGGTTCAGAACTGCACACGAATGGCTGCTACTAGTAAATCTAGGTCCATTTCAACCTATTTCGGTGCGACGACAGCGACGGAAACTGCACGAAATGGAGTCAGATGCATTGAAAAGTGTCATTTCTCACAGAGGCAGGAAAAGCTTCATTTATTCAATGACTCAAGAAACATAGAGACTGAGCAGTAACTGACTGGAGACAAGTCGCAGTCTGCCTCTTTATAAATTATGGATGGCGTTGAGTGTACCAATGGTCCGATGATTCGTTTATGCAACAGTATTTGGATTGTTTAGAACACAGGTAGTTCTATAAAGGAACAACTTATTTAAGTTACTGTGGACATGATTCAAGATGTGTAGAACATCTTCGGTACCAGGCGTCGACACTTTTTCTGCGTTTTCGTAACACTCCCATCTTCCACCCAAACGTTCCTAGGTTGACGAACACCGAGACACACTATCGCAACTCTAGTTGCCTGCTAAATCAGTTGACCTGAATTCCGTGCAAAATGTCTTGGACTATTTGGAACAATGGGTGAAACACAGCAACCGACGTTCCCCTCGCCCCCCACCCAGTTTGGTATCACTGAGGTAGTGAGCGGCTTCAGCTCGAGACGGCATACCTGAGGAAACTCGTGGACTCTTTCTCGACGAAGTAAGTTCATTATCATACCCAGAGGCGGTGTTACACGCTATTACCGTAATGCCTCCTCGATGACTATATTTTTGCCGTAAGCTTACATAATTAATGTTGCATTAAAACGTGTTTTACTACACATCGTTGTAAACCAAGATTATATACCAGTTTACTTTAAATCGCATGAAGTTATCATGAGACGTCTCTCCCTTTATGCAAGTCGTCAACCCAAATGTCATAAAGCTCCTTCAGTTTAATGAAGACTTAGTTTACGCAATAAAGTCTGCAGACCATGTGGTCTGACATAGTAAACACCACTCACGGATTATGCCTTAAGCATGTTCCTATTGGCCGACTCCTGCCTACAAGCGCTGTATGATGCTGGAACATGTGATCAGCATGTTGCCAATGCCTCCAGCCTTTACTGTCGGTAGGTGAATCTTGATGTTGGTGCTGCTTTCTTATTCAAGCTGTAGCCCATAAGGCCGTTGTACCGAATCCTGGTCAGACACTAAAATCTTTGGTCTTCCTTTGGTCTATGCTTCAGCTCTCAGTTTACGTTATCTTTAAATTGTATTTCTCCTTTCCCCGGTAAGATTACTGGGATAGTTTTAGTGTGCACAAGTCGCCGTAGTGAGGTCCGATTGAAAGAACGTGCTAACAGGCGGCTTAACATTTCTCTTAAGAGATTCTTAGGCAATTATGCCCCAATGAATTTACCTCATGAAGTAGCAGTCACTGCATGAAAATAATCGTCAAATAGTCAAACTGTCCTTCAACACGCAATGACAGAGATAATCAGCGGAATGACCCTGTTGCTTGTCTTATCGCTGGTAGATTTCTGTTTACGATATTATAGTACCGGTGTTGTTCAGAAGTACGATGTAAGGTTCCTTGGGGCTTGCATGAACGCAAGCATATCCAAAGGAAAATTGCATTTATCTATTTATTTTTTAATCGTATGGCTAGGGCCCCCCGTAGGGCAGACCGTTCGCCGGGTACCGGTCTTTCAATTTGGCGCCACTTCGGCGACCTGCAGTCGGTGAGGATGATAGTATGATGATGACAGCACAACACCCAGCATTAGATGTAGTAAACCATTGCACGAAGTTTTAAAGAGATTGCAGAGGTAAAAGTCCATAGCGTATAGCATATATTTTGCGTATGGTCG
The DNA here is from genome assembly GCF_023897955.1 of Schistocerca gregaria. Lineage (NCBI taxonomy): Eukaryota > Metazoa > Arthropoda > Insecta > Orthoptera > Acrididae > Schistocerca > Schistocerca gregaria. The sequence goes on from NC_064921.1 coordinate 529,143,238, forward strand.
ATTTTAGTTGCCACCCGAAATTCCAAAAAATTAGATTGAAACGTATAAAATTCATGAAGTAAGACACTTCGATATTGTTTTTAAATAAAGAAAATATTAAGAATGGTACAAGGTTTGAACTAAAAACAAATGGCTCAGAGCACTATGGGACTTAACATCTATGGTCATCAGTCCCCTAGAACTGAGAACTACTTAAACCTAACTAACCTAAGGACATCACACAACACCCAGTCATCACGAGGCAGAGAAAATCCATGATCCCGCCGGGAATCGAACCCAGGAACCCAGGCGCGGGAGTTTGAACTCAGAACCTTTCGCTTAGGAGACAGACACTTTAACTATTACGGTAACGCAGCTCGTCATACAATGGACCTTCCGGAGGACTTTAAACTCTCACGCAAAATACCGACAAACACTGTTGGTATGACTATAAATTGCTCACGTTTCGTCGAAGTGCAATAGGAAATAAACAATTATCACTATTCTTTATTGCGAAAATGCGGTTAGTGAGAATGATGCAAACACCTTTCCTTGCACATCGCCTCAATTATTGCTTATTAGGTTTCATTAGTTAATGTAATATGAAGCAATTGCTATACAGAATGCTTTTTCTGAACTTTCTATAAAATAAAGTCTGGTATCAAGACATTGATTTTGTTCAATTACTTTATTTGTGACTGAAAGTTTCTAAACCTGAAGACACTCGTCCGTGCTCTGCACTGCAGTCGAGCCCTGGCAACGTCGTTCTCTGTTCATTGGCTGACTGTGTTTTGTGACGTCAGATGCGCAGAACGAACCTAAACTCCTCCTCTGTCGTAAATGACGCGCACTTTAGTTCATTAGTGACGGAACGCAAGGAAAGGTGCAGGAAGTATGGTGAAGGAAATCCTGGATGTCCATTTGAAGGGAATCATTCCAACAACTTACCTTAAGCTATTAGGGAAAGCATGTAAAACATAAAGCTCGATGGCCGAATAGGAAGATGAACCGCAGCTCTTCTGGGGGCGGCTGCTGTGTATAACCACAGCACAACCTAGCTCGGTGTTTGCTCGACCTGCATTAATAGAATTCGTCACTGCATGACGTCCCAACAGAACGTTCCCAGCAGGCGCGACCGCAGCAGATTTCCCACAGGAGGCGGTGGCCCGGGGCGCTGACGGCGGCTGTGTGTGCCCGCAGGGTGACGGACGAGTTCCGGTTCTGCTGCGTGGCGCGGCACGCGGCGCGCTGCCTGCCGGCGCCCGACGAGTTCTCGTCGTGCGAGGACCTCATGTCCAACCTGGTGCTGCGCGTCTGCGTGTGGGTGCTCGGCGTCGTCGCCACCGCCGGCAACGCGCTCGTCATCGCCTGGCGCATGCGCTTCAAGCACTCCAACCAGGTGCGTCACGACACCGTCCCAGTCCCGCAACTTGGCACGCGTTACCCACACCAAAGACGTCAACACGAAAAGCCACACAGCACTTTTACATTGGGGTGTTTCGTATGTTTGGTATTCTCGTGGCTACGGGTTTACTTGTTAACTGTCATTTTTATTTGTGGTCCACTGTTGTTATTTGAGTTGACATATTGTCATTTACTCATCCGGAGATAATGAGTGGACCTGTGACCGCTAGAAAATAAAGGGCTAAATAGAGAAACAGGCACATTTGCGACATATTCTTCTGTTTCAGTTCGGCCTCTGGAAACGTTACCTTTGTTTGATATTTACAAGTATTTTTCTTATAGCTATCTGTAAACCTCTACCTGTGACCTTTGTGACGAAATACATATCACCTTTTCTTCTCCGTTACTCGAAACTACTAAACCTTTCGAGTCCGGTCTGCCGCTTATGACTGTAAAATGTAGTGAACAGGAATTTTATTATGTGCTTTCTGGGCAATTGAATTTGTCGCGTAACTTTTTCGAGCCCTCCAGTCCTGCAATATCAGCTTTCAGAGTTTCGTAATAGGGATATTAATACACTAATGATTCATGACGTCATTGACATCTTTTCACCTTGAACTTTAATTCCACTCCGGGACCTTTCTTTTATTGCAATCATTGCTTCTTCGATGTACAGATTGAACAGTAGGGGTGAAATGCTATATCCTTGTCTTACACCTTTTTTAATACGAGCACTTCCTTCTTGGTGGTCTACTCGTATTATTCCGTCTTGGCTGTTGTACATATTGTATATGACCCGTCTCTCCATACAGCTTACCCCTAATTTTCTCAGAATTTCGAACATCTTGCCCATTTTACATTGTCGAATGCTTTGTCCTGGTCAACAAATCTTATGAACGTATCTTGACTTTTCTTTAGTCTTGCTTCGATTATAAACCGCAACGTCAAAATTGCCTCTCTAGTTCCTTTACCTTTCCTAAAGCCAAACTGATTGTCATCTAGAGCATCCTCAATTTTCTTTTCCATTCTTCTGTATATAATTCTTGTAAGCAACTTGGATGCATTAGCTGGTTGTGCGATAATTCTCGCACATGTCAGCTCTTGCAGTCTTCGGAATTGTGTGGCTGATGCTTTTCCGAAAGTCAGATGGTATGTCACCAGATGCATTCATTCTACACACCAACTCGAATAGTCGTTTTGTTGCCACTTCCCCCAATAATTTTAGAAATTCTGAGATAACGTTATCCACCCATTCGGCTTTATTTGATCTTAAGTCCTCGAAAGCTCTTTTAAATTCCGATTCTAATACTGGATCCTCTATCTCTTCTAAATCGACTCCTGTTTGTTCTTCTATCACATCAGACAAATATGGCTCCTCGTAGAAGCTTTAAATGTATTCTTCCCACTCATCCGTTCTCTCCTCTTCATTTAACAGTGGAATTCCCGTTGCACTTTTATGTTGTACTATCACCCTTGTCTTTAATGTCACCGAAGGTTGTTTTGACTTTCCTTTATACTGAGTCTGTCCTTCCGACAATAATTTCTTTTTCGATGTCTTCACATTTTTTTCTGCAGCCATTTCGTCATAGCTTCCCTGCACTTCCTATTTATTTCATTCCTCAGTGACTAGTATTTCTGTATTCCTGAGTTTCCCGGAACATTTTTGTATTTCCTCCTTTCATCAATCAATTGTAGTATTTCTTCTGTTACCCATGGTTTCTTCGCAGTTGTCTTCTTCGTACGCATCGTTTCCTTCCAAACTTCTGTGTTGGCCCTTTTTAGAGATGTCCATTCCTCTTCAACTGTGCTGCCTACTGCGCTATTCCTTATTGCTGTATCTATAGCATTAGAGAACTTCAAACGTATTTCGTCATTCCTTAGAACTTCCGTATCCCACTTCTTTGCGTATTGATTCTTCCTGACTAATGTCTTGAACTTCAGCCTACTCTTCATCACTACTATATTGTGAACTGAGTCTATATCTGCTCCTGGGTACGCCTTACAATCCAGTATCTGATTTTGGAATCTCTGTCTGACCATGATGTAATCTAATTGAAATCTTCCCGTATCTCCCGGCCTTTTCCAAGTATACCCCCTCCTCTTGTGATTCTTGAACAGAGTATTCGCTATTACTAGCTGGAACTTGTTACAGAACTCAGTTGGTCTTTCTCCTCTCTCAATCCTTGTCCCAAACCCATATTCTCCTGTAACCTTTCCTTCTACTCCTTTCTCAACAACTGTATTCCAGTCGCCCATGACTATTACATTTTCATATCCCTTTACATACTGTATTACCCTTTCAATAAACACATACACTTTCTCTATCTCTTTATCTTCAGCTTGCGACGTCGGCGTGTATACCTGAACTATCGCTGTCAGTGTTGCTTTGCTGTCGATTCTGATAAGAAAAACCCTATCACTGACTTTTCACAGTAACACACTCTCTGCCCTACCTTCCTATTCATAACGAATGCAACTCCCGTTATATCATTTTCTGCTGCTGCTGATATTGCCCTATATTCATCTGACCAGATACCCTTGTATTCTCTCCATTCACTGAACTGACGCCTACTACATCTAGATAGAGCCTTTGCATTTCCATTTTCAGATTTTCTAGCTTTCCTACCACGTTGAAACTTCTGACATTTCACGCCCCTACTCGTAGAACGCTATCCTTCCGTTGATTATTTAATATTTTCCTCAGGGTAACCACGCCCTTGGCAGTCCCCTCATTGATACCTGCAGTTATTTCAAGCAGTGGAGCTATTCAGTTAGCACCGACAACTCCACGCAATCACCGTTGGTCTCGGTCGGTAAGTGAAGGCTGCCGTGCGCTGCATTATCCGGGGTGAGATTTTAATATCCAGAATCTAGCATTTTCGGCACGCTCTTGTCACTGTGGATCTTGGAATATTGAATAGCCTAAAGTTTTCCGGAATGTCCTATGCCTCTTACGCCAAGTACCATTCCGCGTTCAAAGTCTTTTAAATTCCTTCGTGCGCCATAATCACGTCGGACACTTTTTCACATGACTCACATGAGTATAAATGACAGTCCCGTCAATGCACTGGCCTTTTGTAGCTTATGTACGCGATACTGTAAATGTGCATATACATATCCCATGTGTACCTCAATGTACAAGCGGAGTGAACAGTAATAATCGGCTGTGAGAGCATTGGTAGCCAGCAGTGGGAATTTTCAGAAAACTCATAGATTTCTTGTTTATTTTTGAGTCATCAGGCTTCTGACTGGTAGGACGCGGCCTTTCATCCTCTTCATCTCAGAGTAACACTTGCAACCTACGTTCTCAATTATTTGCTGCATATATTCCAGTCACTGTCTTCCTCTACAGTTTTTGCCTCTACAGCTCCCACTAGTTCTATGGAAGTCATTTCCTGATGTCTTAATAGACGATCTATCATCCTGTCCCTTCTCCTTGTCGGTGTTTCCACATATTCCTTTCCTCGCTGATTCTGCGCAGGACAACCTCATACCTTACGTTATCAGTCCACTCAGTTTTCAACATTCGTCTGTAGTACCACATCTCAAATGCTTCGATACTGTTCTGTTCCAGTTTTCCCACAACTCATATTTCGCTACCATTCAAAGCTGTGCTCAAAACGTACATTCTCAGGAAGTACTTCCTCAAATTTAGATCTATGTTTCATATTGGTAGACTTATCTTGGCCAGAAATGCCTTTTTGCCAGTGCTGGTCTGCTTCTGATGTCCGTTTTCCTCCGTCCGTCATTGGTTCTTTTGCTGCCTAGGTAATAGAACTCCTTTACTTCATCTACTTCGTGGCCATCTATCCCAATGTTAAGACTATTGCTGTCCTCATTTCTGTTACTTCTCATTACTTCGTCCTTCTTCGATGTAGTCTCAATCCATGTTCTGTATTTAGACTGTTCACTCCGTTCAGCAGATCATATAATTATAATTCACTTTCAATAACGATAGGAATGTCATCAACGAATTGTACTACGGAAATTCTTTTAACTTGAGTTGTAAGCCCACTACCAAACCTTTCTTTTGTTTCCATCGTTGCTTCTTCCGTGTATAGATTGAGCAGTTGGGCGAAAGATTACACGTCTATCTTAAATCGTTTTTAATCCTAGCACTTCGTTCTTGGTCTTCAATTCTTATTATTCTCTCTTGGTTCATGTAAATGTTGCATATTATCCGTCTTTCCCTATAGCTTACCCCTATTATCCTAAGCATTTCGAACATCTTGCGCCATTTGACGCTGTGCAACGCTTTTTCCAGGTAGTCAAATACTATGATCAATCATTGATTTTCATTTAGTCTTCCTTCCAATACCAACCGCACCGTCAGAATCAGCTTTCTGTCCTTGCCAATAGGCCAGCTGCGTATTATAGCTGCCATGACCTTTATTTGCAATTTGGTGTTCCTTCTAAGCGTGAGGGTCAACTCTTGATAATTTGTCATTACCGAGACTCCAGTCGTGTTTCATAGAGCTAGCCGCTCTCAGAAAAAACAATAAAAAGTATTCAGCCAGACAATTTTCTGCTTTATTATTTACTTGCATATTTCAAGTTTCGCACCCGCCACTAAATTTTCTACGAGCTTTGCAGATGAACAGCTTTTCCGCCTCGAGAGGCTTTAAAACCTTATTTAACTCGTCAAAACTTCTTCAATTAAAGAGTATGACTTTGTTTTAAGTGTCTTGCTTTGTAACTCGGTAGTAGCCACACAACGATTGCTGACCCTAGTTGCGCGACGTTTATTAGCAAAGTTCTTACGACGCAAGAGCTAAAATATGTGACATCCAGAGGTCGTAAACAGAAGGACGTTAAAATATGTAACCATTATACGCGACCTGACTTTGTTGAGAAGAACACTACTAATACTGCATCCGCGTATTGCGGGTTTGTTTCTCCGAGTCATCCGCATTTATGTACCATTCATCATACCAACCAGACATATTGTCTAACAAGGGGCGGCCGCCAATTGTGAAATTCAGATTCGATTCACACTGCGCATAATAAAATCTCATGGCCAGAGGTGTAATGTGGCAAAGCACCAAGATGCTCTTCTCAGCCGTTGTCGGGAAAAACGAGTTAAAAGAAACCGTGGCGGTCAAATAGTCTCTTTTTTATTAGTTTTTTGAAACACACACACAAACTATTAATGAAGCATGTTGGTGAAGGCGGATCGCTCTCCAATTGTACCGCCTCCATTTTTACTTTGTTTAACAGGGTGTACCAAAGCTCTAACGTCCGTACTGATTTTCGACGATGTTATAAGTTGCACTAGGGACGGCATCTACCGTCTTTGGAAGTTAGGAGGCAACTACGCTGTTATGCGGCGGCCCGTTTCGGCCGATTCAACATCTGTCCTTCAAGTGTAACGAACGAGTAACGGAGTTTATATTTAATACCTGCCACAGCAAATTTGTGTTCGTAGGGTCTCTATTCTAATTCGAACGTTTGACTTACGCCGTACGTATTCGTTTCGGAATATCGTTTCTACGTCTACGTGGTTAACATTATGAAGACAATTAATAACATTTGTGAAATACAACTTTGTTTGCGGAAAACATAATGATGTTCAAAGTCGCCAGTTTTTCCACGATTAACGACTTTCAACAACTTATAATATGCATAATTGTTGCAACTGTATCCTAAAAAAAAGTTGCATGGCGCGAGATTCGATCCGGCGAACTTCAGATTATGAAGCCGAGCGCTTACCGCTGCGCCTCGACGCTGTAAAAAATTATTAATCGGAGAGAGTATTTCACCGCAACGGTTTTTTTTAACTGTCGATTTTCTCGACAACGGATGAGAAGCGCATCTTGGTGCTTTGCCACATTACACCTCTGGCCATGAGCTTTTATTATGCGCGGTATGAATCGAATCTGAATTTCACAATTGGCGGCCTCCCCTTGTAAGTCGCAGTCACTCAAGTTCGACACCCTACCGCACGCCATCGTATCAGCGAAAAACAACCGCATATTTTTGTCCCTCATTTTCAAACAGCAGATGCTAACGTGCATTTACGGTTGCGCTTATTCTCCCTGGACGCTGAACCTATGATCTGCGAATTAATGCAGTTACAGGTTTATATACCATGTGTTGACCATGACTTACGGCCACTTGTACCATGCATTTGCGTAATGTAGTCTAATGTCGTTATCAGTCAGTCGCTCGTGATATAAAATATTTGTTTCGAATAAAAGCATGTAATGAAAAAAAAGATGATCTTGTATATGAAACTCCGATCCGAGCATAAAAAGAATATTAACCGTTTTCTGTTTATACTGCCGGTGACTGAAAACGTGCAATTCGAAGTGTGTTACGGAACTTAATGTAGGGGTCATGCACGTATTATGTCATGCGTGTAGTATGTCGTTTTAGTTTGCAGCCCAAAGTTGATTTAGTATATTAAATGTTATTGCACTGCTATGTGTATTCGCGTTAACGTGGTGACAAGCCGCAGCTGTTCCAACGACCAGGTGCCCCAAATGGAGACACTGTGCAAAACATTCCAATGTGAAGTAACATGCACAGAACTTTATGGGAAACTACCTTAGGAAACATTTCATAAATCTGCAGGCCACATATCACTGTGAAACTACACTGAAGGAAAAAACTGCAGCACCCAAAAATAATTAATGTGGTGTAATGAAACTTCGTGAGCACATTTGCTAGGTAACATATTTAAGTGATTAATGTTGCAAGATCACAGGCTAACGTAAAAGCGAGAAGAGCTATTGTAAATATTTAATGTTGGTACATTAATCACCGGTGTAACCGCCAAAAACTTGAGTCCAAGGATGCAAACGTGCATGAATTTTATTTTACGGGTGCCGGATGTCAGTTTGTGGGATGGAGTTGCAAGCCTATTGCACTTTGCCGATCAATACATGTACGCTTAGTGCTGTTTGTGGATGACTCTGTAGTTGTCACCCGATGGTGTCTCACATGTGCTCGACTGGAGACAGACCTGGTGACCAAACAGGCCAAGGCAACATGTCGGCATGCTGGAGAGTAGCTTGAGCTACAGCAGCGGTATGTGAGCGACCGTTATCCTTTTGGAATACACTCCTTAATGCTGTTCGTGAATGGCACCGCGACGGCTCGAATCACCAGGCTGATGTACAGATTTACAGTTAGGGCGCGTGGGATAACCAGGAGAGGGTTTCAGTTGTCATGCGAAACCGCATCACAGACCATAGCTCCACGTGTACACCCAGTGTGTCTGTCACGCAGATAGATTGATTGCAGGCGCTCAACAGGCTTCCTTCTGACCAACACATGAAAACATGGCCATCACTCGCACCGAGCCAGAACGAACTTACATCGGAAAATACAACAGACGTCGACCCTGCCGTCCAATAAGCTGTCGATTGACATAACGGAAGTCGCAAATGGCGATGGTTTGGGATCAGTGAAATCCAGGCTACAGCGCATATTGCTCTGATCTGTCCTCGAAGTAGCATGTTAGTGACAGTTCGTTGTCTCACTGTGGTGCCAGCTGCTGCTCGAACTGATGGTGCAGATGCAGTACGATGTTCCAGGGCCACACGCCAAACACGATGGTCTTACCTCTCGGCAATGCCACAAGGTCTTCCGGGGACCGATCGGCTTGTGACCGTACATACCTGTGACCACCGCTGCCAGCAATCATGTATGATGGCTACATTGCTGCCAAGTCATCCTGCAGTATCGCAAATGGAACGTCTGTTCCTCGTAACTCTGTAACACGATCTAGTCCAAATTCAGTGAGGTGTTGATAACGGCGTCTTTGTCACCTTAAACTCAGTCTTGACTAACATCAACTAACAACGTGTAGCCTCAAAGATAACTAACGCTCAGGACCGTTAAAGCGTGTATTTAAAGCAAATGTGATTTGCATCTTCATAGTGGCGCTATTAGCGCCAGTTTTATAGGACTTCCGTGAAATTTTAATATACATCATCTTTCACATGTAGAAACAAACATACCATCTTTCGTTTATGTCCCACAACTCCTTCCTGGTGCTGCGACTTTTTCCCATCAGTGTATTTCACGTAGTGTATTGAAAGTATATAGCAAGATATTTGTCAATTGCATAGGAGTGCAGTTGTTTGAGGGCTGTAGGTAGTGCAGAACTGTTAAAAGACGGGCATGTGAAATATCACGCAGCCATGTTCATGGGGTGAAGTTGTATGCCCGTTGGTGGAGTTCAAACCGGAGCCAGTTTTGTGATGTTTTGGGGCTGTTTTAGGGGCAAAATGACTTCGGCCAACTCAGATGGATTACCGTTAACTTGGACCACGGAGCTTCGTTAAAGCATTCTGGACGTCGAAGTGTTGCCGTTTCTTTTACATATCGGTTATGAGAATACTGTGGGCAATCGGAAATAACAACAGCTGCGTCCAGAGAGCTACACATGTAAATTTCTGGTTTTGGCGAACATTCAGACGAATTATCGCGCCCCGAGTGACCCACTAAATTGATAAACCTTATTCCCACAGCAAATGTCTGGGACTTTTTGGAACAGGAGATAAAATGTATTAGTCAACACTGCCGGAATTTGGTAATTCTATGCGATCAGATCTTCAAAGAGCGGCTTGATGGATACTGTGGTCTCTCTTACCCTCTGACTAGCAGCCGTTGTGAAGTTCAGAGAGCTATAATATTTTGTCCTGTGCGCTTTGTACGGAAGTGTGAAATTCTTCTGAATGACGGTCAGGTACTGGGTCAGGTATTGTCAGGGGTCGGAGATACAACATAAATGTTTTGTACAATATGGGCAAAAATCCTTTGCAAATACGCATTTTTGTTCAACTTGTTCTGCAGGAAAAGAGACCTTATTGACATTGCAGATTATTTTTCTTAACAGCATTAGCCAATCAGATAATTTATTAAGTAAAGCTGGCACCACACTTGAGTCATTACAGAAATACAAAGAGACCCGTAGACTCACAAACACTAAACAATCTTGAGTACTGCGATCCTGCTCTCCAAGGACTTTGTTATGAGAGCTCACGTCGGCTGAAACTGACGATGAATGCTTGTTTATGATACATACGTGATGTACGCTGTTTCGACAATACCACTCCGGTCTACGAACAATTATCATGGCTATGGACCGAAAAGCCTAGAAATGATCACACCTTGTGTTTACCGTGTCGCCTCTTCAATCATTGCACTCCTTCCAATTTATCTCCTATCCTTACTCTACCACCTGAATAACATGGTGCAAATACCCGTTCTCAACACAGTAAAATTCTACCTGCACCACTAATCAACACTGACATGGTCTCTAAATCCTTTCAGATATCAAAAGACAGCTAATGGCCCACCTAGTATTCCTGCAGCTTGAGGGCTTTCAAAGAAAATGAAGTGGTGTAGTGGTGGCCCTCAGCTACGTACCCTCCGATTGATCGTTGAAATATTGAAGTTTTGGCTGGTTTCGTTGTCTAGGGACTGGGATACGTAATTGCCGCACTACAGGCCAAATACTCCTGAGTCTACAGTATACGATAAGAATAGAACATATGAATCGAATGGTGGAAGGTTTCTTTCACTCGGCATTTGCGAATTATGAAAGTAACAACAACTCCTGGAAATGGAAAAATGAACACATTGACACCGGTGTGTCAGACCCACCATACTTGCTCCGGACACTGCTAGAGGGCTGTACAAGCAATGATCACACGCACGGCACAGCGGACACACCAGGAACCGCGGTGTTGGCCGTCGAATGGCGATAGCTGCGCAGCATTTGTGCACCGCCGCCGTCAGTGTCAGTCAGTTTGCCGTGGCATACGGAGCTCCATCTCAGTCTTTAACACTGGTAGCATGCCGCGACAGCGTGGACATGCACCGTATGTGCAGTTGACGGACTTTGAGCGAGGGCGTATAGTGGGCATGCGGGAGGCCGGGTGGACGTACCGCCGAATTGCTCAACACGTGGGGCGTGAGGTCTCCACAGTACATCGATGTTGTCGCCAGTGGTCGGCGGAAGGTGCACGTGCCCGTCGACCTGGGACCGGACCGCAGCGACGCACGGATGCACGCCAAGACCGTAGGATCCTACGCAGTGCCGTAGGGGACCGCACCGCCACTTCCCAGCAAATTAGGGACACTGTTGCTCCTGGGGTATCGGCGAGGACCATTCGCAACCGTCTCCATGAAGCTGGGCTACGGTCCCGCACACCATTAGGCCGTCTTCCGCTCACGCCCCAACATCGTGCAGCCCGCCTCCAGTGGTGTCGCGACAGGCGTGAATGGAGGGACGAATGGAGACGTGTCGTCTTCAGTGATGAGAGTCGCTTCTGCCTTGGTGCCAATGATGGTCGTATGCGTGTTTGGCGCCGTGCAGGTGAGCGCCACAATCAGGACTGCATACGACCGAGGCACACAGGGCCAACACCCGGCATCATGGTGTGAGGATCGAAATCCTACACTGGCCGTACACCTCTGGTGATCGTCGAGGGGACACTGAATAGTGCACGGTACATCCAAACCGTCATCGAAACCATCGTTCTACCATTCCTAGACCGGCAAGGGAACTTGCTGTTCCAACAGGACAATGCACGTCCGCATGTATCCCGTGCCACCCAACGTGCTCTAGAAGGTGTAAGTCAACTACCCTGGCCAGCAAGATCTCCGGATCTGTCCCCCATTGAGCAAGTTTGGGACTGGATGAAGCGTCGTCTCACGCGGTCTGCACGTCCAGCACGAACGCTGATCCAACTGAGGCGCCAGGTGGAAATGGTATGGCAAGCCGTTCCACAGGACTACATCCAGCATCTCTACGATCGTCTCCATGGGAGAATAGCAGCCTGCATTGCTGCGAATGGTGGATATACACTGTACTAGTGCCGACATTGTGCATGCTCTGTTGCCTGTGTCTATGTGCCTGTGGTTCTGTCAGTGTGATCATGTGATGTATCTGACCCCAGGAATGTGTCAATAAAGTTTCCCCTTCCTGGGACAATGAATTCACGGTGTTCTTATTTCAATTTCCAGGAGTGTAAAAATCTATAAACGACAGATTGCAATTAAATAAAATCTGCAGTTACTATCTTAACGACTTTGAATTATGAGTACGATAGTAGAAGTGCTTTTGAGAGTGTGGCATATTTCAGCAAAACACTTATTGATTTATATGGTCCAGCAATTAAATAAAATGTAAGTTGAATAACAGGGAAACAATAGATTCCTACAGCACATGATCAGTCATGAACAACAACATAGCTCGCGAAATATACACTTCTAAACGCACACTACGTCTTCACTGTAGAACCCACGGAAATCTCACAAACGCACAAGTCAGCACTACGAAATATTTCTATCTTCCGTGATCACACGTAAACCGCTCCACACTCTCCAAGTCCCTCTCGCGACTGTGCGTCCGTCGCGCCGTAGCGCCCAGCACTTCTGGTGTCATGTGCGACTGTCCCTCGCGCCGTACTCTCCCGAACTCCCTTGTCCTCTCTTGAAAGAATGCTCTTCTCCCGCTTCTATTCAGTCTCCCCATTCACGAGCGCTGTGGTTGGCTAGAGCGCTCGCGCCATGTCGTCAAGCTAACGCACCCACAAACATATTTAAGCACATACGAAATACTGAATCTACATTTAAATACTTGAAATTAAATAAATATTCCTACGGCTGGACCATAAACACGCTCTAACACACATTATTAAATATATAAACAATTAAATAAACATACATCGAAAGAGAAGCAAAAGGAAGGGCAGGAGCCTAATGTCTCTGTGCTTTCTAAAACATAGTAAATATTTAACCAATTTCTTCACGATTAGTTTACATCGGATATAAACAAAGACATAGATGAATAAATATATTTACAAGCATGCTGCTACCGTTTTTTCGTGTAACTGTGGAGTACTTATGGCCTGACGCGATAGATAGTAATCTGACACTTTGGCCTCCAATAACGCACGTACTATTTAAGTTACATGCCTGTAATTCATACCAATTTAGGTTTACACTAATAGCTTTCTAAAGACATGGCGATCGACAATATCGGATGAAGCGGTTATATTTTGGAATATCGTTGGTGGGCGTTACTTGTATAATTTACCGTCGGATACTAAACTTTAAACTAATAAAGGTATTGAAAATCTGATTACACCATCAGAATCGTCGTGCAAATAATAGTAATGTACATGTTTCTTTTTTAAGTTTCATGATTAATCTGGCTACTATTAATTTCTATTAGATCTACCATTAAGGTTTCACAAAGGGCGCCATCTTTGGCACTCCCGGCATAGACATCTCCTTCATCGATACAAAGCACCGTCCTCGTCACAGCGGAATTGGCAGACACGTGGCTGGGCCATGCTCTGGGGCTACTGTTTTAGTCCGGCTAACGTCGGGCACCGCGTGGTGCGCCTGCCGAACGGTCCTCGCCCGCCCAACGGCCCGTGCAGCCACTACTTCCTCAGAACTTAGAATATTTTCAGGGTGCCACGACTCGCCCATTACCTCAGAAGCTCATTCTCATCAACACTCCATCCCCCACCACTATTTCCTCCACTTGTCTACAGAGTTTTCTATTGAAATTATCTTCTTTTCTAGCAGCCACTGTCACTTTCGCGTCAAACTCTGGTCTTTCATTATACCTTCCACTTCTTATAATACCAAATGAGGCTTCAAAAGCGGCAAACTAATCAATATCTTTCTTAATACTTCCACTATTTTATTGTTATTATTCTTGTAACTGGTGTGTGTTGTTACTAGTCAGATGTAAGAGAAGACCTTATGGTCCTAATCCGGCCAGGCTACATAGGCAGTAAATAAATAAAGCAAAGAAATAAACGATGGCCAAAAAAATTAAAAATAAATTATAATTTACCTTTCTTACGAGTAGGAGACTTCCTTCGTTTGTAAACCATTCCAGAATGCCTTAGCTCTCGTTCTACTGTGAACTAGCTGACACAAGGTATCCCAGGAGAAAAGGTCAATATTCAGGAGTACGACGGGAACGATCATCCGAAGCAAAAATGTGCAGTAAACATGGGCTCTAAAACGCATACCTCAAATGTTATTAGCACTTCTTCATCTTCTATACCCTTAGAAAAACAATTCTGCTATACGCTTCTTACTTTCCATATTTAGTGGGGAGGTAGTACCGACCAAGCTTTCAGCAAAAGGGACTTGTTTCACATTATCGAAGGTGATGATGTGCTCATGGCTCTTAAGGTATGCGTTTTAGATCACTTGTTTTCTAAGCCATTTGCTACGGATGATCGTTTGTGTCATATAACTCCACATTGACCATTCCTCATGGGACACTGTCTACAATGTCTCTGCAGTGCTTTCGCACTTAAGCCCTTCTATATCTCCTCGTTATTCCCCCCTCCCTCTGGCTTGGTTTTTCGAGGCTTAATATTCCCCTGTTCGCCACATCCTTACTTCTTATCACCCCATGTTTTCTCACTCACCATCTGTTGCACACACGAAAGGTTGATGAGCACAGCGTCCCCCACATGTGCGTGTGCGGCAGGTGCACTCGTTCCTGATCACGAACCTGGCGATCGGCGACCTGTTCATGGGGTCGTACCTGCTGATCATCGCGGCGGCCGACGCACACTACCGGGGCGTGTACTCGGTGCACGACCGCGACTGGCGCTCCAGCGCCCTCTGCAGCCTCGCCGGCTTCATCTCCACCTTCTCCAGCGAGTTTTCCGTCTACACGCTCACAGGTCAGCCACGCTCCCTTTGCACAGTTACCAGACTATCAATTACTGCTCCTGAAGCACTAATCCAAGCAGGCGCTTTCTGTTATGCTCCATCCCTTTGTATTTGGTCTTTGGGCTACTTAAAACATGTCCACAACATTACTAATTCAGTAAACAAGCCAACCCCGATGTTCGCCGGTTTACATTTAGAACAGCAGCTACATCTGGAGCACTATATTTACACTTGATGGGCAATCACTGAGATCCCAGACGATGGCAAGAAATGTCATATCGTAGTTAGAATGTATTTGGATTTAATAGCTGGCCAGGTACAAGTAGGACACCCGCTTTGAAGGTTCCGTACAAATTAGACTATGTATGTAGACAGAGCATCCATTTTTTTCAGGAATAGAGAATCTCCAAGACTTTGTTGCCTCTTATCGACAATGATACTCGTAAGATATCGGTCCCAGGCTCTACAAGACATTCGAGAATATTTTCGTTTCAAGTTTGTAACCGGATAAAAAATGACTATCTATATAATTTTCTGATATTTTCTGATATTGTTTTTACTTGGGAAAGCTCACTTCGTGCAAAATTTCACGATTGTACGACAACTGAAACTATCATACGGGTTTTAATGAGTGCGGGTGTGAGTGTCAAAGATGTGAAATAAATGACCGTTATCTTTTCATTTCATTGACGTAGAAGCTTAACCACTGTACACCACCACTTTACTCCACACTTCAGCATGTGGCATGAATTTTAAAATGATATATGTAACCGTTTATGGTAAAGAAAGGGTATCAACGGACGGAGGAACAGACCTAAGTCAGATAACAAACAATTTCGTGTGATATAACTACAAATTCAGTATCTTCGTGTTTTTCCTTTACTTCTACAGTGAAACCTAGCTTCGTACCGAATTTTATGGTTCTAGATCAACGTTCTAGATCAACGGAAAGTCCCTATAAATTTTATTGAGTGAATTTGCGAGTATAAAAATAAGTGACGCAAATTGCCGCATCTTTTCATTACTTTGACTTAGAAGCTTCAATTTTTTACGCTTTTTTACACTGCTAAGGGTCCGTAAACAGCGTAGCCTAAATTTCAGCTCGGTGCGTCCATCCATTCCCCTGCAGCCCTGCAACCAGGCGACTAGCACGAGTTCTTGTCAACATAAGTCATTTTAGATTACAAAAACATTTAGTTTAGTACTGATTACGTGTATTAGTATGTTTTATAAGCGACCCGTTAAAGGTTTCATTTTTCTTTGCGTAATATAGCAGAAAACGCGAAAAGGTCGTACAATCGGGTTACTGTCGTATTTTCTGCTTACGTTTTGCCGCAGCAAATCTATAGAACTTCATTTAATTGTTCTTTGCTCTATCCAGCAATTTAACTGTAGCGTACCTCCTCATTATCTCACATTTCCAGAAAGTAGTGTAAAGTTTAAGTCGTTGTTTCAGAAACATTCCACTGTTGTTTTTGTTTTCATAGTTGCGTATAGGCCAAATTTTTGGAATCCCATTTTCGTTTTTAGCTGTAATGTAACTGACTTATCCTTAATAAACTATTACGTTCATCATGAGGGAAAAGTGCTTGACTTGCCGTAGAATTGGTAGTTTGGGTCTTTGGTGTGAAGGGTGCTGTAGTTTTTTCCATGTGGGTGACTCTAGTGGCTTAGGAATAGGGGAAGTAAATGAGACTCGTCAGCGGTTTTGTAGGATATGTAGTAGAAATAGGAAGATACTAGAACCGGGGGGGCGGGGGAAGGTTGCGGCCTTCAGGCTGAGTTAGACGAGGCCAGGGGAGATCTTGACAGGTGAAGGAGTGAGAAGGGTAAAGAGAGGTGGGAAATGGCAACAGGCAACAGGAGTAACAGGGTCAACTGGCAGACAAAATAGCAGGAAAGGTAAAGGGGGGAGGCACTGTCAAGAGTGATAAGATACTAGTGGTATTAGGGCTCAGAAAAGAGTCTATTTTAGTAGTTTTAAGATAGATTAGGATTGAGACAAACCTTCAGTTTGAGAAAGAAAGGGATTTCCTCTGCCTCGTGATGACTGGGTGTTGTGTGATGTCCTTAGGTTACTTAGATGTTAAGTCCCATAGTGCTCAGTGCCATTTGAACCATTTTTTGAGAAAGAAACAAAAAAACATAATTGTAACTTATTACATCAGCATAAACAGCTTTTGCCTAACAATTTTCAACCATCAGCAGAAATTTCAAATCTACCCAGTTTTAACTCATTCAAAGCGAAATCTCAGCTATCATTATAACATTAAAGTATTCGAGGACTGGCAAATAAAATTAATGAATTAATTATCTGCATAGACGATTAGAGTCCTCAGACGCAGCTGACATAATCTGCCTCTCTGAACATCATGTGACCACTGGTATAGGACTTTTAAGCGTTACAGGGTTTAGTTTAGCATCTCACTTTTGTAGAGCAGAAATGGAGAAAGGAGGAGTTGCCACATTCATCAGGAACTGTCATAAACTTAAGAACGTAGACATTCATAAATTTTGCCTAGAACAGCCTATGGAAGCATTTGCAACAGAAGTAGAATTTCACAATAATCCTTCATAATATTAAGTGCATATGGAGCTTCTGCAGGTAACTTAAATCTGTTCATAAATCACCTTGAAGCTGTACTGGTCCATTTAACAACCAAAAACAAAGAAACAGTGGTTGCTGGTGACTTCAATGTAGGTTTCCTTAAAGACTCTCCCAATAAGAACTTATTTGAGTTAGTAACACTATCATTCAACTTAATTCCCACTATAAAGTTCCCCACTAGGGTAGCCAATTGCTTACAAACAGCCATTGATAATATCTTTATTGAAAAGTCCAACAAACAATATTATATTCCAAAACACATAGTCTATGGCCTCTCAGACCATGACATGCAGTACCTTCTGTTAAATGTTAACACAGAACAGCATATAAAATGTGGTAAATCTAAGCTCAAGAGGGTAATCAATAATCAATAAGCAAAAAATTGATTGTCTTAGGACACTCTTCAGAGACATTCACTGGCATGATGTTTACAGTACTCATGGCATGAATGAAAAATATAAAGAGCTTACCTTATTAGAACACTGTTTTCGCCCCAAGCTAACCAAGGTTTGAGCAAAGTCTACAAAGAAGCCATGGATTACTGAAGGAATAGAGGTATCTTGTAAAACAAAAAGAAAACTGTATCTGCCATTCTGAAATAATTCTGATGTTGATTGTATAGCACATTACAGGAAATACTGAAAAATATTTTAGACAAGAAAGACATCAAAGCAAATATATTGCAAGGAAAATATAGTCATATGAGATAACAAAATAGAGACATGGGACATAGCAAAGGAGGAGACTGGTAGAACCAGACATGAAGAGGGACAAATAACATTAAGAGTAAATGATACATTGGTGACAGATGTGTATAGTGTTGCAGAAGTTTTTAACAAACATTTTATAACTCTTCCTGAAAAGATGGGGTTGTCAGGTTCTGTAGATGCTGCTATGGAATACCTCAGACCAAACATTTGTAGTAACATCCATAATATGAGTTTGACCTTCACTATACCAGCAGAAGTAATGACCATCATAAAATCTTTAAAATCAGAAACATCTAGTGGGTATGATGATATATCAACAAAGTTAATTAATGAATGTGATTTTGAGTTAAGTAACATATTAAGCTATCTGTGTAACCAGTCGTTTATCACTGGAATATCTGCTAAATGGTTGAAATATGATGAAGTTAAGCTACTGTTTAAGTAGGGAGTTAAAGAAATAGCATCAATCAAGAATACTACATACAAGAAGAAGGTTTACCCGTTGGTTCACTTGTCTCAGGAACATTAGGCAACGTTTTTCATGAATCACACAGGAAAACTAAAATTTGAGGAGATAATAACAAAGAGTGGGTTTACCTATCAATGTTTGAAGACATAATAACAAAGAAAAGTCACATCATCATCTACTGTTACAGATACTTGGATGACATAATATACATGGTAGATGAACATAAAAATAGAATACATCAACTACACATAGACATCAATATTGTACACGAAAACATAAAGTTCACAGTAGAAGAAGAACAAGAAAACACTCTCAACTTTTTAGACAGAACCATAAGAAAAGACAATAACAAACACACATTCGACATATACAATAAACTCAAAAGTGACATTATCTTAAATGAAACTTGAAACCACCCACAGAGCCACAAGCAAGCACCAATAAAATACATTTAAAACAGGCTGCACAGGATCCCCTAAACACATCTAATTACCAGAAGGAGTTAGCCGTTATAAAACAAATAGCGTTAAAAATGGACACAAAGAAATAATGGTAGACATACCAAACAAAAACATAAAAGGTCAAATATGGGAGAAAACTAGCCAGACCACACTAATTAGTACAACTTGTACTACAACAAAAAAATTGGCATACAGTGACCTATCACAACAAACGCACCCATAAAATACGAAACATATTAAAAAAATCAAGGGATAAGCACTGCTTACAAAACAAACAATTCCACACAAAAGCACATCCCAAAACTAACATCAAAAGTAGACAGATACCAACAATGTGGAATCTATCAGATCAGTTGCGGAGATTGTGAGAAGATATACATTGGAATGACTGGCAGGACATTTGACACCAGATATAAAGAACACATCAAACCATTCAAATATGCACAAGTCATTCAACATTTGTGGGTCATCTAAAAGAAGAACACCATAGATAAAGCAATATTGAAAACAATATGAATATCATAAAAATCACTAAAAACAGACACCTCCCTCCTTTCCAAGAAAATTGAAAACAATATGAATATCATAAAAATCACTAAAAACAGACACCTCCCTCCTTTCCAAGAAAATTTCCACAGACAAAATGCATTAACTCAAAATAAACAGTTACTCAATGACCAGATAAATATTGGAAAATATATAGAATAATTGATGAAATCACATGAAAAAGAAAACAGCCTTTTCCTTCCTTCACAACCCTCTCAAAACTCCCTCCTCCCTCGCATTTCATTTCACCTCTCGCTCCTCACCTTCTCCTCTAACCCACACTCCAGCACACTGTTATGTACTTATGTCCACACATCTTGGTTTCTTCTCCCAAAATAAATAAATAAAAATAAATCTCTACCATCATTCCTCCTCTACTCTCATATAGTATCTAAATATGCACAAACATACTTAAGTAGAATGATACACATGCAATAATCTAATTTAAAAAATTATATTTATAGGTCAAAGACAAAGTAGTGGGAAGATTATTTTGGCAACACTACAAAACACAAACATCGACATATACTTGAAGTACTAAAACAAAGAGAATACAGTGGTGTGCATAAAACTGTGTTGTGAGAAATGCATAGTGCTGTAGAACATATAAAAAGTAGACGAAAATTATCAGCTTCTAAAACACACAAATAACGATGTGCTAGCAGACGGTATTTCCGGATGTAAGCGAGAAAGCAGCCGAAAAATCACCGTAAGTGAAAATGAAAATCTAAATAAACTTAATTGCAGACCTCTGATGATGCTTTACCTGAATAAAGCGAAACGCGTCTGGTGAAAATATCAAAAAATTTTGTAGTTTCAAAGACGCATCAAAAATACCCTCATGAAGAGTAAAAGACATTCACGTGGAAGTCCACAGGCAGTTGATATTAGGGGAAGATGCAGAGATTGTTTCAAAGAGCAATTACTTGTGATGAAACTTGGCTACTTTGGTTTTATCCTTATGGCAAACACCAAAGCCCCTTGCCCTAAAATCTATAACTGCTGGCTTTTCGGGAAACTTACGGCTATTTCAGTTTGTATATTCATCGAATGCTTTATCAGCATTATCTACATACATACGCACTAGTAACTGACGATAGAACACGGATGCTCTGTAAAATTTGCAATTCCATATCTCGCGCAGAAGATCATATATTCATAGAACAGGTTGGATGCTTCCCCACGATAATACACGGCCGCATATTGCAAATGTTTTAACCGACTATGTTCTAAAAATTAACTTGTAGTGCACTCCCCACTCTCCCTATAGTTAGGATTTGACCCCATGAGACATTTTTCTATTCCATTACATGATAAATATTTCCGTGGCAGACATTTTCCATCAACAGAAGGAGTAGTGAAGACTGTAGAGGCGATTCTGTAGGACGTTTCATTAAATGTATTTCGCCATGTCTTTGCAGAGTGACGAAGACGCTAGGCTGAGTGCATCGCATCCGAAGGAGACTGTTTAGAGAATGGCCATCATAATTATAAGAATCAGTAAGGGAATGCTGTTAACAATAAATTATGATCATTCGTTAACGAACAACACTCGTAGTGTACATTTCTACAATTACTTCTTTTCCAAGACAACAAAATCAAATAACACAATATTGTGAATGAGCCTTAATGCGTTTTGAAGATTACAACTAAACTTGTGTACTAGTAGTAATTTTAGAGATACTTGCATTTATTGGTTCTATATGTTAAATGTAACTTCGTTCTCATTACTTTACCAATAATGTATTCAAAACAAACCTTTTCTAGTGTGTCGACATATCGTAAATAATAAGCGACACTGGTATGTCACATACAAGAAAGGAGAGCACCATACACGCATTCGTGAACAGTTAGTACTTTCCTAGCTTATCCCCTACAGCTCGTGTTCCAAAATGTGTCAATGTATTATATTTTTCAGAAGACATCTCCCTGATGCATTCGACATCAAAATTGTCAAATTTAACGTTATATAGATGTTCCCAACGATAGTCGTTTTTCCAAAAGATCATTCACCATTAGAACACGGACTTGAGTGAACTGTTTTGTACTCTATGCGCTGATAGCGTACAGTGGACTCCACTGTAAAAAATTACACGTAGGTAATTTAATATAATTTTTGCGTACCGTTGTATTAAAATTGGATCTAACGTCCCACATATTTGCACGCCAATGGCAGCATGTTCAAATCTTGGAGTCCTGAAGACAATAAATACTTCGATACTCGAAGCAGTTTGTCATTTATTAGTCCACTCATGTTTCTGTCTCATTGCGGGATTGTATTTTTCGAATATTCCTAAATACAGTCCTGCAAATTCGCAGCAAAACAGCGCGGAATTTTCGACGTCAGTGTCATAACCACTTGACCTCACATATTTATTTACGCTGTATTTCATCGTTTGCAGGTTAGTTATTTTCACATAGGGTGCTTCTAACACTGTTTTTCTACCGTAGAGCAACAACACACCAAAAATACTTCGCCACAGTGGAATAATAAAAATCGAAAACGGACGATAATGTAAAGTGTATCTTGAAAATCATGTGAACAGCCGTCTGATGATGAACTTGCCAGTTCGAAACCGGTAACGGCGCTACTTACCTAAATAAATAGCAGTATTAATAGTGGCTGGTTGCTGTTTTCATCTTTGTAAGAATTAACCTACATTAACCCTAGAAACTATCGCTGAAGAATTTTCCAGTGCGTTGGACCGCAGATGATATCCGTGGTGTCACTCTTATGCCATTGTGGTGTTCCAAGGAAGAAGTTAATGACAGTCTTCCTGGTTCAGGACGCCAGAAAATTGAAGACTGATGTCTGGACCATTGCACTGGAGTGGCATAGGAGTCTTCGCTGGTAGCAGTGCGAGTTCAGCACAAATTAAAACGAATTTAGTCATCAGAGGGGGGACCGTCGAGGAGTGGGATTCTACGAAGGTAGTAACTAGCCACGTATACCCACACGTTAGTGTTCAACCCGCCTTGGATTGTCTCAAGCAGTTCGCTGCTGTAGGGATCAATGGCACAGTGATGTATTTAATGAACAGAGCAGATTCTGCCTAGCAGTCAGTGATCGACATTTCGGAGTCCAGCACCAACTTTCGGAGTGTACCAGTTGCGCACGGACGACCATCTGTAGGTATCATATTGCAACTAGCCTAATCTGCTATTGCTAGTGGTCTGGAATTCGTTCAGGGAACAGTGAATAGTGCAGGATACATTCAGAATATCATCCACTCTATTCTGAGCCACTTCCTATTACCTCAAGATGATTCAAGCCAACGCCCATGAATTTATTCCTTGCATTACCCGACGAACTCTGCAAGATGGTCGTAAGCTGCTATGGTTAGCACAATCAGCAGACAACCCTTCCGTTTATTATGTATGGGACATGATGGAAAGATATGTTCTTTCGGACTTCACTAATGCCTAACTTTCCTTAAGGAATTCCACCAGATGGAAGTAGGATGAAACTCTGAGCTTAAATCCTATAGTTCTATTATTACCTGAGTACAACTCAGCACGACTGCACATGGAATCAATGGGGAATTACAGAATACTCCTGCATAAGAGGTTACGAAAATTAATTTCATTATTTTCTTAGCGACTATCTTGCAGGAAGTTTCCGCAAGATAGACAAATTCAAGAGCAGAGTCTTCTGCGGTATTCAGTCACCGTAACACAGTACTTCATTTTTTGTCTTGAAAGACCTTTACGTTTCCACGATAAATATGGACTGAAAATGTTCCATGAAAACTTTTGAGGTCATATCTGTTTGTTCTTTAACCTTTGTACACAGAATGAAATAAGAAAAAATTTCGTTTAGTGAATTACTTGTAACTTTATTTTTTAAAGTTTTTTTGTAGCTAAGAGTCAGAAAGAGATCCATCACACTATAGGCAAAAACCAATGATTTTTGATTTTTCGGCATTTTTGTTAATACTAGAGGTTGTCACTTGTTTCATACGCTTTGAAGCAGGCAATTAGACCTTGAAGTTCTTACACCTGTGAAGAGGATGATAGGAAGTGTTAGATTAGTATGAAATCATCTCTCCATCGCTTTGCTGGCCACACGCTGATCAGCCAGAATATAATGGTCATCGCCCTGCTATTGATATGAACCCTTCCAGGTGATAAAGGTATCACCTGGTGAGGAATGGCTGCTAGTCAGACACACGCATGCAATATCAGCAAGCGTGCTGTGCGTGTGTAGAATGGGGAAGGCGCGCGATCTGCCTGAGTTTGACCGAGGGTAGACGGTGATGGCGTGGAGTCTCGGCACGAGCATTTCGGAAACTTCACGACTTGTCGGGTGATCGAGAGGTACTGTGGAGTGTGTCTTCAACACGTGGCGAAACCAACGTGAAACCGTGTCCAACCGTCGTGGCGTTGGGCGGCCACCCCTCATTACAGATGTCGGACATCGTAGTCTGAGAAGACGGTTAAAACAGGACAGGCAGCGAACTGTGGTGGAATTAACATAAGACTTTATTCCTGGACAGAGTACAAGTGTGTCTGAAGACACAGTGCGCCGGACACTCCTAACTATGGGCTGCCGCAACCGACGACCGATGCATATGCCTATGCTATCACCACGACCTGAGCAACTACGACCGAAATGGACACTTGACCATCGTCACTGGACGCTGGTGTAGTGGCAGAGCGTTGCATGGTCTAATTAATCGCGACACCTTCCTCATCATGCGGAGGGCAGTGCGGGAATCCATCGTCTTCCAGAGGAACAGCTCCCTGACACCTTTACTTTGGGACAGAGACAAGCGGGTGGTGGCTCCACTCCCAGTCACATGGCCATCCGCTGATCCAGTGGAGCTCGCGCAAGGCAGCATGGCGGACAAGCAGTATCGTAAACTAGTTGCAGCCCGTGTACACCACTTTATGGCGACTGTGTGTTCTGACGGCACCTTGTCACAAGGCCAGGAGTGTGAAGGAGTGGTTCGAGGAACACTGGGGCGAGTTCCAATTAATGTGCTGGGCCTCAGATCCCCATTTCTGAACCCTATCGAACACATCTGACACGTGATTGAACTTGGTGTCAGACCTCATCAGCCTCCTTCCAGGAATTTTCGGGAATTAGGTGACTTGTTCGTTCAGATGAGGTGCCAACTTCCTCCATTGACCTACCAAGGTCTCATTGCTTCCACAACACGACACGTAGCAGCTGTTATTGATGCCATTGGTGGACGTACAGGCTATAAGGTGGTCGGTCATAATGTTCTGCCTGATCAGTGTACATCACGTGGATAAAACATTCTTTGGAACCATTGCTTGAAGTTTTAAATTATTTATTTTTCGAAAAAGTATAAAGTATATGTCCATAAATTGTCACGACAATACACTTAAATATCTTTTTTCCCTTACTAAATGTTCCTGTTACTGACCTAGTAGCTAAAACGTTAGGCTGGAAACAGAGTATAATCACAGCTATCCAGGTAAGAAGTGAATATTTATGTGCAACATTAGTCAAAAATGTGCATCCAATTTAATTAACTCTTATGATATGAAATGTGCAGTAATGGTGTTATTAATAACCTAACACCTCTGGAAGTAAGACGAAGTTTCGATTGAGGTCCGCCAAAACCCTGTGAAATCGTGTAGCATGAAAGAGTCTTCTTATTTTGCTTGGTCCTTTGTTCCGTACCGCTAAATCGGAGTGGTTATGAACGGTTTTGATGTGATGTGGTTAGTTTAAGGGATTGTCAGATGCCCCTCCCCCCCCCCCCCCCGCCCCCTCATATCCTCCGGAATGGAATACGTAACCAAACTGTGTGTGTGGTGTTATCGATGTGAACGTGAGCGGAACTTTTCTAAATGTTCGCGAACCGTGTAACACTGCCCGGCATGCACTTAGTGGTGCTTTAAAACACACTGTTATTTGGGCAAGTGTAACATGAGAGGGACTGAGAGCAGTTAAACGTGTTTTGGGCCTTATCGCCAAACAAGGTTTATCCACATCTTTTGTATGGAGGGAACATTTCTTGGAGTAACGTACCTCCTCATGCAGGAGCAGGAGCAATGACTTTTTCCTCAACTTAGTGGACATAATTTTTAGAGTTCCATTCCACAGTCGGTAAAAACGGAACCACTATAGGATCGCTTTGTTGTCTGTCTGTCTGCCCGAGTATTAATCACCCTATATCTCAGTAACGAGTACACATATCAACTAGTAAACATATCAAGTTGCAATCTATGTCACATATTAAGTTAATGGAAAAACTTTAAGCTTCTAAGTCAATGCAATGAAAAGACACTGCCATTCCTGACATTCGCAAACTCACTCATCAAAATGTATAGTATACTTCCCGTTGAAATTTGGCAAGAAGCAAGGCTTCATACTACAAGAAAAGGTAAAAATCCGTTAACTTTTAATTTCTGATTATATAACACGAAGAACTATGTTTTTGTCATTTTTCTCGGCCTGTCTATCTGTCCGTCTGTGAACACCCTCTTACCACGGAACAGTTTGGCACATCAGTTGCAATTTGTGCCACATACTAAGGTAAATATACTTTCGGTGTAAAATTTTTAAGCTTATTAGTCAATTGAGTCAGAAACACGGTCATTTGGGTAATTCCCGTTAACCTACAACCATGAAAGTTGGCAAGAAGCAAGCTTCCACAGTAAAACTGAAGGAAAAACTCCGAAATTGCTACTTTGTAATTATATCACACGAAAAAAATATTTTGTTGTCGTTTGTTATCCGACTTCGAACTTGAAATTAAAATATTCTAGAAACTTCTGCACAGCCTGAGAGCAATATCTCGCCAGTATCACGCTCGACAAAAGGCAAATAACATAAATATCCCCGTTTCCTCGAATGGATAAACTGTCTTTGTACATAATGAAGTGTGTACAGAAGCTTCAGTGCTCGAGTCCTATACACACCTGGGGAATTTTTCTATTTTTATGCCAAATCATATTTGAATTAATCATTTCCTCGACGATGGGTAGATTTTATACCAAGAGGACCACAGTGAAGTCTTGGTTAACCAGATTTCCTTGTTTCCAGCCCTGTGACATTTCATTGTGGGTCTTTGTAAGAGAGAGAGAGCTGATTTTGCACCTCTACCAACAGCTCTGGCTGACTGCGAAAGCATATCACAGTTGTGACAACGTCGGTAACACAAAAGCGAACTCTTCATGAGTAGGACGTATTCGGCTATCGGTTAGGCCTCAGATATTATACGTGCGGAATAAGGAGGCCACAGTGAAAATATACAATCTAAATTCATATTATAAAACTTCCTACCTCCGTCTGTATATAGATTACTTATCTCCAAATAACAATGCACGTAATAGAAGTTCTTCAATAACCTTGTACATTTTCCCCTGTACTTGTAGTTATGGGGAATGACAAGCAGTAACAAAATGTAAATTTGTATGGAACAGTGATCACGCTGGACCGTTTTCTGGTGATAATATTTCCGTTCCGGATCCGGAGGCTGGAAATGTCCAAGACCCGCATGCTGATGGCGGCGGGCTGGGCGGTTGCAGCGTTCCTGTCCGGCTTGCCGCTCTTCAGGATAGACTACTTCAGGTGAGTCCACGGCGCTGGCGGCGCATCGTGTGGGGGTAGGCGTAGTGCCACTGCGATGTGGAAAAGCTCTTGGACACCACTACTGCTTCGTTCGAGTGGTTTCGTTTTTCTTCTCAGAACTGGCCTCACACACAGGTGCACTCTTTTTGAAAAATAATTGTTATTTCTCTTTCAATCTATGTGGTGGACTGGTGGCAGATAGAACCGATCTTCAGCCAAAAGTTACAGTTATATGGAAGACGTAAAAATATAATGCATGATTTTCTTAAAAGTACTTCTGTGACAATATTTACAGCCTTGAAACGTTTTGAACGATTTTATATTATAGTTACATTATAACCACTGATTACAATGAGAAAGATGCTGTGGTTTAATGATAATGATGATAACAATTTCATAATGGAGGTAAAAAGCTAAGTATGACTATGGGGCCTCGCGGAGCCGCAGGTAGTGATGTCAGTTAAATGGTGAGAGGGAGAGAAAGGAAATTGGAATAATGGTATGAGATGGAGCGTCATATCTAGAGCTGGAGAGAATGGGGTGTGTCAGGACGGATTTCATCACTGGGGCCTGGAAGTTGGTTGAAATGCGGCAGGAGAGGATGGACAACGAGTAAAGGTGCATGGTAGGTGGGATATTGATAGAGTGGCTTAGCTGGATACTTGAACATGTCTTCAGACGCCGAAGTATTTGGTGCCTGGACAGGGCTAGGCCATCAATGCAGCCCCTGGGCTGTGTGTTGAATGGTAAGGAGGTCGAGTGTCAGTCCTAAATACTTAACAGCCTAAGGCAGACATATGGGTTGATTGTAGATGGAGAGGTGCAAATCCGGACAACGGAAACGCCAAGTGGTGCAACCGCATATGGTGAATGGGCTTTTCAGTGGATTTGCTACAATTTCTCATACGTGCCATCCATCGACCGGAAGATTCATGTGACGTTGGAGGGAACCGTGGAAGAGTAGGAGGATGTGGTGAGTAGGTGCGTATTTAGAGTCGTCAGCGTATTGCCGGAAGTGGGTGAGAAGAGGGAGGGGATTGAAGGACAGTATTTACCACACGTATCGCCAACATGGTTTCCCGAAACAGCGATCGTGTAACTCACGAGACCCAAACAATATTAGATACAGGCTATCAGTTAGATGCCATTTTCCTTGACTTCGGGAAGGCTTTCGATACAATTCCGCACTGTCGCCTGACGAACAAAGTAACAGCCAGCTGTGTGGCTGGATTGAACAGTTTTTAGCAAACAGAGCACAGCATGTTGTTCTCAATGTAGAGACGGCTACAGACGTTAAAGTAACCTCTGGCGTGCCATAGGGGACTGTTATGGGACCATTGCTTTTCACCAGATATGTAAATAACCTAGTATATAGTGTCGGAAGTTCCATCCGGCTTTTCGCGGATGATGCTGTAGTATACAGAGAAGTTGCAGCATTGGAAAATTGAAGAGAAATGCAGGAAGATCTGCATCGGATAGGCACTTGGAGCAGGTAGTGGCAAGTGACAGCATAGACAAATGTAATGTATTGCGAATACATAGAAAGAAGCATCCTTTTTTGTATGTTACATGATATCGAAACAAACACTGGTAGCAGTTACTTGTGTAAAATATATGCGAGTATGCGTACGGAACGATTTGAAGTGCAATGATCATATAAAATTAATTTTTGGTAATGCGGGTGCCAGGTTGAGATTCATTGGGAGAGTCCTTAGAAAATGTAGTCCATCAACAAAGGAGGTGGCTTAGAAAACACTCGTTCGACCTATACTTGAGTATTGCTCATCAGTGTGCGATCCGTACCAGGTCGGGTTAACAGAGGAGATAGAGAAGATCCAAAGGAGAGCGGCCCGCCGAGGCACCGCAAGCCTAATGGCGTTGTTACGATTAAAATATTTTCAGTCTTTAGCAAAGACGATGCATTTCTGACTTTTCATTTACTCTGATACGGTGGTTTTGTTAAAACTCGATCATCGTCGAAACGATATTACAACGAAATACATCGTAACTGTTTATTGGAAGATGGGCATCTTGCTAGGCCTGGTGTCGGGCTCGAATTCTGGTACACTCGTGTTTAATTATTCGTCCTTTCGCACTATTTCATATTTAAGGTGATATCTGAGATCATTTTTCGTCAATGACGGGATGGCATTATCAACAATCCAGTACCAAAGTTCTACTGGTTAGAGACGGGAAGTACAGATACCTCGCTTTTAAAGACCAGAACGGTTTCTAGTTCTCGGAATACCTAGGACTTTCCTCCTTCCGCAACGTTTTGTGGCTCTAATCCTTATCAGTTTCTCTCAGCTGCCCAAGAATTAAAAATGGGAAAGCGCGTCCTTCATACACGATTATTGAATTTTGGTAACAGCTCACGAGGTACCACACTGCGAAAGTAACAGTGGGTATGGGTAGTACGCTATAGAGTTGAAGGCTTGTAATTTTGTAATTAATTCCCTCGGGGTTGTTTATGTTGTAACCGTATCATAAACATGTTTATTATAGTTAATTTATATAATTCCCTATTTTTATCAACGTAGAGTGATGAATGCATAAATTGAAAGAGACAAAGCCGACTTAATATATTAAGCAATGTTCAAATGTTACTTAGAATACATGACATCGAAAATTAATTATTTGGGACGGAGAGCAGTTAACTCTTTGGCAACTCGAAAAATTTCTATGAAAGGTTATTATGCGAACGGAAGAAATAGTCAATAATGCAGCAACGATGCTCGACAGCAAAAGACAAAATTTTACCGTAGCATGAATCGAATAATAGAATGGAATGTTCTTATAGTTTCATGAGTTACATACCAAACAACATCAAGTTAAAAAGTGAGACATACTCGTATCCCTCATGATACAGTATGTTGAAATACAAGTTTTTGCTAATTCCGAAAGGTCACATTGCCGGCTCACAAAAAGGAAATGTTAATTGCGAAGGAAATATTCAACCAACATGTTTAAATGAAACCACTGTTAATAGTTGTCATACCCGTGTATGCCCATCACACTACGAATAACAGTCTACGAATAAAGTAATAACATGCGGGTTTACAATACTTGTTTGTGAGCAGAATGGAAGAAACTTAAGTGATTTATAACATCAGATGAAGTTAAATTCATACTGAGAGGACTCTATTAAAACGTTATTGATCTTATGCAGGACACCATCATAACGAAGAAAAGTTGAAAGAAGATTCACTCGTGAAAGATAAAATTAAGGAGAGAGACAAGCTACCTGTATTCACAGGTTAGCGTGTAAGGCCATAATTCACGAGATAGGGAGGTTACCATAAAGTGAAAAGAATATTCTCACCAAATTAATGCCCCGATACCGAAAGATGCCAGTGTGAGTACATGCTTCAAGTAGTTTGTCACAGCTGTCTATGCTTACGTAGGGCTAATTCTTTGTTTAGGTCTCAAAAATAATACGTATTAACCTGTAAAGCAGAAACAGACAAACTGTTTACGTAACTACCGGGGGAGTGGTGTGGTGACCGCACACGCCCCTCCTATCCGCATCCTCAACTGAGGATGACACGGAGGTCGGATGGTCCCGATGGGCCACTTGTGGCCTGAAGACGGAGTGCTTTACGTACTGACAGGTGGAATGTATTCTCTACCTCCATAGAGGTAAATGACGATTACAGCAACACGAAGTGTACCCAACCGCAGAATTAAAATACGTACTTTACACCATAATTAATGAATTCTATGACAGTTAGAAAACAAGGATGAAATTCAAACTAAAATAACTTAATGATAAAAAAGTGGGACAACTGGAACTGATGACGAGTAAACGTGCCATACAGCCATTCATTCGATCGTAAGTCGCGTTCAATAAATTCCGTAGAACAGGAGAGTATTTAGAGACGTGGAACGACTGAAAGTGTATGACAACAGGTAAGAGAAATCGCTGCAAGCTGTTTACGTAGATAATATGCACAGGCAATACCCACTGATGTCAATTTACTCACACTATCTCTCATATAGGCCCCCAATCTGAAAAAAGGCACTACTTACTTGATGCTTTTATTCAACACTTGAAACCATTTACTTAACACCGTGTGCAACACTAGCTCAATTACAAGGTACTGGGCTGTCAGCCGGCTGGTCCTGCCAGGGCTTTTCCTTGGTGGGAGCACTCTCCTCCTCATTACGCCAACTGAGGAGCAACTTTAATGAGAAGTGCCGGGCCTAAACTTCAGAAAGCTGACACTGTTCGGAGAGCAGTGAGCTGACCCCGTAGCCCTCAGTACCGTACCCAAATAAAGACATCGGTTGGAGGATGGCACGGGCGTCGGTCGACTACACATTGCTCTCTAGGCTTGATCTGGCGTCACTTTTTCTTTCTACACTACAAGGTGTCAGTTTACTGTTCAGTTATTGTTAACTGGAATCTAAATCCTCAATTTGAAATATTTTGCTAAATTGCAGAAGCAGTGGCTAACAGGGCACAGTTTACATTGGTTCTTAATGTCTGAAGATTTTCAGTTATCGTTATGTAGTTGCAGCTGGGAAAATTAGGCGAAAGCCACCACGAACTTATTCTATTATTGTCCAGCAATAAGGTTTCTAGGCTTTAGTATGATAGACGCAGTTCCTTCCAAGATAATATGTTAATCTTTACCTTTCAGTAAGAGGGAGAATTCATTTCTTTACTTTGTTGTTTGTACCAAGAATTTATGCTATCAGTGAAAAAGTGTTTCATTGTCAAAATATCTTCAGAGGTACAATGCAACTTAATTTCTTTGTTTTGTCACTAGAATGTTTAGCATAGAAAGGAAATATAAGTGCACTTAAATTCTAACTTAAGATTTTGTGAGCTAATTCCATTCGACCTAAGAATACATAATATGTAGCGAAATGGCTTTAATTACATGCTCATCTCAAGGATAGCGCTGGATGTACCACGATGTTACTAATCCCATGGCTATACTTTATTTTAAACTTTCGTTATTTATTTATTATGTCTCGTAACCTGTAATCCATAATTCTTGCGTTTTATGGATGTATGGAGGACACGATAGATTTTTGTCTCTCTGAGGCTTCTGCTTTAAGTTCCAGTGGCTACCCCGTGTCCAACAAACCGTCGATTTATCATTACCTGTCCGCCAATTACAGTATACTACTTTAGCGTGTAATAAAATCAATTGATTTTCATCTGTGGAACTTATTTAATTTTTCATTGTAAATTGATACATGCGAAAACATATTTCAAATCTGCAAAGATTTATGGAGACACAAATAATATTTGAGCAGCGGTGAGAAATAACTATTTTTTTTAAAGCAAATTACTCATGTCAAGAACTATGATAACTAAAAAAAAAAATCGTCACTCTGAATTTCAACTAGAAATCTGTAGGGAAACATTTAAAGATATATTCTTCTAACATGATATATGAAATTCGGAGCTTGTAGTGACATATTTTTACTTGCTACACTTCATTTTCAGTGCGGAAAATAGAAACAGACGGTTGCAATCTCGAAATTATCCCGTCAGATAGGTTGGCAGCCCGGTTTTAACAGAGACAAGCTGTCCGCGACAGATATCGTCAAAACCGCACTGCCTTGTCAGAGCCACGCAACTGGTAAAGACTGCATCCTCGTTGCTCTCAGTACGACTAATTTTTAAACGAGTCATTTTTCCAGTGTTCACTTCTTTCCATTTCATGATAGTTTAAATCACTAAAATGTCTGTGACTTACTTTGCTATCATATTAACAATGATTCTGTTCTCCTTTATCCAAGAAATTTCTACGGGAGATCCGGTGTTTGCCTAGCCCTGCACATAACTCCAGACAAGCCGAGCGGATGGGAGTACTCCGTGTTTGTATTCCTATGTAAGTACACAATTAAAAAATTTATGTATGTATAATTAACTAATTGTACAACATGAAAACAGTAAACGTTTCTTCAACCATATATTTTACGACTATAAATAATACTGTAATAAAATACTGCTTTTACTTGCAGGAAATCAAATGGTGATCATTGCTGTTAAGCAAAATTTCTCAAATTTTGGTAATGTTGTCTGTGACTGAGAATCAGCAGCGTCCTCGAGACACAAAAGTATGATCCCAGTACTGTAAAAAGTCTGCCTCGAAAAATAGGAGTTATTTGTAGGAATATAAAAAATATAGGAGTCTTGGACAGATCGCCATAAATAATCATTTCACTTTATATGCTACACTTTCGTTTCTCACTTCCTTACAAGGTTGTTTTTTTTCTGTTTTCGACGTTGAAGATACCATAGCTGATATTATGAGTGAAATGGAAAGGATACATGAAGCTATGTCAAGATCTTCGTCACATAATCACGGCTTCACTTCATTCGGAACTGATGCCCATCATAAAAATTAGTACGAGTTGTTATCCGAATAGCCACGAATTTACTGTTGATTTTGTTGTGACATGTAAATGAATAGCCTCTTAGCGTCAAGTTGAGGAATATCTTGCCACGTCTGAAATACATGCTGTTTCCGACCCAGTAGCTTGCTGGTTGGAGGCTTGTGTGTTACTGTGCGAGTAAATATTCCCACTTTTCAGATATGCTCCATGGAGCCGAGCAGGGCAGTCAGCGATCCACACATTTTTAAAACCATCCCTGGTGCGAATCGCATTGTGAAGATCTTTCACATTCTACTGGTCCACGTTATTTGGAACCCTACTCATGAAAGGCAGACATGCCCACGTAGCCGCGAGCGTTAAAGCGACAGGTTACGGGATGAGGTAATAGCCGCCCCGGATCGAATCAGACCGCCGAGTTAACGACGAGCGGTTCTTGTGCTGGCCAATCTGAATGTGGCTTTTAGGCGGTTTCCCGAATATCTCCATGTGAATACCTGAGATACACTGTACGCACACGTTTAGAATATTTTCTCACATTTTCACACAGAATTTACTCTATATGTAGACAGACTGGATACACTTATTCCGTCCCGAGGGAGGGGGAGAAGAGTCGAATAGGAGACTGATGGTCTCCGCTGTTTGGTCTCCTTTAGCACTTACACAGTAGCAGCATAAACAGCGTGAAACGCATCACAAGAGCATTTGCTATTCTCACCAACTGCTGATAATCATCCAACATCCATTCAAGACTTACCAATTCAGTCTTGATGACACAACCAGCAGCTCCCTACACTATAATTCAAGGCGCTGGAGAGATTTGGATCTCGAGGCTCTGCTTACTGTGAACCTTCAACTGGTCTTTTATGGACACATTAACGTCGATCTGATCGCCACAAACATAAATGAGACGCGTCTCTGAACACCTCGGATCCCCCTCGATGTTCCAGTTGACTTTGTCTCTACAACATGCAAGTCTCTGTTGTGTGTTATAGATAATGATGCGTCATGACTGAAATCTCTGTCTCATTTCATCTACATCTACATCTACATTCATATTCCGAAAGCCACCCAACGGTGTGTGGCGGAGGGCACTTTACGTGCCACTGTCATTACCTCCCTTTCCTGTTCCAGTCGCGCATGGTTCGCGGGAAGAACGACTGTCTGAAAGCCTCCGTGCGCGCTCGAATCTCTCTAATTTTACATTCGTGATCTCCACGGGAGGTATAAGTAGGGGGAAGCAGTATATTCGAAACCTCATCCAGAAACGCACCCTCTCGAAACCTGGCGAGCAAGCTACACCGCGGTGCAGAGCGCCTCTCTGTTTACATACGCCTGTTCCTCAGTCACTCAAAAAACCCTACAATTTTGTAGTCGTGTAGTTCTTCTGAGAGGTCCAGTTTAAACATACATCCCATTCTGCTACAAATTTAGTGTCTAGATTTGTATAAGTAATTAAATTTCCCAGTATATAGTATTCACAGAACTATACATAATTTTATGATAATATTAGTAGTGGGCTCTAATAATTGTCATCAACATTGTTTAACTTGTAGACTACTTCATTTTTTAATGTCAGATGATAAAAAGTGATACGCTGAAGTAGCATAGAACAAGAAATTGTAGCTGAGAGAACGTCGTAATGTAGTTACATTAACATATTTTTTTCTTTGTAATGGATACTTGAATTTTAACTAAAGCATATGTCTTGTTTTAAGAATTATCTCAGTAGTCTGTAATTGTGTACGCGTGATTGCTAAAACATTTTTATTTGTAGATTAACTTCTGTATTGATCTTACAGTTAAAAGAGCTGCACACAATAATTTAACGCAAAACATTAAATGAACTTTCATGTCGCTCATGCAAGGATCTACTATCGCGCTCAAAAGTGTCCGAGCGACCTGAATTGCGTTCCGCCTGATTTGCATACAGCCCACATAACACAGTCTCCCTGCAAATCCTCTAAACCTTCTGCGGCAGAGTCGTTTGACTGTAGAAATGGGTACCTCTAGAGACCACTAGAAAACACTGTTATTTATGGTAATGAGTCTAAATGTAAAATAAAACCACACCATGAAAATACTAGGAAACATAATTAGAGATGAGACAATCCTTAACGCTTGTAAACTCAACTCTATTACTTTAATAACTTCGAGCTGTCTGGGGCACAGTTGAAAATCGTCTTACTCGTTTCGACATTCCATGATTTTCAAAGGCTACAAAATACAAAACAAAACTGGAATCAAAAGATAGGAATATATGTTACATTTCTTAATTAATTAGAGACATAGTTTTTGAGTAGAATATGGTTTTCGAGTTTAACAGTTTTATGTCAATAATATAAATTTATTCTTTGGTATCAGTTCGCACTTCTCTCGTGAACGAGCATGTTGCCGAGATACAGTGTATCTATTTAACTATTTTATAATGATTGACATAACATTGGTAAGCTATAAAACCAAATTCAACTCATTATGCTATGTCTCCAATTGAAGGAGAAATGAAACATACTTCCACACATTGCAATATGAGTTTTGTGTTGTATTTTGTAGCATTTGAAGATGACGGAATATCGAAACACGTAAGGTGATTTTGGAAATAATAAGAAATGTGCTTGAGACATTTGAAAGTTATTCGTATTAAAGAGCAGCTCAGCTTTAGAACAATATCTGACGTTTCAAAAGTATTACCTCATTCATTACAATCGGAGACAACCCCGTCACATAAATCAGTTAGTAATCCGAAGGCAAAATTAAATATTTTTATGAACAAGAGATTTGAGACAACATCTGGACTCCTAACGTTCTATGTCAATTGGACTATTTTAGCCCTGTATAAGGTTTTTCCTCTTCTACTACATATCGTTCCTGTTGCCACTGATTTTTAATAAACTGGTTGTCAACTAACGAGTTAAAATAACGCGCGTAACAGCAGAAATGACTGTATGGAATCTTCAACATTGACAGAGTATCATCAGTAAAGTCACTGTACTCATGAATCATGTAGAATTATTTGTGCATATGTTTCAAATTTAAGTGACAAACGGAACCTTTTGTTCTGGATCTGGATTGAAACCAAGTAGCTATAGCTGTTGCTAACCAACGTAATTTTTTGTGCCTGACCGGAACTCGATCACGGCAAGGATCGTCATTGCTAACTAGGCGTAAACAGACGTGAAATATGGAAGTATTCACCAGTAATAATTAGAATACCTGAAAGGAAACTAAATGACGCTACGTTTCTTCCTGAATCAGTAATTCTGTCAACACCTTTATCTCATTGATATCTAAGCACGGAACTCTTAATAGCCGGCACTTCCATTGATGAGTAACTAGTCTGCTCGTGGCTAAAATTGAAATTCCGTGATGGAAAATTATGTTTCATTGGTTCATACCCAGTATGTATTCGGGTGGTTAACTAAGAAACATCAGATGTTAGATATAGAATTTCTTCAAGTCGTCGAAATCTTTGAATCTGAAATGAGGATACGATTCTTTTTTACCTGATCTTGAGTCGAACCCAGCAACCAATGTTGTTGTTTTTTACCAACGAACAGACGTCAAGTATCAATTGTTTGCTCACGAGTAGCGATATATTTGGATGTCTGAGTGGAAATAACACCAGCATCGTTATTGTCGACAACACATGAACAGACATTGAAAACGAAAATTCTTTCTCGTTAGTAGTTCGTAGTGCACATACCAGGACTTGAAATAAAATAGTGAACACCTTTGTGCTGAACCAGGATTCGGACCAGAGACAGAGAGGATTTCGCAACCAAGGAGAACACAAAGAAAAGATCAAACTATATAATTCAGAGAGGGTAAAATACTGCGGTATGGGAGATTCGAATTGTAAACACATTCCAGAACCACCAAAAGTTTCAGTATCTCAAGTTCAAATAAAATTTCTCGTGCAAGAAAGGTTACTGGAGACAGTATCTGCTTTTTGCAAATTCCGCCTTTGTTATGGGCCAATCTAAACCAACTCTTCCTCGATTGATGGCGAATGGATATGATGTTTACATTGTGGATTTTAAACTACCGTGCAACCCGATATTCTTTACTTGTCTTTACCAGATGTGAAGTCGGTCTGTTCGTGTGTGTTGCAAATGTCCGCCTGAAGTGGGAATCGAATCTATACGTTTTAGCCAGCAAAGTAAGATCAATGTGCTAAACCACTGCATCCCGCAGTTGGACTGCGCTGTGACGGAAGATGCACTTCGCCTAAAAATTAGCGACAACGAGGAAAATCTGACTGTCTATTAACTGCTAAATTACCAGGAAGCTTCTGACATTGAAATTAAGCTAGCTCAAGCCAGTCAGATGTAAATATGCTTCTAGTCATCGTAACCCCGATTCTAAGCCATTTGAAATATTCACCATTTCAAGAAATTTCTTAGTTCTAGAAATACTGCTGCAGACTATGTAGTTACCAAATAAATCGATTATTAGTGTCATTATTTTCACAGCTGCTACACATGTGTTTAAAAGAAGCTTTTCATGGTTTCTAGAGAGTTTTAGAAGCAGTTGCCAACTACGTAGTAATTATTTATTTGTTTCCTTCACTGGGGACACTCTTCAGGCTTATGTTCGATGTCTCCAATTATTTCTGTATTAAATTAAAACTAAGTTAATAGATGAAGACGTTACTTGACAGTAAAAATCGCCTTACATTCTTCATTTACTTGCGCCTATCAACGACGCATGTAAAATTCTGAAGCTGGCAATTTCAAATAAAATAGAAAGTGAAATGTTGCAGATGATCAACTATTTTCAATGCAATAAACTCAAATTGTGGCATTCTGCGTGTTCGAAGATAAAATGTTCATGGTGATAGTGTGAATTTAGTATCCACTTCAAAAATGTACGAAAAAATTACAGAGCTGCAAAACTCACATACGTCTCGCTGCCCTCCATTTATTCGCCTCCGTGGAACACCAGTTTCAGTCATCTGTTGTTGCGGAGACTGTTTGCCAGTATTCTTTCTCTCATAAAAATACACAGTTGAGTCATTGGGCTCCATAACTACAGTATCAATAATTTCATGTGCAAGCACTGCATACGTTTTGCAGAAATTAGTAGTGCCGTGGTTTCCAGTTATACGTATTCCACACCTACGCTGGCGCTGTGTAAATTCAGGCCCCAGGCAGTGAAGAATAACACTGACGCCAGTACTGTGCTTGCAAAGCCAACTTCATTGTTAGTTTAACTTGATATTGTAATACAGAGTCACGTGACCTCTCAACATGTCAATCAGTTTTTCCCCTCCTGTGGTGTACTGTGTAGTAGACCAGTATTTCATTAACACTTGAACATGGTAAATACTTAACTTTCGAAACAGGTAGTGTTCACACATGTGACATGATTCTAATGCAATCGCAGACACTTGTAACATTGAGTACTTCGTTATGGAATGGTACTTAAACATCAGAGTTTGTTTTCAACATTACTCAACTTTCAGTATAACTGTTATAGTGGCACGCAGGTGGATCTACACAATACTGATGTCGAAAGCGAAGATAACCTTCCACCGCTGATTAACACAGAATGAGGTAAGCAGCACTGTTCTCGGATGTAAATAACTTTTCCTCCACGGCGGCGTACGGAACACTAGATGGCGTTTCTGTGGCTAGATCTGCGATTCGTTGCACCGACTGTCTTTACTTCTGGTGCTTCCTTGAGGTACTAATTTCTGGATGATACCTCGTTCTGAGGACAAGGCCACACTTCCAACCAGCGAAATACGACAAAATACAGTTAGCAATCGTTCCACGAACAACTGTTTACTACGATTAAGAAAATTTGCTTTAACTTTGTCGTCGTTGGAGGAATTTTGTTTCCTCTTAAAACGTCTTGAATAAGAAATGCTCATTGTCCAGGTAGGAAGCGATTTTAAAACAAAGTCCACAAAGCGAGGGCCATGTCGATGTTTTCGCCTAACAGCTCTGCGTAAGTGTTTTGTCTTAGAGGTATCACAAGTTGTGTGCGTCCAGCTGTGAAAATTTTTAGTTGAAACGAGTTAAATATCGATGCCTACGGAAGCTAAAAATACGAAACTATCAACCGAAGGCTAAGTTTATCTTCAAAGTGATGTGTATTTATAAAACGCTATTACTAACGTTTACCTCCTAAACTAAAGTTATAACGTAACAGCTGTGCGTGTTCTACCATATGGCAGCTTTCTGTATGTGTCCACTAATAGAAGTAATCATGTACACTACTGTATTCTTTTTGTGCCACATACGCACAGAAATACTATGTATAACTGTCCTCATGTAGCTGTGATGTAGTAAAATGTGAGATGAAGCGTAAAGCTTAAAATATGTTCTTGAAAATGACCCGCGGTTTAAATTGGATAACTGCTCAAGTAATAAACAGATAACAGCCTACGTAGACCATTCATATGTCCACAGCCTACGTAGATCATCTATATTTTCATCCTCAAAATACAATGATGCTCTGGACTCCCAAAAGAATAAAATTTGGAAATATTTGTTTGGTGCAATATTTGACTGAAAACATACGACAGCGAAACAACATGATAAGAATGATTATCTTATTCTAAATTTCACCTTTGAAGTATGCCACATCTGAAGCTTTCGAATAGCTCAGTCATTTACAAAAACAAAAGGCTGTCTGCAATCTCCTCAGTGGCTAAGATAGAACTTATTCGTTAGGCGGCACCCTCCGAATTCTATAAATCTGCAAGACTGACCACATTGCTGGATGGGGAAGTTAGAAGAGTAAATTTTTTCATCTGCTATAGCCATCCAATGCCACGTCTACTAGAGGTCTCGTGGTAAACGGCGCTAAGAAGCGCGTTGATGTCAATTCATTATATTGCATTTTGGATGTATACTGAAATTATAAGTCTAACGGAAGCAGAACATAGTTCCCCATTTTCGGCTCGTTTTTGATGGTAGTGTATTGCAAAATGTTGTCGTGACAGAGAGGTACCAAATTTCTGAACGCTTTCGTGCTTCGGACTACGTTCCCAATAGAGCAACAGCTGCCTAGGCACCCACGTGTCCCCTGCATGTCGCGGTGACTGACTGCGAGCTGTGGCAATGCTGATACCCTCCTTTTGGTCAGTACAACACTTTTGATAGTTGAAAAAAGAATATGATATACCGAGTCAAAGTGAAACCGATGTCTTTGATGAAAACACGAACGGGCCATCTGACTTTGAATTCTGTGATTGGAGCTATGAGGAACATAATGTGATTGAAAGTGACACAGTTGGTATTCTGCTAGAATTCATCAGAACTGCTTGGAGATGCCGAGTGTGGGAGAGCGTGGGAACTTAACACCTGTTACCGCAAATGTTACAGAATTTCGACATAGGTATCACAAAGTTACTCGTGTGGAAATTTCTCGTGCAGCGTACGACCTGAAAGTCTTTGTGCCAACAGTATCACAAAATGCAGCTGAATTATACCTTTAACACATCTGTATTACTAGGAAAGTTTGTTGTTGTAAACTATTTTTGTCAGTCACGGTTGTGAAATAATTCAAGTGTATTAGACACTAATCAAAATATATACCCATAAGGAAAATTTAACACTTCTGACGCAAAAACTAAAATAAAAGTGTGAACAAGCATGTAACTCTGCTACTCCATACGTTTCTCATCTCCAGGTTTACCTGAGTGTGTTCATTGCTACCATAACTTTTGTTTTGGATGGTATCTCCCTAAATGATGAAGAA
Organism: Schistocerca gregaria; assembly: GCF_023897955.1. Classification (NCBI taxonomy): domain Eukaryota; kingdom Metazoa; phylum Arthropoda; class Insecta; order Orthoptera; family Acrididae; genus Schistocerca; species Schistocerca gregaria. The sequence continues at coordinate 529,184,696 of NC_064921.1, forward strand.
CTCGCAAAATTACTGTCATTAATGGTCACTTAAAGTCTTTCCAGAGCCTGACTTTTTAAGTATTTCCAAATCACATACTTCTGGTTACTTCACTGTATTGAATCAAGTCTGTGATATGGCTCGAGATGCGGAGCTTTCCTTAAGATTTCTTTACCGGACTTCGTTCTGGCCTTTAGCAGATCGAATCAAGGAAACTAGAAAAAGACTTACAAAACGCAGCGTATTTCCGTCGAGATCCAGACCGATATGCAAATCAACTTGCGTACTGGAAGCGGAGAGCATTACCACTAAGCCACCAACACACTGCTGCAGAGTACCTTCTCACACTACTTCCTTGTCGCCTCAGGTAGTTTTCTGAGAACGTGCAACAAGAGAGGTGCCAAACTTAAATCCTGAGTTCAAATAACGTCTTTTGCTTAATCAGTCACATATCTTAAATGCAATGTATTTAGAATATTTCATCGAGATGATGGCAAAGTATCAAGTTAACGTAGACGGACTGTTCAGCATACACCCGGAAGTAAGTGGAAGATCACAGCGTTGCTACACTTTTCGTGCTTTGTTTTTAATGTAACCTAAATAGCATTGCTATACGAACTCAGTGGTTTCGTAGCATTCCGTTACATACTTTCGTTACGGTCATTTACAGTTAAAATAGGGATGGAGATAATAAAGTAAGACATCTCACTTTAAATATACTGTTCTGACGGGATTTGAATCGATGACTACAATTGCAACCGTTGAGACATTGAGATCGTGAACGTACTCTCATTGCTGTAGCAGATGCTAAGGCCGATAGAAACAGGTCTCTTCAAAGTAAATGATGAAAGACATTGTAATTTACTCGCGAAACTTTCCTTAAAACTTACATTTTCCATCTGAGTCACCTATTACGCATGAATTGTTCAGAATATTTCATCAAACTTACACATTAATACCTAGTGAATTTCGCAGGATCATTAATCTCCAGTCCCGGACGTCCGTCGACTGTGATCGGAGTTGCCAAACTTTTTGCAGGTGAAATTGTGTGTATTATTGTTTTACGAGACAATACGTGCAATTCGCGAACATTTGTCTTGCTATCTGCGAGGCGCGACTTTAATGGCATCCTTCCTTTAGTCTTTGTTTTGTGTTGGAGTTAACTCGTATCAAATACATGTGAATCAGAATCAGAATGTAGCGCCTGTATATTCAATTGACGAATACTAAGTACATTTCAGAAGAGTGGAAACAAGACTGCTGCAAGCTGATTACTTAACTAATTGCTACATAAAGGTTCGTTTGTAGTGGCTGTCACTCTTGTTGCGTAGAAGACGTTAATATTTTTTAAGTGTTACCTACACAAACCACAAAATGATCTATGTGCCTTCTTGGTACTAACGAGATAGGTGCCTCGTATATTACGTAGAGGAGATTCGGAAGTGTTTGCAGTCAAACGTTAGCAGTTTTTGGTTCCATTCTCTGCTTGTTCTTCAGCGAAACGTGAAGCGTTGTAGCAGCGTAGGTGTTGCTAGTCGTGCATCAGAGCATAGCGCTGGCTTGCGGAGCGCAGTGAATTAGAAGATGCGTCTGAACAGTTCGGTGAAACAAGAGATGCTAACAAAATGCATTTACTGGCTTTCAAAGTAATCATCTTTCGCTACAACACACTTCTGGCAGAGTTTGTAAAGAGATGCACACCTGGTATTTGTTAATTTTCCTTACTTAACTTGAATGACAGCAAGTCGAGAGGATATTCGAATGAAAATTCGTAACCCGTATTAAACATCATATCCCTTCACTACCATGGTATTCTGTTTAGGTTGGACCATAAAAAAGGGGACGTCACACCAATTATATAATATCAACAGCAGACTTTCTTTCACTAAAAAATTCATTTTATTAACTAAACCAGTGCCTATTTAAGGTCACAGAGATTTTAATCTATTTGATGTTGGGACGCTGAAAATTTTGCTGCGGAACTGCATTTCGAAATGAAGTCTCCTCTGTCGCAGTATTTGACCCCTTCGGAACGATGTAGTTCGATCATTTATTTCTTCTCCCCGCAATAGAAAATGCCTCTGTCTCCACGAAAGGTAAGTGTCTGGGTTAGAATGTTGGTCCAGCATAAAAATATCAACAATAACGGTAGGTGCCATTATTTCGAGTCAAACATGCATACACGTCACCACTGGTGAGCAAACAATCGATACCTAATGTCTATTCGTGGACAGAATAGGTGCTGGGTCCGGTTCCCGGTCGGATAAAAACAAAATATATCCTCGTTTCTGATTCATGCATCTCGCTGCTGCTGAAAAAAATCGATAGGTAACATGTGATTAGACTTAGATAACAGTTCGATTACTTGTTTTTTTACCAGTCCTTGTCAAAAAAACTTTACATTATGGCATTTCAAGATTAAACAAATGCAGACATGGTTACATGTGAGTTAAAGTACCGCATGCGAGTATTAAACGTGTTCAGTGGCTACTTCAAACGGGATAGTGGTCATGATAGACTTTCAGTATAAAAAGTTTCGTCATTTATTTTCAAGTTTACATTTGCTTACTGATGCTGGTGGAAACTTCGATACTTCACGTCTCTTAGTGCCGTGTCACCAACGAGGACGTTGTCGTTATCGAGTTTCTGTCACGCAAGAAAGCTTCAGTTAGTTAACAAAGACTAAGACTGTAGATGCTGGATCTCAATCCAAATCAAGATCCAGAATAATAAAGTTCCGTGTCTCATTCAAAGTTGATACATGTACATAAATAACCGTTAACGAATAAAAAATATTTCAAATGTGTCATTGAACCCTAGATTACTTAAACTAACATACGGAAAAGACAAACACACACCCATGCCCGAGGGAGGACTCTCCAGCGGAAGGAGCCGTGCAATTCGTGACAGGTCGCCTCTAACCGCGCGTCCACTCCACGCGGCGTTTTGTGAATCATGCGTACAGTGACATTACTGGCGACACTCCGTCAATGTGTAGGTTTTCATAGGGCACTTGCCACTTTAAATCGCGTTTTTTTAGCTCGTTAGTAGAACAGACAGTTTTTGCAAAACTATAGCCACAAGAACGATGTTTAACAGGACTGAGAGTGTTTTAATATCTCGAATTATCATTGAAATTTGGGAAACCAGATATTGTCTCAAAATGTCTTGGTTATAAAAAATTTAAAACATTCTGCCGTATCGAGACTCGAGGTCTGTACCTCTGCCTTTGGCGGACAAGTACTCTGACAGTTGAGCCACCAACGTAAGACTCACGACACCTCTGCACAAATCTACTTCCGCCGTAACATCATCCCCTACCTTCCAAACTTCACAGACGGAAAATTGAATAGTTTCGTGGAGATGCAGTGTACAGGGTAGCAATGCACCATGCATGTGTGAAATTTGGATATGATTATGTTATTTATGAATGTCAAGAAACTCAGAACCAGTGAATAAATTGGACTTGATGGAGATTGACAAAACACCACTGATTTGGGAAGGATGGTGGGAAACGTGAGGCTGATGGTGCACTTCATGATCAGGAGGTAAGAATCGGTTGAAGTTACTGCAGGTAACGATTTGGGACTTGGTAGTTTGAAAAAATTTGGCAACCTTTAGGCATGGACCATGAGAAAAGATTAAAGAACCAGCAAAAGAGTGACATTCTACGAACAGGGTCGTAGAACGTCAGAAGTTTGAACAAGATATGGAAGCTAGAAAATATGAAAAAGGAAATGCTTAGGTCACTTCCCACGCTCGGGTTCCCGGGTTCGATTCCCGGCGGGGTAAGGAATTTTCTCTCCCTCGTGATGGCTGGGTGTTGTGTGGTGTCCTTAGGCTAATTAGGTTTACGTACTTCTCAGTTCTAGGGGACTGATGACCATTGATGTTAAGTCCCATTGTGCTCAGAGCCATTTGAACCATTTGAAATGCTTAGGCCCTGTGTAGATATAGTGGGGTCAGTGAAATGAAATGGGATGAAGACAAGGATTTCTTGCAGACGAGTATAGGATATATCAACAAGGCAGATTATGCTATAAGAGGAGTAGGATTCCTTATGAAGAGCAATGTAGGGTAGAGCATGAGTTACGGTTTACGGTTCAGTAATGGGGTTGTTTTCATCAGCATCGATAGAAAATCAGCACTGACAACAATAGTTCAGATATACATGCCAACGCTGCAAGCAAGGGATGAAGAGGTAAAGGGTAATCAAAAGGTAATTCGGTACGTAATAATCTAATGATCGTAGGGGATTGGAATGAGATTATTGGGCAGGGATTATAAGAAAGAGTTATGGGAGAAGAGTGGTTGGTAGTAGGAACTTGATGAGATTAAGACTGATTGAGCTCTACAATAAATATCAGTTATTAATAGAGAACACTCTGTTCAAGAATCATCAGAGGAGGAGATACACTCGAAAAAAGCAGGAAAATATACCAATATTCTAATTAGATTACATCATGGCCAGGCTGGGATCCCGAAACGAGATATTGGATTGCAAGACGTACCCATGGGCGAATAAAGACGCAGATCACAATTTACTAATCATGAAGAGTAGGCTCAAGTTAAGAGAAAAGCCAATAACAATCTATGCGTCAAGAATTGAGTTACGGAACTACTAAGGAGCGAAGAGACATACCTGAAGTTCTTTAAGGCTGTAGATACTGCGATAAGAAATACCTCTGTGCAGTCCTAATGCTCGACTGCACTCAGATCAGCGCAGCTCCACGAAACGGCATCAAGAAGGAGATGACCCTCGCGCCAATGGAAAGAGCGGTCGGCGATACACATCCAGGAAGATAGAATTCAGTGCCCCCTGTCAACGACGATTTAACTAGCTACCCATCGCTGGTCGGCACAGTTCTGTAGCAGACTTACTTCGAGAGCATCAGTACTGAGTAACAGGAAGATGATACTTAGCCTGCGATCTGCGAGTGGTAATAGAGGATAAATAACTGCAAATAGGAGGCACAGGCATCCACTTCATAAAGATAAGTTATGTTTATTTTCTTATCAGAAAGTGTTTTATAAGGATGATTTTGGATTCCCGCCACTGGACATCGCAGCTCTTTTCCTCTGTTTGTGTCAGTGCCGGCTGCCACAATAGCCGACGCAACAGTTTCAGTTGGAACTTCAGTTGAAGGCGAATGGACGTCTCTAAAAAAGGCAGTCACTGTAACTGGAAAGAAGAACATAGATACAAGGAAGGTAACTGCGAAGATACTAGGGGTAACGAAAGAAGTACTTCAGCTGACCGGCAACAGAATGAAGTTCAAAAATGTGCAGGGAAATTCAGGAATGCAGAAGTAAAAGTCTCTTAGTAACGAAATAAACAGGAAGTGCACGGAAGCTAAGTCGAAATAGCTGCAGGAAATATGTGAAGAAATAGACATAAAGAATGACTGTCGGAAAGACTGACTCAGTATATAGTAAAAATCAAAACAACTTCCGTGAAACTAAAAGCAAGGGTAATAACGTTAAGAGTTTAATAGAAATTGAACTGTTAAATGCAGAGGAGAAGGCGGATATGTGGAAAGCATATATTGAAAGCGTCTGTAAGGGGGAGTACTTGTCTCATGATGTGATAGAAGAGCAGAAGGGATAAATAACATTCCATCGGAATTTCTAACATCATTGAGGGAAGTGACAAAAAAAACGAGTGTTCACGTCGGTATGTAGAATGTGTGAGACTGGCGACATACCATCTGACTTTCGGAGAAACATCATCCACCCATTCACGAAGATATCAAGTGTCGACAAGTGTGACAACTTCCGCACAATCAGCTTAACAGCCTATGCACCCAAGAATAATGTACAAAAGAATGAAAAAGGTAAGTGAGCATTTGTTAGATGATGATCAATGTACCTTTAGAAAAGATAAAGGCACCAGAGAGACAGTTGTGACGCTGCGGTTGATAATGAAAGCAAGACTAAGTAAAAATGAAGATACGTTCACAGCATCTGTCGACCTGGAAAAACGGTGGACAATGTAAAATGGTGTAAAATCTTCTAAATTCTGAAAGAAAAAATATAAGTTATAGCGAGAGACGGTTAATGTACAGTAAGTACAACAAACAAGATGGAATAATTAGACTTGAAGACCAAGAACGAAGTGCTTAGATTAGAAAGTGTGTAAGGTAGGGACATAGTCTTTTGCCACTGCTATTTAGTGTACAAACTGAAGAAGCAGTAACTAAAATAAAGAACAGCTTTAAGAGTGGGACAAAAATTCAGAGTGAAAGGGTATAAATGATGAGATTCGTTGATGACATTGCTATCATCATTGAAAGTGAAGAAGAACTACACAATCTGCTGATTGGAAGAAACGATATAATGAGTACAGAACATGGATTGACAGTAAATCGAAGAAGAAGTAATGAGAATTAGTAGAAATGAGAAATGCGAGAAACTTAATAGCGGATTTGACTGTCACGAAGTAGACGATATTAAGGAATTCTGCTACCTAGGCAGCAAAATAACTCGTGATGGACAGAGCAAGGAGGAGATGAAAAGCAAACTAGCACTAGCAAAGAGGGTATTCTTTTCCAAGAGAAGTTTATGAATACCTAACATAAGCCTTATTTTGAGCAAGAAAATTTCTGAGAACGTACATTTGGAGCACAGCATTGTAGGGTACTGAAACATGGACTGCGGGAAAAACGGAACACAAGAGAAAGGAAGCATTTGAGATGCGGTGCTGTAGAAGAACGTTGAAAATTTCGTGGACTGATAAAGAAAGGAATGTGGATGTTTTCCGCAGAGTCGGCGAGGAAAGGATTGTATAGAAATCTCTGACAAGAAAAGGGACAGGATGATAGGACATCTGTTAAGACATCACCGAATAACTTTCATGGTACTTGTTGAGAGACCTGCAAAAGAAGAAACTATTGAGTAATACGGAGATTAGAATACATCCAGCCAATAATCGAGGACGTAGGATGCCAGTGCTAGTCTGAGATGAAAAGGTTAGCACAGATGAGGAGTTCATGGTGGGCCTCATGACTCCAATCAAAATCAGAGATAAGGATGGATGGAGGGATTGTTTGTCTGAAGTGGTTGGCACTTCATTGGGCGTTTCAGTGTATGTGGTGCTCATCTACAGGACACAAGTTGGAGAGCATAAATGTTTTGATTAAAAGGCAAAGTGGCAATGTTTGATGGTGCCGTGGACAGCCAATTGAGATACATGTAAAAGTAGTCGCGATATCTGATCAAAAGTATCCCGACACTATTTAGTAGACATTAATATGGAACGTTTCCACTCCCCGTCTTTATGACGGAATGAAAGCTGCTGAGGCCTCTTTCTATGAGGTCCCTGAACGTCTGTGGAGGAATGGCAGAGCATTCGACCTTAAGAACCGAAATGAGAGGAGGTAGTAATGTTGGATGCTGGGGCCTGAAATGAACTTGATGCACTGACTCACCCCAAAAGCGTTCCATGGGTTCAGGTCAGGAATATGCGCAGGTCAGTCTATTTCAGAAATGTCATTGTCTGCAAAGCATTGCATCACAGATGCAACTATATTACAGGATGCATTCTCATGCTGAAGGATTCAGTGATCGACTCTGAAGTGTTACTCTAGCATACACAATGTAGAAAATCTGTACAAGTACACAAGTATCATCACTTCACATTTTCTTGAGTGGAATAAGGACCCACCTCCTAGTCATGAAAAACAGCCGTATACTGAATCACCATCTTTTCTGTAGCTCACTGTTGGTGTTACATACGAAGGGAGGTTACGTTCTGTGGGCAATGCCAAAAAACCCTTCTATCGGATAGCCACAGGGTATAGCGTGTTTCATCGCCCCAAAGCACTTGTTTCCGTTATTCCACTGTTCAGTAGCGTCACTCTTTAGATCAGCTCAAGTATCACTTAGCATAAGCTTCTAAAACGCATGACTCATGAAGAGCTAGTCGACCTTAGTACCCCATTATTTTTAACTCTCCACGTATAGTGACTGTGCTAGCAGGAATGTTGGTGACAATTTGGAACTGATGAATTATTGTTTCAAACGATTTTTTTACAACCACCGTCCGCAATGCCCTTTGATGTGGATGTAGTTGCTCGTTCGAGTTTCTACTTCACAATCACATCAACAACAGTCAACTTCAGCAACTTTGGACCGAAGGAATTGAGCCTGAGGGATCTGTTACTCAGGTGACATCAAATGACTACGCCATGTTTAATGTAACTTATCTTTCGTCAGTGACACACTTTCCTGTTGTTTTATCTCCACTGACGACACAAACACAACACTCGTCATCTCCTTTTATATTGGCGGGTCCGCCATGTGTGAGGTGTAGTAGTAAATACCACATTACGTAGGAGTGTCTTAATAGTCTTGATGAGGTAATGCACAATGATCAGCCAGACCATTATGACCAACTTCCTAATAGCCGATATGTCCAATGTAGAGAGAGACAACAGTGGGATGCGTCTTGGCATGGAAGAAATGAGGCCTTGATAGGTTGCTGCAGGAAGTTGGCACCACATCTGTGCACAAAATTCAGCTAATTCCCATAAATTCCAAGGAGGCGGCTTGATGCTCGTTCAGTCACATCCCAGGTGTGTTCCATCGGGTCCAGATCTGGTGAGTTCGGGGGGGAGGGGTGGCAGAACGACAACTGGATCTAGCCATTGTGTTCCTCGAACCATTCCATCACATTCCTGGCCCTGTGACATGGCTCATTATCTTGGAGAAAAGTGCCACTGCCGTCGGGAAACATGATCGAAATGAAGGCCTGTAGCTCGGTCTGCAACTTCTTTGCCGTCATGGTTCATTGCACAAGGTCTACTGGACTTGTGTATGGCCACGTGAATGGTCTCCAGAGCATAATGGTGCTGCTATAAGCTTGTCTACGTCCCGCAGTACTTGTGATAAGGAGCTGTTCCCCTGGAAGACGACGGATTCCCGCTCTCCCATTGGCATGATGAATAAGATATCGAGATCATCAGACCATGCAATGCTCTGCCACTGCGCCAACGTCCAGTGCCGATGGTCACGGCCCATTTCACTCGTAGTTGCCGATGTGGTGTTAACATTGGCCAATGCATGGGTCGTCGGCCGTCGGTACCTATCATTAGTAGTATTCGGTGCACTGTGTGTGCAGACACATTTGAACTCTACCAGCGTTAAAGTCTGATGTCTGCTCCGCCACAGTCCGCTGTCTGCTCTGTTTTACGAGACTGCTCAGCCTACGACGTCCGACACCTGTAATGAGGGATGGGCGCCCAAAACCATGACGTCTGCCGTGGTTTCACCTAGGTTTCACCGCTTGTTGTTGACAGAAGCCACAGCACTCCTCAAACACCCGACCAGTCGTGCAGTTTCCGAAATGCTTGTTTCGAGTCTCCAGGCCATCACAACCTACTCTCCGTCAGACTCAGATACATCTCGCGCCTTCCCCGTTCTGCACAAGGACAGCACTCTCACTGATACTACATTCATGCTCATAAATTAAGGATAAGTGCAGAATGTGGTACCACACAACGTGGTACTACCCAAAACTGACGCTAATAGGATAGGCACATAGTGAACACACTCGACACAGATATGTTACGGTATTGGAGATAAGTTGAGGAAACCGTCCCGCGTGCTACAGAACGCCACTGTTTCCTGCGCATGTACCTCGACATCAATTTGGGATATGATCACCTAAACAGGCCGCACAACGGGTTGGCGTACTCTGGATCAGGTGGTCGAGCAGCTGCAGAGGTATAGCTTCCCATTCTTGCACCAGTGCCTGTCAGACCTACTGAAGTGTCCTAGGGGTTGGAAGATATGCAGCGATACGTCGACAGAGAGCATCCCAGACGTGCTCGATGGGGTTTAGGTCCGGAGAACAGGCAGGCCACTCCATTCGCCTGATATCTTCTGTTTCAATGTACTCCCACATGATGGCAGGTCGGTGTGGCCGTGCGTTATCATCCATCAGAAGGAAGGTGAGACCCACTGCACCCCTGAAAAGCGGACATACTGATGCAAAATGACGTCCCGATACATTTCACCTGTTATGGTTACTCTGCCAAAGACATGCAGGGGTGTATGTGCACCAATCATAATTCGACCCCATACCATTAAACCACGACCTCCATACACGTCCCTTTCAAGGACATTAAAGTGTCGGTATCTGGTTCCTGGTTCACGCCAGATGAAAACCCCAGATGAAAACCCGGCGACAATCACTGTTCAGACTATACATGGGTTCGTCCGTGAACATAACCTGGGACCGCTGTTCCAATTACTATGTACTATGATCTTGACACCAGGCTTTACGGGCTCTCCTGTGACCAGGGGTCAGTGGAACGCACGTTGCAGGTCTCTGGGCGAATAAACCATGTTTGTTTAGTCGTCTGTCGACTGTGTGTTTGGAGACAACTGTTCCAGTTGCTGCGGTAAGGTCCCGAGGAAGACTACCTGCAGTACTCTGTGGCCGTCTGTGCGCACTGATGATGAGATATCGGTCTTCTTGTGGTGACGTACACAGTGGGCGTGAGGTACTGTAGCACCTGGGCACGTTTCCTGTCTGCTGAAATCGTTACCATGATCGTGACATCACACTTTATGGCACACGGAGGGCTCGTGCTACGACCTACTGTTTTTGACCAGCCTCCAGTCGCCCTAGTATTCCACCCCTCATAACGTTATCAATTTGTTTTCTTTGAGCCATTTTGAAGACACAGTCACCATTAGCACGTCTGAAAACGTCTGCACACTTACTCGCTGCACCGTACTCTTACATGGACCAACACGCCTCTGCGTATGTGGACTGCTGCCAGCGCCACTGTGCGACGACCGCGGATCAAATGCACCGCATGGTCATACCGCGAGGAGATTTAACCCCGCAAACCGCTGACCAGAGCGTTGTTTCACCATGTATCAGCCAGGCGAGGCAGCTATCGTTTGTGCGGGTGTGGATCGTTAATAGGTCGATGGTCGTCATGTTCTGGCTGATCAGTGTGTGTGCAGGTATCAGACGCACAGTGGAGGGCGCAGTGCTGGAGGAGGGCGTGACGTGTGGGCGCTGTTGCAGTCCTGAACCTGGCGTCGTTCTCGGTGATCGCGCTGGGCTACGTGTGGATGTACGCGGTGGCGCGCACCACGCAGCGCGCCGTCCAGCAGCAGCACAAGCGGCCGGACTCGGCCACCATGGCGCGCCGCATGACGCTCATCGTGGCCACCGACGCCGCCTGCTGGATGCCCATCATCCTGCTCGGCCTGCTCTCGCTCGCGGGCATCACCGTCCCACCGCAGGCGAGTCTCTGCCCTCCTCTTGTCTGTCTGCCACGCACTGCACTGCACTCTCTCTTCAACTTGTCCGGTCTCACATGAGTTTACAGTTCGGTTTAATATACCTTTTTCTCACCTATTAGGGGAGTTACCTTTACTTGAATGTTGTAGTTTGGTTATTCAGTCCACTTCAGGTTTCCTGAAAACCGAAATTCTACACTTCCGGGAAAAAAATGTTAATGTAATAGGAAATACGACGTCGATTTTTATCAGATGACGGCACATGCAGCCGGCCGCTGTGACCGAGCGAGGCGCTTCAGACCGGAAACACGCGACCGCTGCGGTCGCAGGTTCGAATCCAGCCTCGGGCATGGATGCGTGTGATGTCCTTACGTTAGTTAGGTTTAAGTAGTTCTACGTCTAGGGGCTAATCACCTCAGATGTTAAGTCCCGCAGTGCTTACAGCCATTTTTGAACGGCACACGCCATATGGAGGATGGTGGATGTGCTGATAATGGTTTCAACGTCGTCCGCAAACAGATAGCGTAGTTACAAAGCTACCAGAGCGCCAGCTGTATCTACCTTTTAATGGGGGAAGCTCAGTGTGATACAAACGTCGGAAGTAAGCAGGCGACCATACCATGGAGATGCACTCGCGCTTCCTACAGCTAACAGAGCAAGTTTGAAAGGGGCGAAATTGTGGCCTTACTGTGGGCGGGATGATCCTTTCGAAGAATTTCCACACAAATTCGACGTGCTGCGTCTGTTGTGGAGCAGTGCTGGTATCAGTGCTCAAGTGAACACCCTCATACCCGTTGGCGAGTCTATGGATAGCGCCCACCCGGGTCGTCGTATTGTAAGGGCAGTACTGGCAGATCATACAGCTACCACTACACGGATAAGAGATCTCGTGAGCCCACATGTGTCAACTCGAACTGTTGCGAACCGGTTTTCAGCAGTGTGACTGCAGGTACGCACACCTGTAGCCCGACTTCCACTCACGCCACAGTATCAACGTGCCCGGATCAGTTGGAAGATTGAATGACTCGCCTTGTTCTTCAGAAATGAAAGCAGATTCTGCCTGCACGTGAGTGATGCTGGCTTTCACGTACGACGTAGGGCTGGTGAGCGCTGTATCGTAGTGTTCATTTGTCGTCGATACACTGGCTCCTTCCCAGGCCTTATGGTCTGGAGTGCTATGAGCTATAACTCTCGTTCACCTTTAGTGTTTCTGGAAGGGTCGCTAACCAGTGCTCGGTACATGCAGAATGTAGTTACACCCATTCTTTTGCCCTTCTTGCAACAGTGATGTGTTGTTCCAACAGGATAATGCTCATCCACATACTGCCTGTGAAAGTCAACGTGCTCTGCAAGACGTGCAGCAAGTTCTCTGGCCAGGATGATCGCCAGACTTGCCTTCAGTTGAGCATGTGTGGGATATGATAGGACGGAAAGTGATTGTGTGACTCGTCAACCAACAGCCCTCACAGAAGTACGTGGACAGGTCGAACAGGTGTGGTATTACGTATCCCAGGACAGTATTCACCAATTGTACAGTCGACTGGATTCGAGTCAGCTCCTGCATTGCTGCGCATCGAGGCTACATCACGTACTAATATGGGTGTTTCAGAATGGTTTGGTAGGCTACCTGGTACCTCAGAACAGCTTGTGTTATTGATCTGTGAGTGTAATTATGAAATGTACTCCATGTGGACAGTTGCAACAATAAATCGTGAGTGAACTGGAAACCACTAAATCGGTGTACTAATGTTTTTCTGGCAGTGTAATCAGCAAAACGTTTTTCTCTTTCTGTCCTTCGTAAAATTCCGTGTAATATCACATCAGAGCTTTGGCATCTTTTAACAATTCATGCTTATTTGAAATAGTCAGAGACAGCTTTGTTCTTGCTCACTGATGCTCATATTGCCGGGTGCTAGCTACTCACTAAGGTGCAGTGCGTGTTGTAATTATTGTATGGCAGTGAAAGTTGGTAGATGTGATGATACGTTAAGGCGGAACCGATTTACGCTGGAAACAAATTAATTCCAGTTTTGGGCATCTGGCGCAAATCTGGCGCAGTACAGTGTGTGTATGACGGTATGGCATTCACACTTTCATTGGACAAGCCATAACGTGAGTGAACAGTATGGATATCGAGAAGAGAGGCCGCGCGCTGTTAGTGAAACTGTTTTATGTGAACGGCAGCAGTTATGGTGCTGCACTGAGAGAGTATCGCTGACTGGAAGGTCTGAGGGAAGGCCTGTTGTCATTAAGGAAGATAATAATGAAATTCTAAAACACAGATGAAGTTGGTGTGGCCCCTGGAAGACGAAGGCGCCCTACCTCGTTGGAAATTGTTTAACGACGTTGCTATAACTAGTACAAGTGCTCGCGGAGTGCCAAGAGAACTATCGATTTAATGGTCAATAGTACGAAAAATTTTGCCGGTCTGTATTCCAATGGTAACCGTACAAGATGTAGAAGGTGCTGTAAATGATACCTCTTCATCCGCAGCAACATTCTGAAATTTCTGTTTTGTTTCTGGCATGGGTCAAAATTGATAATTCGTGGCGGTGTAATATTCTATAGAGTGACGAGGCTCATTTTCATTACAGAGTGATTGCACGCACTGTATGTGATTGTGTTTTCCATTAAATAGCATCTCTATTCTTGGTCCGTTCATTTACAAGAGAATACACCCATAGGGCCTGCCTTGTGTACCATGCCGTCTGCACTTTATAGAGACTTTCCTGTATAGAATGTAATTGCTGCCGTGAATGAAAGAAACTGTATGTAAACGACTGTTTTCACTCAAGACAGGGCAAAACCTCATGTCGCTCGCCCAGTTGAAGATCTGCTTAATGCAGTCATACACGAACATGTTATCTCGAGAGGTTTTAGCAGATTCATGGCCTGTAAGGTTGCCCAATCTGTATCCATGTTACATTTGGCTCTGCAAATATCTAAAAGAACGCGTTAACCAAAGTGACGTTCAGCCTCTACGTGATCAGATGTCTACGAACACGTCGCTCAAATGCCACAGGAACTACTGTGAGCAACTGTTGATCACGTCATTGTATGGATGCAGCATCTCCTCCACGTCTCCGGTGTTCCTACTGAAACAATTGTGTAAACTGCGGTTAATAATAAAACCAACATTATGTCGTGATATTCATACCAGGTCTTCAGCCGGAACATAACATCATCTTGACACAATATTTCGGCTGTCCACCTGGCCGCCATCTTCAGGTGCGTAAGCCGTCACACTAACTAGTCGGAATGGAAATAAAACCGTGGCGGCGGCCCCTTTAATTCACCTCCTGCAGGTCCAGGGTTCGCATACGAACGAAAACTGCACTCTAGCGCAAAGCACGGCAGCGCACCGGTGGTGAAAACTCGCAAAAACGATAAATCGATATCAAACATTGTTGACCCCTTTTGATGACCGAAACAAAGCCCGTCGTTTTTTAATGTCAAACAAAAGAGTATTATTACTTTTACTTAAAGGATATCCCTTATCTACGTTTATATATTTTCAGATAGCCGGGTTTCAATGGCTTCTTTCACTACACAGACCCAATGCGACACAGGGCAACCACTTGTGTCTCATGATACAACATTTTATGGCCTTCAGTAAGACAATGATCCGCAAATGCGGATTTTCCTGGCTGAAATAAACGCGTATGCCCATGGTGCCCGACTCACCGTTATTGGACCGTACGAATCGTCTGTTCACTATAGGCTCTCCCGCAATGGCAGGGAATTTTGTAGGCATCGGGCTTCCTCAAATCGAAATCATTCTTCACCGAACCAAGCAGCAATCCAGTCTCAGCTGACGGACGGAATACACTTTTAATATCAAATACACTCCTGGAAATTGAAATACGAACACCGTGAATTCATTGTCCCAGGAAGGGGAAACTTTATTGACACATTCCTGGGGTCAGATATTTCACATGATCACACTGACAGAACCACAGGCACATAGACACACGCCACAGAGCATGCACAATGTCAGCACTAGTACAGTGTATATCCACCTTTCGCAGCAATGCAGGCTGCTATTCTCCCATGGAGACGAACGTAGAGATGCTGGATGTAGTCCTGTGGAACGGCTTGCCATGCCATTTCCACCTGGCGCCTCAGTTGGACCAGCATTCGTGCTGGACGTGCAGACCGCGTGAGACGACGCTTCATCCAGTCCCAAACATGCTCAATGGGGGACAGATCCGGAGATCTTGCTGGCCAGGGTAGTTGACTTACACCTTCTAGAGCGCGTTGGGTGGCACAGGATACATGCGGACGTGCATTGTCCTGTTGGAACAGCAAGTTCCCTTTCCGGTCTAGGAATGGTAGAACGATGGGTTCGATGACAGTTTGGATGTACCGTGCACTATTCAGTGTCCCCTCGACGATCACCAGAGGTGTACGGCCAGTGTAGGAGATCGCTCCCCACACCATGATGCCGGGTGTTGGCCCTGTGTGCCTCGGTCATATGCAGTCCTGATTGTGGCGCTCACCTGCACGGCGCCAAACACGCATACGACCATCATTGGTACCAAGGCAGAAGCGACTCTCATCGCTGAAGACACGTCTCCATTCGTCCCTCCATTCACGCCTGTCGCGACACCACTGGAGACGGGCTGCACATACGGTTCACGTCCACGCTGTAGCGGCATGCTGCCAGTGTTAAAGACTGCGATGGAGCTCCGTATGCCACGGCAAACTGGCTGACACTGACACTTGTACAGCCCTCTCGCAGTGTCCGGAGCAAGTATGGTGGGTCTGACACACCGGTGTCAATGTGTTCTTTTTTCCATTTCCAGGAGTGTATCTTTAAAATTCTTCCTATTTTTGAAGATTTACTTACAGCGAAAGGTAGGAGCGCTACCGATTAGATTGTATCCTCTATTTTTTCCCGCGAAGGTCCCGTCTGCAGAGCACGGCGGATCTCATTAGCGCGACAAGCATTCTGCTTGAACACTGCTTTTAGATGATACTGTTCTTGTGTCAAACTATCTACATCGGAGACAGCATGAGCTCTTCTTACGAATCTATGTAGGACCCCTTTGCGTTGACAACGATGGATCACAACTTTATGCATGTAGACATCGTTCCGTGTGCGTGGGTTTACGATACACATTATGCCCTAACGTCCCATCATCCTTCCTGTAGACCAAAACATTTAAAAACGAAAGTTTTCCATCGTGAACTTGATATTGGGATGCAGACAACTGAAACGATAAGTTTATGGTGTGCCCACATGGGAGAGATGCTCTGAATTGTTTCCTAGATCAGACTCTGACTATGTTATAGACGGGGAAAAAGAGTAATACTTTAAGTTCAACTTCGAACCCTGTCTTGTTTGTCATTAAAAAACAATGGTCTTTGTTACGGTCATCAAAAGGTGTCAACAGCGTTTGACATCGACTTTTGGTTTCCGCGAGTTTTCACTGCCGGAGCTCTGTCGTGCTTTGCGCTAGAGGGCAGTTTACGTTTGCGCACGCGCGGTGCACCTACAGGTGGTGTACAAAAAGCCGCCGTTCCGGTTTGATTACAAATCCGGGGAGTTAATGGGACGGCTTACGGCCAGATGGACCGCCGAAATATTTCGTCAAGATGACGTTACGTTCCGACTGGAGACCCGGTATGAGTATCATCAACTACGGCGCCGGGAAAGTTTACCGAGCCACAACATCATGCTTTTCTCAATTGTTTGACCTTTTATGGCCACGACCCGTTCCTAACGGCCCGTTCTTCATCCATTACACATGGAAACATTTCTACACGTCTTTCTCACTTTCACAACGCCTGATTTATACCTGGTGGCCAAAACTGGAACTAATTTTTTCCAGCCTAAACCGGTTCTGCGTTAACGTATTAGAATATCTGTCATGTTTGGCTGTCATAAAATAATTGTATGGTAAACCGATTCTGCGTTAACGCATTACAATATCTTCCATGTTTTGCTTCCAACGATAACTGCAGTACATACACCACCTCTGCAAGCAGTTGCACTTTATTCGTAAATCTTATATTTGCTGTTAGTAAACGTAACAGCGAAATCTATTTCAGTGTTTCAAAATAATACCGTGCCTGTACGCACTCCGACGGGAAAATTAACAGCTTTTTGTTCTAGTACAAAAAATTTGTTGCTACAAAAGACATCCTGTATTGCATTAATTCCCGGGAGGGACATGCTCTCCCGACAGACGGCTGTCGAATATGCCGCACTCGATACGGCTTCGATTCATCATATTTAGTGACAACGCTGGGAAGGTAGTCCAATGACGAATCGCAGCGCCACGATACATGCAATTTCCTGAATAAATCGTTTCCCGTGCTATTACAGGAATTCATAGTTGTCAAAAGTAAAAGGAGTGTGTACATACATGTGCAGATAAAAATACTTGTTGCTTTAGTGGTCACTGTACTTCTGTTGAGAATCGAGCAATGTTCCAGTAGTCCATTGCATGGTATTTATTTTACACAAAAGTCTTGAAATTGTGCTGGAGAGAAGTTATGTCGTTACTGGGTTATGAACTGCACCAAATATCCTCTATTACAAATTCATAATTCAAGCTTCACGAAATGCTTAACACTTTCTGGAAACCCAGGGTCGCCCTTCTTTCACCCACAAGGAGCAATAACTTGGCAGGCTAATCACTTTTTTGCACAGAAGATACATTCGTGTTATGTAAACAAATAGTCGCTTCTGTGAACACACTCTCAGCTCAGGATTATCACTACTTGCAGTATCTTGCGATAAGGGGATGCTATCAGTGGTCCACACGTCTTGTACTAAATAAGTAAACAACTCTTGCGTCGTCCCTATGAATGTGAAGAAATGCAACTACGTATACATGCCCTTGTATGCATTTGATGTTACTTTGTTCCAGCGAATATCTATTAATATTTATTTTAAATTACTTCAGCCTAGCAACAGCGCCTGATAGTATCTGAACTACCCACTGATTAGTTACTGCGTATTATCTACCAGTGTACCCAACCAAATATTTAATAAATGAGGGTATCACTTACCACTCAAAGTTAATTGATTAAAGCAGAGCTACCGCTAGTCAGTTTCTTCCACTGAACGGTAAATTGTATTACGTAATGGAGCAGGGTCCCCTCAGATTATTAACAAACTCCAGGCATTTCACACCTAAAACATAATAAAACCCTTAGGCAGCTATGCAATTTTTCTCGACAACGTTTCGCTCTGTTTTATTTCGGTGTAGAATAAGAATTTTATTTTCGATTGTATTTCATTTTTCTTTCCAAAAATATTTTAGCATAAATCTTGTTTATCCTTTTCATTTGAAATTCTGCTCAGATAAAACCACAAGCTAGTCGTATTCAATCTTACTGTGGCACTGTTCGCTTAACTACTTGCAGACCAATAATAACTTTGTCTTAATATCTTTCTCCTCGCGAACTATTTTAAGAGTTTAATATACTTTCATTTAATTTCATATAAATCTCTTTTTCATTCCTTAGTCTTTAAAATAGTATCGTTTGGGAACAAACTTTCTTTTTCTTTAAGTAAAAGTCGGAACGTCTTTATTATCTTTGTGCGCACCGTAGCTTCATTTAAGATTTCTCATACATAATAAGTTGACGGTAATGGTCGAGTGCCAGCAGAAATGTATCCCACGGTGAAGCAATTTAACATTCACAAAAATTACAAATACCTATGTGCCACCTCCACTTTAAGACCTGAAGTTATACAATCAAAGCAAAATTTAAACCTCTCCAGCTGTTGGCACATCACGAGCCACTATCTGTACCGAAGTGAATGGTTACTTACCACTTAAGCAAACGAAAGTCATTACAGTGCAGTAATATTCCAATGTTAAGGCTCTGAGGGATTACTATTTGCCGGCCGGTGTGGCCGTGCGTTTCTAAGCGCTTCAGTTTGGAACCGCGTGACCGCTACGGTCGAAGGTTCGAATCCTGTCTCGGGCATGGAAGTGTGTGATGTCCTTAGGTTAGTTAGGTTTAAATAGTTCTAAGTTCTAGGGGACTGATGGCCTCAGAAGATAAATCCCATAGTGCTCAGAGCTATTTGATTACTATTTATAGTTACGGGAAAGATCTAGACAGTTTACTGTCAATCGCCACTGTACGACCAATAAATAGTCACATTCCGAAACTCTCCATTGACCCTTCAGTATTAAATATCGTAAACTGTGTCACTATGGCTCAAAGCGAAATAACATTCCACTGCTTTATACCAACAATGCATTGCAATATCATCCCAATGCGTGGAAATCCCACAAATTAGCACAACGAGTGCTCAATTCTATATCAGTGTACTAACCACATAAACCAAATCAATCACTGCAGCACTCATTTCTGGCTTTGCAGCACTGGAGCACTAGTTAGAATCTGCACAATAACCTAGGTCGCCGTGCGATCTCAAATTCAATTACTGACTCCATAATAAATACTTGATTACCGGACACCCTCCACAATAGAATATTACTCCCGCCAATAAAATCTTCGACAGAGCGAGGTGGCGCAGTGGTTAGCACATGGGACTCGCATTCGGGAGGACGACGGTTCAATCCCGCGTCCGGCCATCCTGATTTAGGTTTTCCGTGATTTCCCTAAGTCGCTCCCGGCAAATGCCGCGATGGTTCCTTTGAAAGCGCACGGCCGACTTCCTTCCCCGTTCTTCCCTAGTCCTATGAGATCGACGACCTCGCTGTTTGGTCTCTTCCCCCAAAAGAATCCAAGCCAACAAAATATTCAATATCTGTCTTTAGTATAACATAAACATTATCTGTGTCAATAATAATTCAATGATTCACCCATGGGACCCGCTAGTTAATATTTCACTGGCGGAACTCGGGTCAGCGGATGTTCCAGTGTGAAGTTGACTTTTCAACATGACTTCTCCACGGTAATCCCCTGTCTGAACTGACTATAGCATCCATGTCAAATTATTTTGGTACCAATCACACAAAAAACATAAAGTGATAACACTATTTTTAACAATTAAGTCATTGTTTCAGATGGCTGTTGAGTATTCTTCTGTCGTCCGGCTGCGACTATCGTAGCATCTTTGGCGCTCTAACAACTCCTGCCGTGCGCTACCGATGTAATTACTCTCCAAGCGTCAGTACAAGAATTTTTTCTGCCGTATGTTTGACCACGTATTGAACACATACATATAAGTAACATTACAGTAAATAACAACTAATATTTAACGCACATCATTGTAAATTTCCAGTACCACACCAATAAGTTAAGACGACAAGGCTACAATAACGGCAACAGAATTGAAAATATTGATAGGCGGTGATTTGTGGCAGATCAGACGTTAGAGTACTGTGCTGGTGCCGCACACATGTTTCCTACCACACTGTTCAGAGCGCGTTGTTGAACATGCAGTCCCGCAGCAAACGACCCTCACGTGTTTCAGTGCTGACCCAACAAAAAATGTGTGAATTTCTAGGGACCCAAACTGCTGAGGTCATCGGTCCCTAGACTTACACACTACTTACACTAACTTATGCTAGGAACTAAACACACACACACACACCCACGCCCGAGGGAGGACTCGAACCTCCGGCGGGAGGGGCCGCGCAATTCGTGACATGGCGCCTCAAACCGCGAGGCCATTCCGCCCGGCGACTGACCCAACAACCTCGTCAATTAAGACTGCAGTGGACACGGTATCGCGTTTCTACTGAAACGTGATACTGTCGTAACAGTCCTTGCTGCAGCCTTGTGAGCCTGAACATCACAGCTAAGAAATCAGTGATAACGGAACGTGGCGGTTGTCGTAGCTGACGAGAGGAAACAAGTCAACACAGTCGTAATTAGAGCACCTGACGTTTGTACTTAAGGCTTGTCTAGTTGTTACAATAGTAATGGTCTTCACTCCGAAGACTAGTTTGATGTAACTGTCCATATGTCTTCATATCCGAATAACTACTGCTACTTACATGCTTCTAAATGTCCTCTTTGTATTCATCTCTTGGTCTCCCTCTACAATTTTTTCTCCCCACACTTCCCTCCAGTACTAAATCTGTGATGTCCGATGTCTCAGAATATTTCCACTAACCGATCCCTTCTTGTAGCATATTGTGCCACAAATTTCTTTTCTCCACAGCTATGTTCTCTACCTGCTCATAGTTATCTGATCTAATCACCCAATCTTCAGCATTCTTCTGTGGCACCACATTTCAAAAGCTTCTGTTCTTTTCTTATCTAAACTGTTTATCGTTCAAGGTTTGTTTGGCTGCAAGTTGCGAACACAGCAGTATATCAGATGAAAATCATATTTCTGCAGTTCAGCATCATA
This sequence comes from Schistocerca gregaria, assembly GCF_023897955.1. Taxonomy (NCBI): domain Eukaryota; kingdom Metazoa; phylum Arthropoda; class Insecta; order Orthoptera; family Acrididae; genus Schistocerca; species Schistocerca gregaria. Next base: position 529,206,228 of record NC_064921.1, read on the forward strand.
GATGTACTAATGCAAACCCATCAACAAGAAAGCCGTATTCTTAGTATAACAGATCCATGTAATAAAAAATTTTATATTCAGTCCATCTTTGCTTTGTAAGTCGAAAACGGAGAAGTGTGAACAATCTCGTTGAGAAATTATCCTCACAGCCGATCAGTACAGTGTAAAATTCTTTTCACTATTCGTAAGTAGTGCTTTCGACATTTCATCGGACATCAATTGCATTGGTAACACAGCGTGCATCAATGATTCCCTACGTAAAAATGCTTAAAACTTCAGTTTACTTGCGCAACTGTATTAAAACGAAGACTGATGTATCATTACACAGTCATTAATAATTCGAAAAATAAACCATTAATGATTCTCATTTAAGTAAGAAGTACGCCTAAGATACATAAATCAGGATCGCTGATGTATTGGGTTCCAAAGGCGGACCAACACGTTATTAAGGAAGCAATCGTAAGTTCTTAGCTCATCAGCGTATTTTTATAAGGCTTTTTCCTGGTTTTGACCAATACTACCTCCTGTAAAAATGTGCGACACATTTCTATTTTGAATATCTTTTATGTGTTATATTTGCGAAGAAGGTGAAAGTTTTACTCAGTGCTTATCACTGATCGTGTCCGAATTTCATTACCCCATGAAAGGTTGAAACCATGTTTGAAAAAGAGGTGTAAGCTCTTTTTCTCGAAGTTAAAAATTTTAATTCATTCAGGACATACGTACCACAGTTTCTCCTCTTTGGAAGTCTTGTTGTTGTTGTTGTGGTCTTCAGTCCTGAGACTGGTTTGATGCAGCTCTCCATGCTACTCTATCCTGTGCAAGCTTCTTCATCTCCCAGTACCTACTGCAACCTACATCCTTCTGAATCTGCTTAGTGTATTCATCTCTTGGTCTCCCTCTTCGATTTTTACCCTCCACGCTGTCCTCCAATACTAAATTGGTGATCCCTTGATGCCTCAGAACATGTCCTGCCAACCGATCCCTTCTTCTGGTCAAGTTGAACCATAAACTTCTCTTCTCCCCAATCATATTCAATACTTCCTCATTAGTTATGTGATCTACCCATCTAATCTTCAGCATTCTTCTGTAGCCCCACATTTCGAAAGCTTCTATTCTCTTCTTGTCCAAACTATTTATTGTCCATGTTTCACTTCCATACATGGCTACACTCCATACAAATACTTTCAGAAATGACTTCCTGACACTTAAATCTATACTCGATGTTAACAAATTTCTCTTCTTCAGAAACGCCCTTGCCATTGCCAGTCTACATTTTATATCCTCTCTACTTCGACCATCATCAGTTATTTTGCTCCCCAAATAGCAAAACTCCTTTACTACTTTAAGGGTCTCATTTCCTAATCTAATTCCCTCAGCATCACCCGACTTAATTTGACTACATTCCATTATCCTCGTTTTGCTTTTGTTGATGTTCACCTTATATCCGCCTTTAAAGACACTGTCCATTTCATTCAACTGCTCTTCCAGGTCCTTTGCTGTCTCTGACAGAATTACAATGTCATCGGCGAACCTCAAAGTTTTTATTTCTTCTCCATGGATTTTAATACCTACTCCGAATTTTTCTTTTGTTTCCTTTACTGCCTTCCCAACCACTGTTTCCCTTTCATGTCCCTCGAGTCTAATAACTCCCATCTGGTTTCTGTAAAAATTGTAAATAGCCTTTCGCTCCCTGTATTTTACCCCTGCCATCTTTAGATTTTGAAAGAGAGTACTCCAGGCAACATTGTCAAAAGCTTTCTCTAAGTCTACAAATCCTAGAAACGTAGGTTTGCCTTTCCTTAATCTTTATTCTAAGAAAAGTCGTAAGGTCAGTATTGCCTCACGTGTTCCATTATTTCTACGGAACCAAACTGATCTTCCCCGAGGTCGGCTTCCACTAGTTTTTCCATTCGTCTGTAAAGAATTCGTGTTAGTATTTTGCAGCTGTGGCTTATTAAACAGATAGTTCGGTAATTTTCACATCTGTCAACACCTGCTTTCTTTGGCATTGGAATTATTATATTCTACTTGAAGTCTGAGAGTATTTCGCCTCTCTCATACATCTTGCTCACCAGATGGTAGAGTTTTGTCAGGACTGGCTCTCCCAAGGCCGTAAATAGTTCCAATGGAATGTTGTCTACTCCGGGGGCCTTGTTTCGACTCAGGTCTTTCACTGCTCTGTGAAACTCTTCACGCAGTATCGTATCTCCCATTTCATCTTCATCTACATTCTCTTCCATTTCCAGAATATTGACCGCAAGTACGCTGCCCTTGGATTGAACCTCTATATACTCCTTCCACCTTTCTGCTTTTCCCTCTTTGCTTAGAACCGGGTTTCCATCTGAGGTCTCGATTTTCATACAAGGTCTCTTTAATTTTCCTGTAGGCAGTCTCTATCTTACCCCTAGTGAGATAAGCCTCTACATCCTTACATTTGTCCTCTAGTTATCCCTGCTTAGCTATGTTGCACTTCCTGCGAATCTCATTTTTGAGACGTCTGGATTCCTTTTTGCCTGCTTCATTTAATGGATTTTTATATTTTCTCCTCTCATCAATTAAATTCAATATTTCTTCTGTTACCCAATGATTTCTACTAGCCCACGTCTTTTTACCTACTTTATCCTCTGCTGCCTTCACTACTTCATCCCTCAGGGCAACCCATTCTTCTTCTACTGTATTTCTTTCCCCCATTCCTGTCATTTGTTCCCTTATGCTCTCCCTGAAACTCTGTACTACCTCTGGTTTAGTCAGTTTATCCAGGTCCCATCTCGCTAAATTCCTTCCTTTTTGCAGTTTCTTCAGTTTTAATCTACAGTTCCTAACCAATAGATTGTGGTCAGAGTCCACATCTGCCCCTGGAAATTTCTTACAATTTAAAACCTGGTTCTTAAATCTCTGTCTTACCATTATATAATCTATCTGATACCTTTTAGTATCTCCAGGGTTCTTCCATGTATACAACCGTCTTTCATGATTCTTAAACTAAGTGTTACCTATGATTTAGTTATGCTCTGTGCAAAATTCTACCAGGCGGCTTCCTCTTTCATTTCTTAGCCCCAATCCATATTCACCTACAACGTTTCCTTCTCTCCCTTTTCCTACACTCGAATTCCAGTCACCCATGACTATTACATTTTCGTCTCCCTTCACTATCTGAATAGTTTCTTTTATTTCAGCATACATTTCTTCAATTTCTTCGTCATCTGCAGAGCTAGTTGGCATATAAACTTGTACTAGTGTAGTAGGTGTGGGCTTCGTATCTATCTTGGCCACAATAATGCGTTCACTATGCTGTTTGTTGTAGCTTACCCGCATTCCTGTTTTCCTATTCATTATTAAACCTACTCCTGGATTAACCCTATTTGATTTTGTGTTTATAACCCTATAGTCACCTGATCAGAAGTCTTGTTCCTCCTGCCACCGAACTTCATTAATTCCCACTATATCTAACTTTAACCTATCAATTTCCCTTTTCAAATTTTCTAACCTACCTGCCCCATTAAGGGATCTGACATTCCACGCTCCGATCCGTAGAATGCCAGTTTTCTTTCTCCTGATAACGACATCCTCCTGAGTAGTCCCCGCCCGGAGATCCGAATGGGGGACTATTTTACCTCCTGAATATTTTACCCAAGAGGACGCCATCATCACTTAATCATACAGTAAAGCTGCACGCTCTCGGGAAAAATTACGGCCGTAGTTTCCCATTGCTTTCAGCAGTTCGCAGTACCAGCACAGCAAGGCCCTTTTGACTATTGTTACAAGGCCAGGTCAGTTAATCATCCAGACTGTTGCCCTTGCAACTACTGAAAAGGCTGCTGCCCCTCTTCAGGAACCACACGTTTGTCTGGCCTCTCAACAGATACCCCTCCGTTGTGGTTGTACCTCTGGTACGGCTATCTGTATCGCTGAGGCACGCAAGCCTCCCCACCAACGGCAAGGTCCATGGTTCATGGGGGGGTTGGACGTCTTAGAGATCCAAAATGTAACTGAAAATCAGAACTATGTTTTCTCAGGTTTTCTCGGAATTGTGGAGTAATTGTACTCACCAGAATTGTTGATTCCATTTTTCGGCACAGTATTTTGACGCCCGACACAACAGTCTTTTTCAGAAGCTGCTCACTGTCTGCAATACAAACTCACTTGAAGTATCAGTGGAATCGCGCCGCTTTTCACTGCTGAGTTACATCTCTGCGTTCGCTACGCCCTTTCATGCTCTGATGACTCTCTTTTTTATGCGGAGCTCGCTTCGTTATTGCGTGAAACGAACTTTTTCCTAACGTCTCCAGCTCTGGTGAACGATATACCCCGTGAGAATTTAGTGAACTGTGTGTAGGTTCACAGCTTTTGATTAAAATGAAACCACACGGTCCAGTCACATTAATGTGATCACCTGTCAGAATCCTGAATAACCATAGTTTACAGTGTGGACGTGCGGAAAGACAGTCAGTGAGGTTCTGCCACGTAGCGAAGAGGATGCAGAGCCATGCCCACTCTATGTGCCGTTGCCGACTGCGCTAGCTTTAGCGGCAGAGGATCCATGGGACGAACAGCTCGATCGAGGTGGTCCCACATATTCTCGATTGGGTTAAAACAGGGGAGTCTGGTGAACGAGGGAGTACGGTAAAGTCGGCCTGGTGTCCTCTGAACAACGCGCGTACACTGCGAACTGTGTGGTTAAAATGGTTGAAATGGCTCTGAGCACTAGGGGACTTAACATCTCAGATCATCAGTTCCCTAGAACTTAGAACTACTTAATTCTAACCAACCTAATGACATCACACACATCTATGCCAAAGGCAGGATTCGAACCTGCGTCCGTAGCGGTCTCGCGGTTCCAGACTGAAGTGCCTAGAACCGCTCGGCCACCAGTGGCCGGCCGAGCTGTGTGGTACGTTGCACTGACCTGTTGCCAGATACCATCGTCCCGAGTAAATTCAAGCTGCATGTAGCGGGTCGCATGGTCCCTGTGAACACATGCACACGTTCATTGGTCCATTGTGCTTTCTACAGTGACGAATTCACGCATGAAATACCACAAATACATCCCACAGAACCTAAGGCTTCTTCATCTGGCCTAGACCCTTCCAAAGATTGTTGCAGGTCGGTACACGCCAACCGCCATCAGTCCATTGAAGCATAAACAGTAGTTGATTTGAAAAGGCGACCTGTCACCCCTCACTGGACTTCCAATTACGGTACTGAAATGCCAATTCCAGCCTTTGTTGGCGATGAACAGCGGTAGCATGAATGCATGAACAAGACACCTGGTGTGGAGACTCATAGACAGAAACGTTCGCTGAACGGTCGTTGAGGAGACACTGTTCATAGCCCCATGTTTTTCCTGGTTGGTCAGTTGCTCAACAGCCGCACACCTCTTCGCCCGTACACATCATCGCAACCGTCGTTCACCTCTGTCCTTGTGGCCCGTGGTGCACAACAATTGCCTCGGCGCCATTTTGGATAGCGCTGTTTTGCCACACACAGTTTATTTTAACGACTTTGGCACACTAACAGTTTAAATACCTAACCGTTTAGCGAATGACGACGATCATACTCTTTTTCACGTCAGATAAATTGCTCTGTTTCTGCGTTACGACAACGACCGCACTGCTTTCGGCATCCCACCGACATGCATTATATACCCTACACTGCAAGTGCTACCATCGGCAGTCTCTGAGTGGTTATTGTCCGTTGGCGTCGAAAATTGGCAGTGGTCACCTTAATGTCACTGTGACGTGTGTAATGGGGGATGAGCACAGCAGTCAGTGGCGTATCATTCCGTATTTTATTGCAGCTATACAGTACAGCCCTCATCAGTGCTTTTAGGAGTGAGTCAGAGAGACCGAGAAAGTACGTATCAGGAAATTTTGTTAAAACAGCCTTTAACTATCTACGACTTGAATTGAGCTATGGACAGTTTAAGGCCGTTTTAACGACAGGTTCTTATGCAAACTTTCTGGTTCTGTATGACTATCTACGTAATGCACTGATGACGGCTATACTGCAGCTGAAATCTAGCTTGACCTGCAATAAAATACAGATTTATATGCGACTGATTGCTTTGTTCATCCATGATTATAAACGTTTAACAGTAGCTCAACACAACGGTTCCTCATGAAATGCAACTTGGTTAAAGTGAGACTTCCATTCTATCTCACTAGGTTTTCCGACATTCAGTATTTACTTCCATGTACTGCATACATCTGCCGTCCTCCAAATTTGGCGTTTTGGACTTCAGTACTTCTTTGATCGCATTCAATTTCGTGAGTATACCTGAGCCAATTCTGGGCGGCTGCTGAAATGCTTCGTCGTTTTAGTCGAATGTGTCACTGACATTCCTCGCCCTTTTCCTCGATTATTCTACTTGTCAGCACCTCATAAGACATGAAACTGTCGCATGGGATTTTGGACACCTAGACCGTCTTTACCGCTACGAAGAAGACCTTTTACGTTTTTCACTGTAGTAAAATCAACGGTTTTCTTTGATACTTAAACAGTTCCTATTATAAATGTAATCAGTGATTCTACATTTGTCTTAGGCACAAAAAATTTTGTTTCTTTAGTTTAACTCTTTATGACGCCTTTCGTGTTATCGCATCATCAGACCTGTGGCATAATGATACATTATAAGACGATGTAGAATGCGTGCGCAAGAATGAAGCAGAGAAGCTGACTAACATTCCTGTAACATCGATACATAGTATCTTGTCATTTACAGTCATTCCATTTCAGCTTCATTAGCAAAACTGTCACAGGCAGTATTACATGTAGTAAGGTAAACAATCTTGGCACTATGCGGCGTTGCTCACAGTATCAAAACGCTTGTGGCAGTAGATACATATGTGACATGTCAACAGTTACTACAAGTACATCTACACCTACATACATACTGCCCAATCCACCATGTGGTGAACGCCGGGGATACCCCGTACCGCTACTAGACACTTCACTTTCTCTTCCAAACGCAAACAGAGCGCTGCAATAACAACTGTCTGTAAGCCTCCATACGAGCCCTAACTTCTCTGATCTTACTTCTGCGGACCCTACGCGAAATGAAAGTTGGCCGCAGAAGACCTGCAGTCTGCCTCAACTGATGGTTCTGCAAACTTCCGCAACAGCTCCTCACGAAAAGAGTGCTGTCTTACCTCCAGAGATTCCCATATGAATTCACGAAGCGTCTCCGTACTACTTGCGTGCTGATCGACCCTTCCGGAAACAAATCTAGCAGCATGCCGCTGAATTGCTTCTGTTTTCTTCTTTAGCCTGACTTGGTGTGGAATCCCAAACAGTCGAGCAGCATTCAATAATGAGTCGCCCCAGCGTTGCATACGCCGTCTCCTTTACAGATGAGCCACACTTTCTCTTCCCCACAAAACGAAGTCGAGCATTCGCCTTCCAGTCTATCAGCTTGACATGCTCACTCTATTTGACATCGCTTTGCAACGTCACGCCCAGATATTTAATCGGCGAGACTGTTTCAAGCAGCACATTATTAATACTTTGTTCGAACATTACAATATACCTATTCCTACTCATTCGCATTAACTGATATTTTTCTACCTTCAGAACAGGGTGCCATTCATCGCAACTAGAAGTTCCGTTTAAGTCATGTTGTATTCCTCTACAGCCACTCAAGTACGACACCTTTCCGTACACGACAGCTTCGTCAGAAAACAACCGTAAATTGGTGTTCACTCTGTCCGCCACATCATTTTTGTATACAGCGAATAAGAGCGATCCTATCACACTTTCCTGGGGCACTCCTGCTGGTACCCTTGTCTCTGGTGAACATTCGGTGTCGAAGACAAAGTGCTGGGTTCTAGTACTTCTAGACAATCATGTATCTGGGAAACTGCTCTGCATGCTCGGACTTTGGTCAACAGTTTGCTGTGAGACACCGTGTAAAACGCTTCCGGAAACATAGGAACTTGAAATCTATCTTTTGCCCTCCAACCATGGTTTGTAGGACATCATGTGGCAAAAGGAAAAGCTGAGTTCTGCATGAGCACTGTTTTCTGATTCCGTGCTCATTTGTGGACAGAGCTCAAGGGAATGTATTGTGTTTGAACTCAGAATGTATTGAAGAAGTCTGCAGCAACCCGATATTAGGCATACTGGTCTGTAGTTATGCGCGTCTGTTCTTTTACTTTTCTTATATACAGGAGCTACCGGCGCTCTTTTCTAGTTGCTTAAGACTTTGCCTTGGGCGACAGGCTCACGATAAATGCAACCTAAGTAATGGACCAGTGGCCATATTGCGCTCTCTGTAAAACGAATTTGGGATTCCATTAGGACCTTGCGGCTTATATGTTTTCAACCCTTTTTGATGCTTCTCTACGCCAGAAGTTCCTATTTCTTATGTCCTCCGCGCGAGGTCTGTGCGACAGGCAAACGACGGCATGCTTTTACGGTCCTCTTGTATGAATGATATCTTAAACGGGAAATGAGAACTTTTTTTTCCTTTTGCTGTTTTCAATTAGCTCAGCAGACTGGGCAACGAGTGACTGGTTTGAAGCCTTCGAACCGGTTGGTGATTTTTCGTATGACCAGAATTTTCTCTGGTTCTCGACAAGATCTTTCGTTAAGATGTGATGGTGGGAGCTGTATGTTTTACGCATTGATCTTCTTACGAACGCAACGAATTTCTCCTAACTTTTTCCTCTCTACTTATTGTTTAACATCAGTTATGTAAAATAAATCAGTAAGTATATAAAGTACCACGGGAACCGTAACATACAAACCCTATTAACATATGTTTCATCAAATCATAAAATTAGAAACCTTTAACGCACTTAAAAGGTAGAAGTGCGAGAATAGGGTTGTTATTGGAATTGTGAGTCGGCTACAGAAATAAAACTCAGCAGAGTTACCTTATACACTGAAGCAGTAAAATGAAGTACAAAGATATTACTATTAAGAAACTAGACATATTGCGTTAATTCCTCAATGTGCCCACCTGCCCCCACTCTTCACTTTACCCCTTCCCCAAACGGCCTCCGTTTGTCCCTGAAGGTTGGTGATATTACAGATGAAAGATTATCACCAAAACAAACAGTAAACATTTTTTCAAAAGTAGCATCAAGTGTTCTTTAAATGTTTTTTAGGTAATAAACAGTTCCTCATCTCGGAACCTAATGTGTATCTCTGCAGCTATTGAACATTTAGTATCTTTTGGAGTTTACTAATCACGCTGTCTTCTCCGTTATTGGATATTTTATTCGACCTCATTGTGATTGTTACCCTTCGCCTTGTTTTCCAGTATTATGACTTCTTAACCTTGCAGTCTTAATTGACGTACTCTGGATATTGCCATTTCTTGCACTATTATGTGTAATTTGTGGTATGTCGGTTTGGGCCCTTTTTATCTTTTAATGTAGTTTTGTTGATTTTATATTTTATGATATAGTTTCAATAATTTTATTTCTCGACGATATATTTAAGCCTTTTTATTATTTTTATTTCTTGATTTCTTCGTTATACGTCGCATGTCTTGCTTTTTTTGTTTGCGCTGTACTAAGCCTGTATTATCTGATGCCATGCTTAAGTAAGGTGGTTTTAGCACTATCAGCAGTGGGTGGCGTCTGGGAGTAAACGTCGGATTGCGGCTGTGTTGTTAGCTAACATTTCTTCTGTGGATCCTCCCGCCCTCGGTTTTAGTGCCAGTGTCGCCCACTCTTCGACGTATATGTGAACAAGGCGTCTCACTGCGCTTCCTGCTGCATTTTGTTGACCAGTCTTGCTGGACCTCAACGACATGCGGCTCGGCGGGCACTTACAAGCGAAGCTACACTGAACAGCCAAAGAAACTGTTACAACTACCTAATAGGACCTGCAGGGCTGTCCATAAAATCGTAAGATTATCTCTTTTGAAGGGCACATTGCAAGGCATCCCAGATATGCTCAATAATATTCATGTCTGGGGAGTTTGGTGGGCAGCGGAATTGTTTAAACTCAGAACAGTGTTCCTGGAGCCATTCTGTAGCAATTGCAGATCTATTCGGGGTCGCGTTGTTCCGCTGGAATTGACCAAGGCCGTCTGAATGCACATTGTACATGGACGTATGCATGTGATCAGACAGGATGCATACATACCTCTCACCTGTCGGAGTCGTATCTGGACGCATATCACTCCAGTCATACACATTCCACACTATTACAGAATCTTGGCACCAGGTTGAACAGTCCCCTGCGACATGCAAGGTCTATGAGGTTGTCTTCATACCCGTATACGTCCATCCGTTCGATACAATTTGAAACGAGACTCGTCCGAATAGGCAACATGTTTCCAGTCATCAACAGTCTGATGTCGGTTTTGACGGGCCGAGGCGATGCGTAGAGCTTTGCGTCGTGCAGTCGTCAGGGATATACGACTGGCCTTTGGCTCCGAGAGCACATATCGATGATGTTTTGTTGAATGGTTCGCACGCTGACACTTGTTGATGACCCAGCATTCAAATCTGCAGCAATCTGTGGAAGGGTTCCACTTCTGTCACGCTGAACGATTCTCTTCAGTAGTCGTTGGCCCTGTTCTTGCAGGCTCTTTTTCTGGCCGCAATGATGTCAGATATTTGATGTTTTACCGGGTTTCGGATATTCACCATACGCTCGTGATATGGTCGTACGGTAAAATCATCACTTGATCGCTACCTCCGAGACGCTGTGTCCCATCGCTCGTTAAATCTTGAACTCAGTTAAATCTTGATAAACCTCCATTGCCAGCACGAGTGGCCGAGCGGTTCTAGGCGCTACAGTCTGGAACCGCGCGACCGCTACGGTCGCAAGTTCGAATTTTGTCTCGGGCATGGTTATGTATTATGTCTTTAGGTTGGTTAGGTTTAAGTAGTTCTAAGTTCTGGGGGGACTGATGATCTCAGCAGTCAAGTCCCATAGTGCTGAGAGCCATTTCAACCAAACCTCCATTGTAGCAGCAGTAACCGATCTAACAACTACGCCAGACACTTTTTGTTTTATGCAGACGTTGCCGACCTCAACGCCGTATTCTGCCTGTTTACATATCTCTGTATTTGAATATTTATGCCTGTACCAGTTTCTTTGGCGCTTCAATGTACTTTTGAGCTTAACAAATTGGCATTCTAGGGCTTTTATGGCTTAATTTTAATTTCTTAAGTCCATACGGCATGTCTAGTCATTCACAGTTCATTAGCTTGGAAAGAGTGATTATTTAATGTTGCATTCATGGTTTCCTTTTCAGGTAGGTTCTGTTCACCCGGTGTGATACTGGTTGACTAAGAGAACCTTTTCATGCCTCACCCGCCCGGCATCTCGCATGCTACTCGATAAATTTTCTGGATTTTTGACATGAATGGTACTACTTTCTCGCACGCAATCATGATTTTACCTGATGTTCACATCCGTATGTGTCCTTTGAATGGTTAATAGGATCCCTCTTAGTTTTCCTTGCTTTTGTACCGGGTCGTGTGTACGATAAGGGGATAAGCTCTAGGGATGAGGAGTGTGTATCAAGATGTTAAGGTTTTGCAGTGCTGGGTCGTGGTTGAGTGAGGTGTTTGGTGGCGGCGGCAGGTGTTCGCGTGGGTGGCGGTTTTCGTGCTGCCGCTGAACGCGGCGGTCAACCCGGTGCTGTACACCATCTCGACGGCGCCCTTCCTGACGCCGGCCCGGCGCGGCCTGCGAGCCTTCAAGCGCTCCTGGAAGCTGTCGCTCACCGCAGACCAGAGGAGGACCTTCTCTTCTTCGCTGGGTGAGTCACCGAACTGTTGCTCATTGTCTTTTCACTAACAGACTGCAACGCTATGAAAAACGCAGCAAGTCGATGACAAGCAACATTTCCAATAAAGAGAACTAAAGTAAAAGGTAAATTGTAAGCTTACTGAATAAAAGGTGAAGTGACCATGAGGAGAGAAGGCAACGAAATGAAACTTCGCAGCTTGAGAGGCTGTGTGATTTTATTTCAGTGATCAGAAACTTGAGTCAGATTTACGTTGAACTTTGTAGTTCGAGCCCACTTATAAAGAGGTTTCACTGTCCCTGCGTGAATGCATGCAGTGATACGGTTGAGAAGAGTACCATAAAGTGCTTGCATCCCTTTCCAAGGCAAAATGGTCCACAAGTCTTGTAAACTGTCCTTCACATTCCGCATACTGGCACTGGAAAGCAGCTGACGTCATGTGTTCCTGTTGGCCACGGGAGTACCTCAACATCACGTGGAAAGTTCATAGACACGCGTGCACCTGTTCAGAGCGCTGTCGTATTGTTGAATACAAGGTAACAAACTCACGAGCCTGCAGCACGCCTGTGGTGTGCGCAAGAGTTCCCTAATCGCTACCAGTCGTGGCTTGAAATCATACTCAATAACTCCCCATGCCATGATCCCGGGAGTGACACCTCTCTGCCTCCGAAACATCCGAAAAATGAGACCTCTCCCCAGGTCGCTGCCATACTCGCCGATGATGGATGGTCACTTGTGTTAGTTCAGAATTAGGGTTCATGGCTGAAAACAGTGCCGCCACCTGAGCAGGGCTGTAATCCCCTAATCCAGCTGCTGCTTGTCTGAGACCAATTGTGCGGGATAACACAGAATGTTTCACACAATCCATTTCGTGTTCCTGGATGGCAGGTGCAGATCTGAATGAGTTAACATGAGCTGGGTGCACAATATGGTGGTCCTCGGTTCTGCTCCTCAGGCCTGGTCTACCGAAAGTTAGACGACGAATATGTCTGGCTTCAGGTTTCGCTGAGTCCAACATCGGGCCACTGTTACAGTGGCATGCACCACAAATCCTTTTATGCACGATTCCCTCAGCTGGCCAAACAGGTACCCATAATGAGGCCTCTTTCAAGCTCTATCAGGTGCTGATAGCTCTGTCACACAAGAGTACGCTGCAACACAGTGATTACTCAAGATACAACACTGTTCACGCCTCCTTACCGAATTTACTTGAATCTAATGTACCAACAAAGGTAAAGGGCAGACCAGTTTTAAAAATGAAAAGCATAAAAATGTTTGTCAGTGTACCACCGGTAGGTTGATGATGATTTTGGTTTCTCGGGGGCACTCAGCGGTGTGGTTACTAGCGACCGTAAAAATTCCCAATATCTGCACTGCCCAGTCTCACCATTTTACTGAATGATGATGAGTTGAGGAGGACAACACAAACACCGAGTCCCCTGGCGGAGAAAATCCACAACTCGGCCAAGAATACTGATAGGTCAAATTTATTTTACATACCATTGGACGTATATATGAATGATTTTACAATAATTATTGTTTCGATGCTTTTCCAGTCATCCTAAACCCAGTGTGCAATAATTTGGGATGCAGCATGCTTAATTTTTCCTGTCGGAATCAGTTCACGGTTTGGTTCGCAAAATAATTTTTCCTACTGTTCCTGAACGTACCCTATGAAAGGTTTATTTATACTAACGACCCGAAGGTGTAAAACAGAAGTCATTCCTCCAGAAATAATAACAAGGTCACTGGCTAGGCTGCGTATCTTCTTTCTTCGTCGTCAGAGAGATGATCATGAAACGAAGCAAGACAAAGCATTAATGGTAGTTTGGAAAGCCCACCAGGAAGGATTTCCTATACGAGTCGGAGCCAGTCAAACCTTAAAATTTATCATCCATGTCTTCTCCTGATTTCGGACTAGTCCTCAGGGAACAGTTTTTTTTTTAATTTTTAGGGGTTTTTTGGCTTGTTCTCCGATTTACGATTCAGAAAGGGGGAAGTTTGTGCCCGTCTGCTGTGATTTCCAGTTACCCGCAGTCTTTTATACACTGGTGTTTTATTGGTAACTTCTTTCGTCACCTTCTCACCAGTCGTGCAATTACGTGATCAATTGAAATTTGCATCTCATCAGCTTTGCCTACTTGGCCCATCGAACAATTTCTGTTTACGAAGTGTGTTGATACATCGTTGATGCTCTTGAAGTTTTTTCTCAAAATCGTATGGACGTTTTTGACACAGATTTGTACGGTGACGTAAAGATAAGCCCGCCCGTTTCGTAAACCGAATAACTAATCTACAGCTAGCCTTAAGTTCGTGCCTCGGTATACTAAGAACTGCAGACACCTCTTTTATTTTGTTTCTTATGGTGTCAGTTGTCAGAGGTTACTCATTCTTCCTCCTTTCACAGACGAAGTCCAAAACTTTTACTTCAACATCAGGATTTTTTTGTCTTTCTACAAGGGTTAGTTCGAAATAACGCAAATTTCTGTTTGAACCGTAGGCGAACGTTAGTTTCAGCTACACTGAACACTCGCACCGCAGTCTTGTTACCATATTTTTGAGCAATAAGAATTACTTTAGGCTTGAAAGTAGCATCATTGGATGATCTTCTCCACTTGCCTTTCATTTCTTCATTACCTAATTCTAACACACTACGCAGTAATAGGGCAACAATAATGTAACGAGGTTGAGAATTACAGAAAAGTGACGTACAGAACAATACTCACATTTCACTAATGTTGCTCATTAAAGACGGATTCAAGTTTGTACTCGAATGTAATGCATCGCCGAAGCTTATGCACACCCCTATCTTGAATGTTGCATATGATAAAAAAGTACGTATTAGATTCGGGTAAGTATGGTACATTCTGACCAGTTTCTGTATCAGCAAAGGCTATACAACTTGCCTCGAAGGAAAGGTGTGCCACTCATAAACATGTAGGTAACGAGGCGTCAGAACGGGAGCTATAAAAAGACCTTAACCTACAGTGAGATGAGTGTCACACCATGTTAAAGACTGTCGATATCGCGCCAAACAGGAATTGCTGTTGCCAGGGGGTGAACGTTCATCTCAGATTTCCGATGAAACATTGCGAAGGAAGGTGCATGCAGTAGAACAGGATACCTCGCTTAGGGCATTACTAACAACAGCACACAGTGGTCTGTCGTAAGTGGGCCAGATAAAGTAGGTAATGCACAGTTGCTGACTCGAGGCGTGTAGCGTGGTGAGAGGAGTCGCAGTTTTCTCTCTTCTTGAAATGACGATAGACGTCGAGTGTTCGTCCTCCCAGTGCTGCATAGAAAAGTGCGTGTAAGGTGTACTTGAGGCCGGGGATGATTCTGTGACGTTTTGGTGGTGTTATTCGTACCTCGACTCGAATCCACTCTTTCATTTCAACAATCTCGGTTACCAAGAATTGCCTTTCCTCTACTTCTTCAAGATGACAATGCTGTGGGCATATCTGCCTTCCAGCATGACTACAGCCGCATTCAGATTGCTGATCGTGAACGTACCTATTTTGGCAAATACTCAGCCAACCGATTGACCTTCGATTTGTCTTCTAAATCACCCGATATTGTTCCCAAAGTATAGCTCTTTACTTACTTGACTTGATTTACGTCGATCAGCGGGTGAAATGTAGCAACAGAAGTGAGCTCTATGGGATGTAGATGGATTAAGGAGGACACATAAAGCTGACTAATACTGGAAATAAGTACAGTCCTGGCCTAGAGAAATCTAATAATATCAAAAATAGGTCTTAACTCGAAGAAGAAATTTCTAAGAATGTACGTCTGGAGCACAGCATTGTACAGTAGTGAAACGTGAACAAAGAGAATCTAATCATTTGAGGTGTGTTGGTACAGACGATTGTTGAAAGTTTGGTGGTTTGATAGGTACACAAAGAGGAGATTCTCCACACAATCGGCGAGGAAAGTAATCTATGGGAAACACTGACAAGAAGAAGGGACCGGATGGCAGGACACCTATTAAGATATGGCACTAGAGGGAGCTGTATAGGGCATGATTTGTAGAGGAGGGCAGAGCTAGGAATACATCCAGCAAATAACTGAGGTTGTAGGTTTCAAGTGCTATTCCAAAATGAAAATATTTGCCACAGGAGACGAATACGTGGCAGGCTGCATCAAACGAGTCAGAAAATTGATGACCCAAAAAAGAAATAGAGTCTGGATAAAATTGCAAGTGTCAGTGCTTAATATGATATCTGTTTTCGATTAATCAAATATTTGGCTTAAGCACTCTGCGTGTTCATCCAGATCTTTTGAAAAAAAGACCATGTATTTTTTCGATTTTAACCCTCAAAGGACTCCATTTAACTAGTGTTGACATATTGCAGTCGCTTTTATTAACCCGAAAAGCATTGTACGATAGTGACAGTGACGGAATGATGTTGCAAAAGCTGTTTTCGGACTATATTCCGCACACACTTCAATCTTGTGACTCCCGCTCGTTAAATCTATCGTAGAAAATAGTTCATACTGTCCCAGGTTAACCAAAGTCTCAGCTGTATTTAGAATCGGACGTACGTTGATTACTGCAGTTTTTAAAAGCCTATAATCACAAAAGAATTTATACACTCCTGGAAATTGAAATAAGAACACCGTGAATTCATTGTCCCAGGAAGGGGAAACTTTATTGACACATTCCTCGGGTCAGATACATCACATGATCACACTGACAGAACCACAGGCACATAGACACAGGCAACAGAGCATGCACAATGTCGGCACTAGTAGAGTGTATATCCACCTTTCGCCGCAATGCAAGCTGCTATTATCCCATGGAGACAATCGTAGAGATGCTGGATGTAGTCCTGTGGAACGGCTTGCCATGCCATTTCCACCTGGCGCCTCAGTTGGACCAGCGTTCGTGCTGGACGTGCAGACCGCGTGAGACGACGCTTGATTAAGTCCCAAACATGCTCAATGGGGGACAGATCCGGAGACCTTGCTGGCCAGGGTAGTTGACTTACACCTTCTAGAGCACGTTGGGTGGCACGGGATACATGCGGACGTGCATTGTCCTGTTGGAACAGCAAGTTCCCTTGTCGGTCTAGGAATGGTAGAACGATGGGTTCGATGACGGTTTGGATGTACCGTGCACTATTCAGTGTCCCCTCGACGATCACCAGAGGTGTACAGCCAGTGTAGGAGATCGCTCCCAACACCATGATGCCGGGTGTTGGCCCTGTGTGCCTCGGTCGTATGCAGTCCTGATTGTGGCGCTCACCTGCACGGAGCCAAACACGCATACGACCATCATTGGCACCAAGGCAGAAGCGACTCTCATCGCTGAAGACGACACGTCTCCATTCGTCCCTCCATTCACGCCTGTCGCGACACCACTGGAGGCGGGCTGCACGATGTTGGGGCGTGAGCGGAAGACGGCCTAACGGTGTACGGGACCGTAGCCCAGCTTCATGGAGACGGTTGCGAATGGTCCTCGCCGATACCCCAGGAGCAACAGTGTCCCTAATTTGCTGGGAAGTGGCGGTGCGGTCCCCTACGGCACTGCATAGGATCCTACGGTCTTGGCGTGCATCCGTGCGTCGCTGCGGTCCGGTCCCAGGTCGACAGGCACGTGCACCTTCCGCCGACTACTGGCGACAACATCGATGTACTGTGGAGACCTCACGCCCCACGTGTTGAGCAATTCGGCGGTACGTCCACCCGGCCTCCCGCATGCCCACTATACGCCCTCGCTCAAAGTCAACTGCACATACGGTTCACGTCCACGCTGTCGCGGCATGCTACCAGTGTTACAGACTGCGATGGAGCTCCGTATGCCACGGCAAACTGGCTGACACTGACGGCGGCGGTGCACAAATGCTGCGCAGCTAGCGCCATTCGACGGCCAACACCGCGGTTCCTGGTGTGTCCGCTGTGCCGTGCGTGTGATCATTGCTTGTACAGCCCTCTCGCAGTGTCCGGAGCAAGTGTGGTGGGTCTGACACACCGGTGTCAATGTGTTCTTTTTTCCATTTCCAGGAGTGTATGTTATTGTTATGTCAGGTTACTTTTTTGGCATTATTGCTATACTAGCTTACCAAGGACTGTCTCTGAGTTCTGTTTTCCCTTCTTAGGTTGTTGATCTAAGAACTGTTCCATTCATGGTTGGAGATGCTTTTGTTGCCTATAATTCTTACAGTGCGCTGGTGCATGACTACCCACTGGAATAGCATGCTGTGTTATGGATGTGATTGACACTGTTATGTAACGCACACGTGCGGACAGTTTGCTTGAAATATGCTCCACCTCTGACCCATCCACATCTGTTTCACTGAGTACCTGTAGCGTAGCTTCTACCAACCAGTGCAGAGGACTTTCATTCCGAAATCTTCCAGGGCTACTGGCACCGTAACCTAGCTGTTTACTGCCACAGCATGTGTTATACTTCTTCGTTAAAATAACACTAATCAGCAAAATGTCACTACTCAAGGGAGGTTCTATTAAACATAAAGCTTGTTGTGGATCATCTACGTCTATCATAAACCAAATTAACTTTCTGCAGCTGCTGGTTCTCGGTCATAGGAAACAGCTTTTAATGTTACTGTACATAGTTTAGTTGGTACTACTTTATCAATGGGCGTAATGTGTTATACAGAAAAATTTGTATCTGTTGTATCAATCTAAAACGAATCTCCATTGGGTTCAACTGTTGCCGAAGGTCGATATTAGCATGATGCCCAACCAGAAAGTCATATCTGAGCATTACAGAAAATCCTTGCCCCAGAGATGGCAACATTTTCTTTTGCTTCAAAAGAAATGTAATTTGAACGACATTGCAGTGCCAGTGTTTTTCAGAAGTACGACACAATGTTCATTCGAACATGCATGCATGTCTAAACGAACTCTGCATCGCTCTTCTGAAAAACGCACGAGCTGCAGTGTAGTATTTATCCGCCGTCAGCGTGCAAGCGACTTTCAGTTAAAATGTATCCCCTGTACGGGAATACACGTAATGAAGTTGGAGTTCAAGTTGTAGGCAAATTGTTGACACATGGAATTCTGTGTTTGACTGTGAGTCGTGCTCGGATTACCTAATGGTAACGCGACCGGTCACGATAAGTAGGAAGTCCAGGTTCGAGTTCTTGTCCGGTACATATTATCAGTGGCATCATTCCACTGTACATATGATGGTTGTGTGTATTCACAACTGGGAATGCATCTAATGGATTTCTATGCGGAACTTGGGCTGTGTTGTCCTCATTGAATCTGTTTTGTTATTTCCTATTGTGGGCAATCTGTATCTGGGCGTTTTCAATCTCCTCTTGTCCGCGATGTCCAGACCCACAACCATTATGTGTGCTCCAGTATCTTCTGAAAACTTATGCTTCTTCTTATATATCGAGACTATAAAGGAACCATCCATCTTTGCGTACGTTTTAACCGTTTTGCCATATACTGGGAGCACTTCCCGAAGGGAGTAACATCACTGTCGACGTTTAACTACTTTTATTCGCGTTGTACTTGTACCACTTGCTAGATTCACAAACCCGGAGCCCTATGTCCGAACTACTGGCAGTTACAGCGCTTTCAAGTGCCCCTCCTGACCTCAACGGCTCGGCTCTTTACCAGAGCTGAATATCATCCATTTACTACGCATTCCAGTTGCAGTAACTACTGCTTGTAAATCCGTAGCAACACAAAGTTCTGCAGCTAAATACTCAGGGATTTCCATTCATCCGTCATGAAAAATGTGGGAGGTTCCCTCTGAAAAACACGTCCGGCGCTTTATTTTCCAATTCTTTGAGCAAGACTCTATCCGCATCTGGCTTGTACGTCACCTCATTAAGTCTGTACATTAATTTTGTGTATTCTATAAGAAAACAGCTTCATTATCTCATTCGTCTTCTGTGTCAAATTACTGAGTTTCTCCCTAAGTAACTGTGCACTGTTCTGTTTTCTACGACGCAAACACACCGCTAACTCACTGAATGGGGATACTTTATTAATTACGTCATGGTATGTGATAAAGGTTTTCGCCTTGCATGTTATACTTAACTTGGCCATCCGCAAGCTTGTTTCATCTGACCAATTGCTTAACGCGGCTGTGCGAAATACATTATCTATAAATACAGTAATACCCATGTTGCTTTCCTTGAAAAGGGAGTTACGAGGTTCGCGGTTGAAGGACTTTTAACCTCATTAAAACCTGGTTTTCGTTCTTGTTCAGCCAACAAAACTTGAAACTGATGTCTTAGCTGTCCATTACGTGTTTTCTGTTGTTCATCATTATTCTTTAGGTATTTGGAAACTTACTCTGTAAGAGCGTCTATCGCCTCGTTAGAACGGCTGACTCTGCCATTTTCGTGCAATTTACCTAACTCTCTTAAACACGAATCAAACTATTACTACAACCGACTATAAGTTAATAGCCACAGTTGTAGAAATAGAACAACTATATCTAATTATTGTGCCTAATCGGTTACCAAAAACATTCCGCGCAATCATCTGCCTTGTGATCATACGCTGAAGCGCCAGAAAAACTGGTGTAGGTATACGTATTCAGACGCAGACACATCTAAACAGGCAGAATGCGGGGCAGCGATCGGCAGCGCCTATATAAGACAAAAAGTGTCTGGCGCAGTTATTAGATCGGTTACTGCTGTTACAATGGCAGATTATCAAGATTTAAGTGAGTTTGAAAATCGTATTATAGTCCGTGAACGAGCGATGCGACACAGCACCTCCGAGGTAGCGAAGAAGTGAGGGTTTTCCCGTACGAGCATATCACAACTGCACCGAGAGAGGTGGCGCAGTGGCTAACACACTGGACTCGCATTCGGGAGGACGACGGTTCAATTCCGCACCTGTCCATCCTGATTTAGGTTTTCCGCGATTTCCCACAGTCGCTGCAGGGTACGGTCGACTTTCTTTCCCGTTCTTTCCTAATACGATGAGACCGATGACCTCGCTGTCTGGTCTCCTCCCCTAAACTACCAACTCATGAGTGTACCGTGAATTTCAGGAATCCGGTAAAACATTAATCTCCGACAACGCTGCGGCCGGAAAATGATCCTGCAAGAACAGGGCCAACGACGACTTAAGAGAGTCGTTCAACGTGACAGAAGTGCAACGTTTCCGCAAATTGGTGCAGATTTCAATGCTGGACCATCAACAAGTGTTAGCATGCGAACCATTCAACGAAACATCATCGATATGAGCTCTCGGAGCCGAAGGCTCAGTCGTGTACTCTTGATTCCCTGCACGACACAAAGCTTTACGCCTCGCCTGGGCCCGTGAACACCAACAAATGACGGCTAATGACTGGAAATATGTTGCTTGGTCGGACGAGTCTCGTTTCAAATTGTATCGAGCGAATGACGGTACGTGTATGGAGACAATCTCATGAATCCATGGACGCGCATGTCAGAAGGGGATTGTTCAAGCTGGTGGACGCTCTGGAATGGTGTGATGCGTGACCCCTGAAACGTCAAGATACGACTCCGATACGTGACACGTACGTAAGCGTCCTGTCTGATCACCTGCGTCCATTCACGTCCATTGTGCTTTCAACAGACTTGGACAGTTCCAGCAGGACAATGCAACACCCCACACGTCCAGAATTCCTGCAGAGTGGCTCCAGGACCGCTCTTCTGACTTTATACGCTACCGCTGGCCACCGAACTCCCCAGACATGAACATTATTGAGCATATCTGGGATGGCTTGCAACGTATTGTTCAAAAGAGATCTCCACCCTCTCTTACTCTTACTGTTTTATGGATAGCCCTGCAAGATTCAAGGTGTTAATTCCCTCCAGCATTACTTCATATATTAGGCGAGTCCATGCCATTTCATGTTGCGGCACTTCTGTGTGCTCGCGGGGGTCCTACACGATATTAGGCGGGTGTACCAGTTTCTTTGGCTCTTCAGTGTATTTTCTACATGAAGTGCATCCTCATAAAATTCACGTGATACACTATGTCCCGTTAAATTACAAAGTGTCTGAACAAGATACTCTTACTGACTATTAACCCTGAACAGCGATAAACCTGTTGGGTTTCTGGGTGTAAACAAGATAACATCAAAGTCTTTCAGTCCTAAACCGAACATAGCAAAGAATACAATTTTTTCCTGAAATCAAATTACAATATTTCTTCTTTCACTCACTCTCTGTGCCTGCTGCCGTATCGTTGCCCCCAACTATTACTGGTGCTGAGCTGGAACATTTCTGACCAAACATTTGTAGGACTTGCCCACTGCTAGGATGGAAACCCCTACTTTTTTGTCTGGGTGCAGAACGAGGACCTGGGTCATATCGTTAGACGACACAAAACAGTATTCGCAATTATTCCATTTATTTCTGCAAATGTATGTCGTTGTTGTGTCTTCTGCGATGGCTGGTGACTAAATAATCCGTAGAGGAATCCGCTGAACTCACCAGTGAACTTACAGCTGACGAGGACGTTGAATCATTTTGGAGCGGAAGTCGATGATGACACCCTGTTGCTGCGGTTTGCTCCCCGCTGACGATGTAGGCACTCTCCGCCGGTAGCCCAGCTAGGAGATGGTGGTGATCATGACGTATTCTTTTATTCAAACGTCGTTTCGGGGAGTACCCAGTTCCTCTCAGATCACAGTCCGTGTTGCGCATCAGGTGGACTGCGATGTCTGGTGCCGCGATGTCACACTAAATGCTGAACATGGCCATCCGGTATGAGAGGCAATCACACCTGTGTGTCGCTGGAGTTTTAGGGCAGCTTCTGCCCTGGATCAGAGCCATGATGGTAGGGCCTTAGGACCACCCAGCAGTGCCAGTTGGTAGGCTGACTTCAGTATAGGACTGTTGCTATTTTTAAAAACATCGAGCGTCGGATATATTGATAAAACGTATCGATATATAGACGGAAAAATTATCGACGTACTGGCCTATAAAATTATCGGAGGCACATGAAAAATATACTACCGGTATTAGAGGTGTATATTTAAGTACTGATTTGTTGTTAGCCATTCTGTACATCAAAAAGCTAGCAGGCTGCCTAGTCCTCGCAGAGCAAGATCTGAAACGAAAACGATGCACATTCACGTTTGCGACAAATTGTCGTTTCATTCATGCTGTCAGCCCCCAGGGATGACAGCTCAAACAGTAGTACGACTCCTTCACATAGTGAAAGTAACATTATGTTCTACTACAATTTCAAAAGAACAACTTCGAATATTTACCGATGATTGCTAAAAAAAAAGGCTAAATAAAACTTTCAGCACTCGATATTCCTATTTAAGTATCGATATACCGTGCAATAGCATCGCCGGTATATATCGATATCTTTTGGAAATGTTTCGATTTATCAACAGCCCAACTTCATTGCTGGTTGCTGGACATCATTATCAAGGCTACGGATCCCTGAGCTTCCTATGAGGCTGCAAGTGTGAGGCCAACGCTAGAACAGTCTAATACAAGGAGAAGCGAATGGGTCACACCATAACCAGGGAACGAGTGCAAACGCCGTGAACACCATCAGTTTTCCTGATCGAGTACTCTAAGCTACCAGGAGTCGAGCGTTTATGTCGAGGAGAGGCTTTGCTCTACGGCGTCATTCTTAACGACCTATTAGTTCTGCTCTTCTCTAGTTGGCAACGGTTTTCAGTTACATTACATTTGCTTGAAGGATTTACAACAGTGACTTTACTGCTTATTAAATCCTCCTGCTAGGCGATATTGCTTGCTACCTAGAGCCTCTTACACAAACTGAAGTGTCAAACAAACTGTTACAACTGCCTAATATCGTGTAGAGTCCTCGTGAGCATGTGGAAGTACCACAACACGACGTGGCAGGGACTCGACTAATGTATGAAGTAGTGCTTTAGGGAACTGATACCGTGAATCCTGCAGGGCTGTCCATCAATCCGTAAGAGTAAGAGGGGTGGAGATCTCTTCTGAAAAGAATGCTGCAGACCCTCCCAGATATCCACAATATCGAAAGTGTTTAAATTGAGAACAGTGTTTCTTGAGCCACTTTGTAGCAATTATAGACGTGTGTGGTGTCGCATTATACTGCTGGAATTGCCCAAATCGGCCGGAATACGCAGTGGACGTGGCCGGGAAAAGATCCTGCAAGAACGGGACCAACGACGACTGAAGAGAATCGTTCAGCGCGACAGAAGTCAAACCCTTCCGCAAACTGCTGCAGATTTCAATGCTGCGCCATCAACAAGTGTCTGCATGCGAGCCAGTCAACGAAAATCATCGATATGGGCTTTCGGAGCCGAAGGACCACTTGCATACCCTTGGATGACTGCACTACACCAAGCTTTACTCCACGCGCGGGCCCTTCAACACCAACATTGGACGTCTAATTACTGGAAACATGTTGCCTGGTCGGACGCATGTCTTTTAAAATTGTATCGAGCGGATGGACGTGTACGGGTAGGGAGACAATCTCATGAATCCATTGGCCCTACATGTCAGCAGGGGACTGTACAAGCTGGTTGGGGCTCTGGATGGTGTGGCGCGTGTGCAGTGGGAGTGATATGGGACCCCTGATATGTCTGGATACGACACGTACGTAAACATCCCATCCGATCACCTGCATCCATTTATGTCCACTGCGTATTCCGGCCAATTTGGGCAATTCCAGCAGTATAATACTCTTGCACCCAAGAGAGCCGAGGTTGCTGTCTTCCTGAGCGGGTATCGATGTCGAAATATTTACGCTTTCCAGCTGGCAACTGCTCGTACTTCCATGTGATTGAGTAATGTCGGATTTTAGAAATCCTTATTCTCCCACTTCCTTCATAATTTGTCGCTCAACAGAATGCTTTGCAGGAACTCAGATGGAACGAATGCCCAGGTAATGATAAATTACCAGCGAACATTTCCGGGGTGCATGCATCAGAGCGATGGGGGGAGCAAGAACTACGCAAGTTTATGATTACGTAACTAGTTTTTACATTTCTGGAAAAGAAACATTCGATCGATGTGAAAATTACCGCTCAGTGTCTGCCATCTCATACATAAAAATACTCAGAAGTGTTGTTTATCGAAGAAGCAGGGGCACTGGAGAATCAATTTTACACAGTAGTAAGTAATGGAGGGTAGATTTGGGTACATAAAGGAACTTCAAATTGCATTCACAGATGTGAATAAGGAGTTTAACAACGTTGGTTGGTAAAAAATGAGTTCCATTATTTGCTAGTATTGTTTCGAGTTCGGGGATAAAAGAATAATCTGTCATAATTCGAAGCAAGCAGAATAGAGTATACAACATACGGAGATTGCTACATTATTGAAGCTGTAAGGCATGCTTTCTGAATGTAAAATCTGATATTCTGATAAACAGGTTGCACTGAAGGTGGACATATGAGATGGCTCAATTTTAACTCTTCCAGAGGTGATGTATCTTGCTATGTTGGAAGCAGGTTATATGAAGGAAAAGACAAGAAAGGCATAGTAGCGTTAGAAGATTCTATAAAACGGAACAGCCACTGACATCCAAATGTATAAATCTCCATGCTAGAGAAACACTGAAGAAACCTTGTGGTAAGAGGAAATATTTTTGTGGGTGGGAAACAGGAATAATGGTCAAGACAGCAGTGGAATGGCGATGATCCTTTGGAATTTGGTGTTACTTGGAACTCTTAAAGAACCGATGAACTGATAGAATTAGGGATGAAAAATTCTCACAATTAGTTAAAGGGAAGACATTCCGTCTAGGGAACGTAATGAATCGAAGTTATTGAATCGTAGAGCACATATTAAGGAAAAATTTATTAGTGGTTTCTTCATGTTTGGATGATGCTTTTTTCGTAAGTGTTATTCAGTTAATAAAAAGCCACTCCAGCTGCGTAAAAATGGAACTACGTTAAATGCACACACGGCCGGTTTCTGTTTCAACTGTATATTAGACCATTATCAAATATATTTGACACTGCCAAATATAACACGATGGTATTCTTTTTGATAATAGGAGATGAGAGAAAATCCTTATATATGCACAGTACAAGCGCAGAATGAATATACAACTCACATTATGCTCTATGGAAGCGACATAAAACGATAAAAAAAGTAAAAGTCAAGTGGATTTAAAAGAACTTGCGCACCCAATGACATCATTAAAAATATTTGCGTATCCTAATTATAAAATTTGTTCAATATATCTTAAAACTTCTTCAGCAAAAAATTATTTACGTAATGTGTTTAGAAATTACCTTTCATATTTTTCAGGTAAACTGTTAATAGTAAACGATAAAAAATAGCCAAAGTTAAGTAGATTTAAGAAGTTTCGATTCCAGTGACGTCACGAGAAAGATGGGTGTGTTATTATTATAAAAATTGCACAGAGACATTAAAATTTCTAATAGGCTTTAGTTTAAAAGGGTTATATTCTGCCGTGTTTCAGAGTTACAACTGCATGTTTTTCAAATAAAATGATGAAAGTAATTATGTGGAATTCATAAAAGTGTAAAATACTTGCTATGAACAAGATGTCCAGGCTGAGCGTAAAGTTACGACGTCTAACGAGTAAAATTTGAACCACCAATACCTGCTGAAGTCTCTAGGATAGCTTTGGATCATCGTCGATTGCTTAAGAAAGTTTGTTCACGAACAACTAGTAACAGCTGCGACCAAGTGGGATATCTTCAAGGAAAGTTGTCAGTAGCTGGGCGGCAGATAGCTAAGAACGCGATGCTCCTTAATATGCATTGCTCGTTAAGCTTAGTTCCCTTGGCTTTTTCAGGTGAGTGTAAATTAGTATCTTTTCATCAATGTCCATAAAGTAGCCCTTATTCGTTGTATGTAGCATTACAAGATTGTTTTCGGTACTGTATACCTAGTGATAGTAGCAAAAAACTATAGTGGAAGGGACGGTGCAAGGAAATTATTATTGGAAGAAGCCTCCATACGGGTATTTAAGGCAGACGGTCTGTGGTATGCAATGCTCCTATTATTCTGAAATGAATAGAATACCCGCTACGTGAGAAATGGATACAATCGTCAGAAAACCATTACGATTAATGCACGAAACAACAAATTCTGCATAATCTTGATGAGGGGTCAAAGCTAGATGGCACAACACAATCCGCCACATAAACTATATGTGCTATTGATTAAGTAGTGGTAAACGTGAACTTCCGGCTGTCTCGATAACACACGTAGATGTTTTAGTTAAGGTTCACACTCAAAATGTGGCAGCCTAGATCTCAATTAATTTGATCGTCATCTTACTGAAACGTCTCTTACACGTTTGAGACTAATAGGAAGGACAATTTCGTGTTGTACCCAGGTGGTCCGCACTTGACACAAAAGAACGCTGACAGGTATTAAATCTTCAGATTGGTTTTCCTTTGTATGGGTCGTAATATGGTAGATAATACAGTGATGTAACAGGATGCAAAAGCATGGAGTAAAGGGAAGCGAGAATTACCAGAAAAAGTATTTTTTTCATATTTTCATGGACCAAACTCGAGATTCCCGTGGGAAATAGTACAGTTACTTCGTTGTGCCAATAACTATCTACAAGGAAGAAGGATTAGGGTATAACGACCCGTCCAAAAAGCGGTATTTGTGGTTGGAAGACAAGGTCGGATTTGGGGAGTGTTTTGAAGGAAATTGACTGTCCCCTTCTCAAAGGAATCATTTCAGTAGCTGCCTTTAGCGATTTAGGAAAACTACGGGAAACCTAAACTTGCATCACTGAAAGGAGATATGTGAGTCCATTCTCTTACCATTCATCCAATACAGATCAATAAAAATTACGCCAGTTTTTGATTGCCTGTTTATCTGAAAACCACGTTCTGGCATTTGTGCTGTAGTTGTTACTTGTTTCTTCCACTAAGCACTCAATCGACCTAATGAGCTTTGCGCGTCGTTGTCATCTACAGTATTCGTGAGATAGCAAACTTCTACCTTCTGTGGATTGTGCGCTGTGCTGGACGAATGTGAGAAACTATAACTGCCCCCGTAAGTGCATACTTTTTTTCCATGAGTAGAGCGCTACCGTTTAATCATTAAGCACTCATAAGACAACGACTCGAAGCTTCATCTTGCCACCGGCAGGGACCACAGATAACCATTTTTTCATTATAGTAGTTGTTATTCCTGGAGGAAATAGTTTGGCTAACAATTGTGTGAACGTGTTAGGCGATAAACATCTAACTAACATTCTCTACCATTCTTCTAATAAATTCCGGGTATGCAGCCGGATCCCGTCGACATTCTGCCACGATATTTCGGCCCAGAGACGTCCGGCCATCATCAGGTGAGTACACAACTACTGAAGAGCCCAGGTGCAGTCGCGGTATTTATACCGATTCTCGCGCACGTGTTGACATGCGCGGCATAGCCGAGTTGTACGTGCTGCCCTCGGTGGTGAAAGTAAAAGATCATCTAGTCATTGAGTATCGAATGACGCTGTCTATTCCGCTGTGAATGTATAATTTTAATAACAGGATTCCAAGTTTTATCCAGTTGAAAGCCGTTGTCACGATTTATAAGATTATCGGCAAGACGTATTTCCACTGATTCCTTGATTACGGAATCCCAAAATCTGGAAACCGGAGCTAAAATTTTTGTTCCATTGTATTCCATTGAATGTCCCAATGAAATACAGTGCTCTGCTACTGCCGATTTTGACGGTTGCCGCAGACGGGTGTATCTTTCATGTTCTGTACATCGTTCATGGATCTTTTACTTTCACCACCGAGGGCAGCACGTACAACTCGGCTATGCCGCGCATGTCAACACGTGCGCGAGAATCGGTATAAATACCGCGACTGCACCTGGGCTCTTCAGTAGTTGTGTACTCACCTGATGATGGCCGGACGTCTCTGGGCCGAAATATCGTGGCAGAATGTCGACGGGATCCGGCTGCATACCCGGAAATTATTAGAAGAACAAATACGCCGGGAAAATTTCAGAAGTCACATCAAATACCTTTACGGGGAGGAGATGGTTCAGGATATCCACGTACTGGATAAATTACGTGAGAAAAGAGCCAGGTTGCTGTGTTCACTAAATTTTTTACTGAAATGTAGAAACAATAACTTGATTCCAACTTTCGCCAGAGTTGTTCATTTTATTAATAGTGTGGCCGCCAACAATATAAAACGCAAGGCGAGTCTGGCTTTATTAAGAGAACGAATCCGTTATACGCGTCGTGAGTTAGACACTGTTGCCAGGAATTTATATTATTTACATCTGAAGATTGCAGCAAGATGTTCTTCCCTTAGCTGGGACTGGATTTACGGTGTATCCTGGGCCAAGGCAGACTGGGCTCACAGGAACAGTACGAACAGGCAAAGTGCGAAGTTTAGCCAACTCGTAACAAGAAAGCCGCAAGAAGCTATCTCTGGACGATCCGTGGTGAACCTTACGGAGAAATCATTTGACGATGCGACGATGTCAGTGCTTGCGAAAGGTTTAAACTTCGCCCCTACTCCTGTTTCACTGCCTTTAACGGATTTCATCAGTTCCATTGAGGAAGCCATTAGACGTCTCCCTGCGGATAATGCAGACGAAATTCGACGTGAATCTTGCCGAACGTTGCTGAAATGTGCGCCACAACGGAGTAACATCTCGCCAGCTGAAAGAGCTGCTCTCCGCAGCCTCAGAGAAGATACTAGCACAGTCGTACTACCTGAGGATAAGGGTAACGCCACAGTTCTTCTGACAAGGGAAGCCTACAACGAGAAGATATATTGTCAGCTAAATGATTCCACGTACCGCAGAATTGAAAAGGACCCAACAAGCCGAATTTCAAGGAAAACTGCTACCCTTTTGAAGGACTGTTCTCTACCTGAACAAATTATCAAGAGATTGAGACCACACAATGCAGTACCACCAAGACTCTACGGTCTTCCCAAGATACACAAGGATGGTGCCCCACTACGATTAATAGTGAGTAATATTGGTGCTGCCACCTATTCTACAGCAAAATATCTGGCCTCACTACTAAAGCCGTATGTGGGTAAGTGTTGCCACCATATACGTAATTCCGAGGATTTTGTCAGTCGCTTGAAGGAAGTTAAGCTTAGCAGCTCGGATTTATTAGTCAGCTTTGATGTGGTCTCACTGTTTACCAAAGTGCCTTTAATGGAATCGTTACATCTTATTGGTAACTTATTCAGTGCAGAAATGACGGCCTGTTCGGGAGTGGAATAGTAGAGAGATAGTATGATTGTGGTTCGATGAACCCTCTGCCAAGCACTTAAATGTGAATTGCAGAGTAGTCATGTAGATGTAGATGTAGATGTTTGAACATATACTCTCCTCAACGTACTTTCTATTCAATGACGAATTCTTTGAACAAACAGACGGCGTCGCCATGGGGAGCCCTTTGTCCCCTGTGGTAGCTAATCTGTTTATGGAGGACTTTGAGGAGAAAGCACTTGAGTCTGCTGTCTTAAAGCCTACGGTCTTCTGGCGGTACGTAGATGATACTTTTGTTGTATGGCCTCATGGCAGACAGGAACTGGAGAAATTCCTTCATCATTTAAACTCTTTACATGAGAACATCAAATTCACGATGGAGATTGAAAAAGATGGCACTTTACCATTTCTAGACGTGCTAGTATGCCGTAAAAATGATGGGTCATTAGGACATTCTGTGTACAGGAAACCGACTCACACAGATCTGTATCTCCAGGCGTCAAGCTGCCACCACCCAGCACAAACAGCCGGTGTTCTCAGTACCTTAATACATCGAGCGCATGTAATATCGGACGATGAAAACCTCCACGCAGAATTAGAACACTTGGAGAAGGTTTTTAAAGAGAATGGCTACACTTCACGCCAAATAAGAAAGGCCATGCGCAACTGTCATAACAAGAAGCAGCGCACTGAGGA
Organism: Schistocerca gregaria; assembly: GCF_023897955.1. NCBI lineage: Eukaryota > Metazoa > Arthropoda > Insecta > Orthoptera > Acrididae > Schistocerca > Schistocerca gregaria. The sequence goes on from NC_064921.1 coordinate 529,236,750, forward strand.
CGCTGATGACGACTTTAAATCAACTGCGTTTCTTCCATACGCCGGGAATGTGTCGTCGAAAATAGGCCGACTACTGAAGAAGAATAAAATCAAGGTTATCTTCCGTCCACCAGCAAAGAACCGGGCCCTGGTTGGATCCGTTAAAGACGATTTACAACTGAAGAAACCAGGCGTCTACAAAATTCCCTGTGAATGTGGCTCTGCATATATTGGCCAGACGACAAGAACTGTCCATGAACGATGTACAGAACATGAAAGATACACCCGTCTGCGGCAAGCGTCAAAATCGGCAGTAGCAGAGCACTGTATTTCATTGGGACATTCAATGGAATACAATGGAACAAAAATTTTAGCTCCAGTTTCCGGATTTTGGGATTCCGTAATCAAGGAATCAGTGGAAATACGTCTTGCCGATAATCTTATAAATCGTGACAACGGCTTTCAACTGGATAAAACTTGGAATCCTGTTATTAAAATTATACATTCACAGCGGAATAGACAGCGTCATTCGATACTCAATGACTAGATGATCTTTTACTTTCACCACCGAGGGCAGCACGTACAACTCGGCTATGCCGCGCATGTCAACACGTGCGCGAGAATCGGTATAAATACCGCGACTGCACCTGGGCTCTTCAGTAGTTGTGTACTCACCTGATGATGGCCGGACGTCTCTGGGCCGAAATATCGTGGCAGAATGTCGACGGGATCCGGCTGCATACCCGGAAATTATTAGAAGAACAAATACGCCGGGAAAATTTCAGAAGTCACATTCTCTACCATAAACATCGTCTTCCAAGAAGGTGATAGAATAAATATCAAAAACAACCGACCAATTTCATTGTCGAAATTGTTTTCCAAAATTTTTTAGAAGGTGATGTACTCTAAAACAGTATCTCACCTGGACAACAGTAATATCCTCAGCAAATCACAGTTTGCATTTTAGAAGAGTTGCTTTACAGAGAATGCCCTTCACATGTTCAACCCCCAAATCTGGCATGCATTAAATAATAGCGCCGGTTGGTATTTCCTGCGACCTGTCTAAGACATTTTACAATGTAAATCACAGTATTATCCTTGAGAAATTGATGTTTTACAAAAAAATGCTTATGAGATTGATGGTACAGACAAACAATGAATAATGTCATATCTTAACAAAAGAGTGCAGAAAGTTGTACCTAGTAGCTTAACCAGTGTAGCACGGGGACATTATAGCACGGGGACATTATTCTTCCTGGAGAGAAATGTAATAGAAGTGTCCCCAATACTCGGTCTTAGGTCCACTAATGTTCATCATATACGTTTACGTTCTTCTGTCTGATATACAACAAGCAGAATTAGTTCTTTTGGCAGGTGACACTAGCATTGTAATCAATCCAAGCATACATATAGGAACAGAACAAATAGTAAACAATGTTCATTGAATGGTTTTCTGCTAATGGTCTCATCTCAATTTTGAAAGGAGACAAAATTCTTCCGTTATGCATATCTAGGGGTACTACACCAATGATAAGTGGAATACATTTTAGGTGACCATACTGACGAGAATTTAAATTGGAAAAATCAAATTTTGTATCTCCTAAAGTAACTTAGTTCAGCCACATTTGTACTTAGAATCACAGCAAATCTTGGCGAGAGACCAATTAGGAAGTTGACATGTTTTGTGTATTTTCATGAAATAATGTCATATGAAATAATGTGCAGGGATAAATCATCTTTCAGAAAGAAAGTCTTCAATGAGGCAAAACGTGGTGTAAGAATAATATTTGGTGCTTACTCCCGATTTCGTGCAGATTATCCATATAACACGAAACTAACTAACTAAAAGACAGCAATTCAAGCTCATGCCTCAGTCGGCCCACTTGCATAGTTTTGAAGCTCAGCGGTGAGTGTTAGTAACTTGGGTAGAATTCCTTCGCTGATATCGATAGCTGAAATATGTGTGGTATTTTACGGAGAGTAGAATAAAATTTCTCCGAAAACAATTTATAAGTTCCGCACCCGTTCCGCAACAAGCCTCAGATGTGTTACAAGGTAATCAGCAAAGCGCTTTCGTGACTCTCTGCCCTTTTGGTAATTACATGCGGGTACACTATCTCTTAATGACATTTGTACAATTGATAGAGATCGTAGTTAAGTATAAATTTTCTTTGTTATAATATATTCTAACACCACTTGTTATTCGTTCCACAAAAGTCATGTAATAATGTTTATTCATTGCTATTTTCCTTGATGATCCGAGAGAACGAAGGAAAAACAGCGCTACGCCTTTATACAAAATGAACTAATCTTTAGATTTATTGTTTCCCTAACGTTTCCATCTCAGAATAATATCAATAACGGTAGACAGGGCATATGTTACACATATGAAATCTCTATGAAAGAATAACTAAACTTTTGATCTTCCAATAATGGAAAAGTGGCGACACATGGTGGCTTCTGTTTTTTAGTTCTAATGTGTTGCCTGTCTTTACAGGAAATCATTAGTGACTGTTCTTTCGGACACACACATATAATGGTAATATCTACGCTCTGACGACATTTCATGATAAATTCGGTGTGGATGTACCCTAGGTCCGACCTTTTGTGGATATCTTGCGAGATGCTATGAGTGATGGTGAAAATGGTCAGGGGGCGCTACACAAGTAATGTATGACACGTTACGAATTTGAGTTTGGTGGGAAGCCTGCTCAGAACACCGAAGCTGTAAGGCATGAAGTGGGAAATCCGGTTCGAGACTCTGTCGGACACAAATCTTCACTTGTCGCCATTGAACTGTTTCAATGTCCTCTTGCGGCTGACGTCAGTACTTCTATTTCATCAAATTGTAGAGAGGGCTTTTAGTGCTGTGTACGTAGTCTTTTAGTCACATACCATATGTCTTGCGCAGAGAAATGTGTGTATATTCCTGCTATTCGCGACCACTTGACTGACAATAATGTTTGGATCCAAACAATGAAATGATGTTGCGTAAAGTTCATGTCAAATCTTGGAGGTGTAACCATGGTGGATACTGTCGCCAGCAGTTATTTGGCTATTGAGCTCACTTTACGCTCGCGGAAAGAAAAGATCGGCCCGCCGGGGTGGACGAGCGGTTCTAGACTCTACAGTCTGGAACCATGCGATCGCCACGGTCGCTGGTTCGAATCCTGCCTCGGGCATGGATATGTATTATGTCCTTTGGTTAATTAGGTTTAAATAGTTCTAAATTCTAGAGGACTGATGACCTCAGAAGTTAAGTCCCATAGTGCTCAGAGCCACCTGAACTAAAGGAAACAGGAAGCATAGATAGATGAAGGAGTGGTATAAGAGGAGAGCCGGACTGACAAATAAAAATTTACCGCGTCATTTGAGGATAAGTGAGCCCCATGATTAGTGGAACTTCCTCAGGATGGCTGGTCGCTCACTTAATGTACATTTGCAACTTGGTTACATCTACAGTTAAAGAAAAGGACAGTCATTTGCAACGTTCTGTTAATGCAGCACAGCACCTGTCTATTGCCTTACATTATTTACATACAGGAAATTCGTTTGAAGACCTAACATTCAGTAATGCAATATCACAAATATCAATAAGCCTGATTGTGTGGAAACGTACATAGCTATTAACAATGATTCAACCATTATTTAAGAGAAGAAGAATTTATATATAAGAATTTGGTTATATTTATTTTCGTTGCGAAAAGTTCATGGAATCGAATATACTACAGTACTGGCTCCAGTGGTTCGTTAGCTACAGCTCCAATTTCCGTTGCCCTTACCAGAATCAGTCAGCAATAAACTTGATTTCTTTACTAATAGTAGGTTATCTGTTTCGTAGGACATTTTCCTCTATTTCCTCAACAATAGTGTTGCTCGGTTTTCTTCTGGTGCTTACATTACTCATTTCATTTTACACACAGTAAAAAAATGGTTCAAATGGCTCAGAGCACTATGGGACCTAACTTCTGAGGTCGTAATTCACCTAGAACTTAGAACTACTTAAATCTAACTAAGCTAAAGACATCACACACATCCATGCCCGAGGCTGGATTCGAACCGGCGACCGTAGGGGTCGCGCGGTTCCAGACTGTAGCGCCTAGAACCGCTCGCCCACTCCGGCCGGCGCAAACCATAAAGATGGGAAAGCGCTATAGGCTTCGAAAACTTCTAAAATGATGTGCACTCCGAAAATTTAAATGACATTTCCCCGGTTCTGTTTCCACGATACAGGAAAATCGGGTAAAATAAACTGTTGGACATGCGGGCTCACCTGACGAAGACATAAGCCGTTAATCATAGAGTTTTGATTACAGCCAATAGGCGCAATAAAAATATAATTTCCGCACATTTGCCAACATACTGCGTAATACAGTGTAATTTTTATTGACGTCTAAATACCCCCGTATCGACACAGATGACTCTGAGACAAGCGATTTAATATAGGACACATGTGGTCGCACATGTCGGAAATACCTCTCCGCAGGTGTAACTGTTCGGCCTGCCGGTCTGTCACACCTCATCATCGCAACGAGAGTCGTGCCGGTGCGGCTGTGGGCGCAAGGCTGCGACTGGAGCGCGTGGAGCTCAGGGTACGATTCTTGCAGCTGACAGGCATAGTTTTTTATATTTTTGTTTTATTTTACTTTGCATTTCGTTGAACCCTTACGCGTTTACATTGAGGTAAGTTTTATTATTTTATTTACCGGTCTCGCGAACTCTGCTGGTTCATACTAATGTACAGTAACATATTGCATCACAACTAAATGAGTATAACGTACGGAAACACGTCGCTGCCAGTAAATGACCTTTGTTTTCTTTGGTAAATGACGTTTGGTTTCAAAACACAGCTTTCCAAACTACTGTGTCTCTTTCCCTTATTGCCTTTTTTTCCTTCAATGTAGACTTTCTCACAGGTTCCCTCATTCACGCATTCGACGATCCACAGTCGCAAATGATGTGTTAGAAGGTGAAACACGCCGTGGGAAACGTTTGGCGTAAATACGTCTTGCTGCAAGAACTTAGGAATTAGCAGCACCATAAGAGAGATGCATGTCTAAAAGATCCTTAAATGTAAACCTTTTGAGTCCTGTATTGCCAGTACCGCGAGGTCTGTCGTGACCCGTCGGATAATGCAAGAAAGAAGACAGAATAGGCTAGCGGAGCGATGTGTAGCACTGCCCCATACCGGTCAGCGTAGTAGTGACAAACCCAACCGCTGCACGTGTGACGAGGTAGTTTTTGTCACCCACTCTCAGGGTATTTACGACCCCACGACTCTTGTATTAAATTTCTTGTCTCAGAGTCATCTACGTCGCTTCGGGTGTTTTTGAAAGTTAATAAGAACCACTCTGTATATTGCCACAGCTTTCAATCTTTTCCACAGGTGGCCACTAATATTGCACGATATCAAAGGCAGCTCAACATTATGACCAGTCAGGGGGCCACTTTGGCAGAGAAACTGTCTGACGTTACATCATTCACGGGCTACGATAGACGAGAGCGCAGGTTCCCACACCCAGAACGACTAAATGGTCGGGGCTTTCAGTTCAGTGTTAAATTCATGTGTCTTCGACGATTATGTGATGCGGAGCGCATTCCAGAATTTGGGCGACACGCCCGCATGATCAGTCTATACATCGAAGAAGCAGTTAACGGAGATAAAAGAAAGGTCAAAGAGTGGAATTAAAGTGCAATGTGAAACGACAGCAATGGTAAGATTCGCTGAAGGTATCGCTATCCTCAGTGAAAGTGAAAAGCAGTTGCAGGGTCTGATGAATGGAATGAACAGTGTAATAAGCATAGAACATAGACTGAGAGTAAAACGAAGACGAAGGAAATGAGAAGTAGCAAAATGAGAATAGCGACGAATCTTAATATAAGGATTGGTGATTGAAGTATCCTGAACTTTGAACGCTTCTACAAGAAACACGAGCATGTTGTTCGTCCTCTATATTTATGAACACAACGAATTCAACATAAATGGTCTTCCTTTACATTAAAAACAAACAAGCAACCAACTTTATTAATGTTTCCTAACAGGAAAAAATTCACAACTAAATGCAAGTACTTGTAACAATTGATTTGACTATCAAATTTTTAAGTTATCGCTCTCCTTGAGCGGAGCACACTGGAACAAATTAACATTTAAGTTACAGTCTGTATAAATTCACGGTTTGTATAGTCTTGCCAAGTGAGTCTGACAGAAAACCAACAGGCCTGCCAGCCGGATTCGAGTTGCCTTGGCGGTGACGGCGCATGCGGTCGGCCATGTTGGATCCGGAGAAGGCTCCCTCTCTCGGCTGGTTACGTCGTAACTACCATGATAGTCGCGGACGCTGTCCGAAATATCCCCACGGCGGGAATAAATTATTTCTGAAGGGCTATCCCGCAACAGTAGCGGACGCAGCAGAAGGTTCGTTATATGAGCGATCTCTTCTGCTGATTTCATGCCCTCTGTACTGTCATCCAGTGTACGTGAAGGCCCTTTGCAGGTCACGCAGCAAATGACCGAGTCACAACTTGGTGTACTCGCAGGGGCTGAGCTGGCAACCAGCCCGACGGCGGTGCGTTGCCGTGTGGCGTCAGCGCTTGACGGCTTTTGCGACGCGCCAATGATCAGAAAGCAGATGATTTTAAGGAATTCTGCTACCCAGGCAGCAAAATAACCAATGACGGACGGAGGAAGAAGGACATCAAAAGCAGGCTAGCACTGGCAGAAAGGGTATTCCTGGCGAGGAGTCTAGTATCAAAATAGGCCTTACTTTGAGGAAGAAACTCCTGAGAAAATATGTTTGGAGCACAGCGTTAGTGGTAGTCAAACGAAGCATCTGAGATGTGGTGTTACAAAATAATGTTGAAATTAGGTGGAGTGATAAGCTTAGGACTGAGGAATTCTCCATCGAATCGGCGAGGAAAGGTATGTATGGAAAATTCTGACAAGAAAAAGGACGTAGATTGAAATACGTACCGCAAGTAATTTAACACGTAGGTTGCAAGTGCTGCTTTGAGAAGAGGAGATTGGGACTGGAAAAGAGTACCTCACAGGTTGCATCAACCCAGCCAGTACATTGAAATCTAAAAATAATAATAATAATAAATAAAATAAAAATAGAAAATAAAAAAATAAAAATGAGAAAGGCTATTCTACAGAGGACGGAACCGTGGCCTCTACGGTTGTCAGGATAGCGTGATGGTGATGTGGAGTGCAGAGTCGAGGATTTGTCGGATGCCCGAAGGCGTCTGTAAAACTCCTTACTAACGGAATATACATTTAATGCACATGGACACGGAGGTTACTGACAGTCAGGCAAGCAAGTGAAGCTCACGCAAGGTCGGTATGCACTGACGCCTGAGAGCCTCGCAATGTCGGCTCTTGCGGCGACTGTGCTTTGGGCAGCTACTCACAGGAGGATGCTGACGGAACGCGCTTTGAACGGGGCCAGCATGGTTCCGGTGACCAGATTGTTAGGGCGCTCTCGCTGATGTCGTAGACTACTCCTCGGGACAGGCAGCCAACATCTGTGCACAATGTCGCTGTAGTCGTGGAGAGCTGCGTCAGATCTCTCAGAGAGAGAGCGGCTAACGACACTAGTGTTCCTTGTACATGTAGGTCGAGAGGCGGCAGCTATTGCAGTTTCCAGTTATTGTAGTTTGATATTTCACCAGATATATTCAGTTAGGTCTCCTGGACCTGATCGCAGGACGCACCAAATTAAAGAAACTCTAAAGACGAAGCGAGAGCACCCCATGGCAGCCAAATCCTTCAGCCCGGTCTGGTTGTTACATCGAACTCATCTAGACGGACTGTCGATGGAGCGTCACAGATGCTACCTCGGCGCTGACCAGCTGCAAGCTGAGAGCTGGGCCTTAGAAGTCAGAGTATTTCTTCCATTCGATGTATCCCAATGGCGTTATCATGTGGGAAGAATTGCCGAGTGTGTCCTGGTTTTCTGAACCTGTCAGCTCTCTCCACTACGGCGGGGTGTCACAACTCTTCTCTTCAGGATTTCAGTTTTGTTGTTTCTTCAGTGCCAGTTCGCTGTAAAGTCACTTACGCATACTACTTATGCCTTGTCCCATCACTGTGATTAGTCAACAGAATGACGGCACCTTTGGCCTTCAGCTCGGGCAGTGTGTGGAAATTAATTGGCGTTGTGGCCATGCTGAATACAATAAGGGAGTTCTTTCTCGCTGGCATTCCAATCAATACGTTGAGTACGAGCCTGCCTTAGCTTCAGCTCAGACGCTGTGAAGGCCAGGAAAATTTTTTATTAAAAAAATTCACATCCTCTCCAATTATCATCCTGGGGTGCAATAACTCCCTCAGCACTACATTTTACCTTCTTTCATTGAGAAAACAGTTAAAGCCACTCCAATCAGCATGTATGCTACACATCACAGTACCATATGTATGATGCCGCGATAAAATACCTCAAAACGTTAGAGAGGTGGCGTTGGCATTAATTACATTGTTTGATGATCGTGCGTGTTGCACTACCATAGTATAATTATATTTCTATCTATCCGCCCCTACCACCATCATAAGTAATTGATTTCTTGTGTATTTCATTTCGGCGGAGAAATATGGGTAAACTGAATTACTGTGCACTCACAAAATTTGTATCTAAAGGTTTATTACCAAAGGAAATAAGTGCAAAGTTGCTAGGGATTTGTTAAAAACATCTATTCCTTTATTTCTATCAGTTTTGAAATTAGAGGCTAAATTCGGAGAAGAGTGGGAAATATAGTACTGGAGAGTTAAAGACAGTAATTAATGCGATGGGCACACGAGAAGAATGAATGTTATGCATTGTACTGACGAAATGCCATAAAAATGCCATTTATTGAGTAGTTGCATATGTCAACACTAGTTCATTTCAGTACGAGTATAAAGCTGAGAAGTAACTGAGTATCTGTTAACTGCTAAGGTACAGTTTCGTATCTTTCATAGGCAGTTGCTGTCAACCGTCTTAGAAAATCGAGGAATGCGTGCTCAGTTTGAAGCAAAACAGGCACCTGAAGAACTAAAACTATCCGCAGTATTTATTAATGCAGCAAAGGAGACAAGGTAATGTACAACAGGGCAAAATTTAGTAATACTACCAGAAAATAATAGTTCAAAGGCTTCTTCACCATGTTCAATAATATCATGGAAATAAATTATAATGGCAAGAAAACTGACCTCAAAATCTTCAGGTTTTGAGACATCAGTATTCGTATGAGACAGGATAATTTCGTAGCTTACCTGTGATTCCCTGTATATATTATGAGAATCGTGGTTTCGTATTCCAAAAAAAAGAAAAAAATCGAAACTTCTCTGCCTTTTGTTCATATGTAACAACTGGTGCTGCATAAAAAAAATTATCTATCTTGTCATTTGATATTCATTTTTGCACACCACTTAGCTTACGACATGAATGTAGCGTCATCAGCTTTTTCCGCCTGCATAGTTTCACTGCAAGCATACCGTCGATAAGATTTACTACCGGTTGTAGTTACTTCTCCGACACAAAATTAACATATCTTGTTTGTCTCGGATCAGCTTTAGTCAAGCGATTCCTTCTTGCCTATTTTCTGGTATATTTACTAATTTTATGTAGTATTTTTCTGCAAATTAAAAGAAGTCAGGACTCAAGATGAAAAACAGATCTTATTTTCATTCTCGTGAATAATACCTCACCCACACAATAGAAATGATGACCAATAATGAACAAGCACCTGTTTGAACTACATTGCATTGCCAGAAGGGATTTCACTCTTTCTTCTGCTATCTTTTATTGTGTTGAGTTAGTTGAATCACGTACTGAAAAATCTTGAGAGAATCGAGGAAAATTCTTACATTTACTAACCTTTAAAACAATTATGGAATTACTCGTGCAGCTTCCTGAATTTTAGTATGTTTGCAACTATCCCTAGGTGAGGCTATTTCTATGAGGGATCAGCTGATATTTGGCGACGTTCCTCATTCCCAGGTTCGACCCACGTCCACAACTGCAACCTGTGCGACGTAAACTGCCCGCTTGACGTCAACATCTTCATGGAGAACGGCGGGGGCGTTGCCACCGCTCCGGAGCGTAGCGATCTCGCTGGCGGGGGCGACAGTAACGACTCGCAGCACTTCGCCCTCTTCTCGCTCACCAGACGGTAACTTCCCAATGCATGTTCTACCTCTGCCGATACTTGTCTGTCGTGCTGAAATGTGCAGTTACCCTGGCAGCAACCGGGTACTGCTTGCTAAGGACGGGGAAGTAGCTAATGTGGCCACAGCTACTTATGGAACCAGAAGACACTGCATATTAGCGCGAAAAGAATGACCCAAAAATTTGTGGGACATTCACTTACTGTGTAATGAAAATCGTTAGCATCAGTATCGTTCCTGAGATCTTTAGTCCAGAGAAGAGTGTGATGTGGGTCTCCATGCAAAACAATCGAGTGCAAGCCTATACATCACTGCTAAGTTAACGCAGCCTAAATCTGTTCGGAACATATCTCCTTGATCTGATCTACAATTTTAACCTCACCTAGTTCCAATCATTAAGAAATGGGCGACTCCTTGATGTCTCGAGATGTGTCCTGTTTACCTATCCATTTATTTAGTACTATTGTGGCATAAATGTCTCCATAATTCCATTCAGTACCTCTTCATTAATCATCACATTCAACGATCTAATCTTCAACGTCATTCTGTAGCACCACATTTCTAAAGCGTATATTCTATTCTTCCCTGAAGATTTTATCATCGACGTTTCATGCTTGGAAGGTTACTCTTCAGACAAATTGCTTCACGAATGATTTCCGAATACTTCAAGATACATTCGATGATTACACATTTCTCTTCTTCACAAATGCTCGTATCATATAATATCTGTCTAGTTTCAAAAGTTTTCAGAAATTATGGAATAAACTGACGAACTAAGTGCCGAATGATAGAAGGCACAATTATTGATAGTACTAATTAATATATCTGTTCACTTCTGGAACTGGGTTTTGCGTTAGTAACAAAGATTTGTCGAGATTTTAGTAAAGTAAGAAGAAATTTAAGTGGTGCCTTAGTAGCCTATCATCAGAAGCTTCTGACTAGAATGAATTTTGGAGTTGGAATAACAACCTGTACTGATTAATAAAGGGATAACAAAGTACTTCATAGTAATTTGTTGTAAGAAGATGGAGAGTATGCCTTTTATTTTAAGCTGGGTCATAGGAAATGGCAGTTTTACAGCCTAGCTTTGCTCTATAATAAGAAAGTAGGTAAAGCGAAGAAGTTTTTACGTCTTTTACGATATTTAAAGCCAAATTAATTACATGAAATAAGTAAATTAATTGCATAATAACAATGCATATCACACATGTTAACAACCGAACCTTTAAAATGGCTAAAATGGTACCTCGGCAATTCATGTCCATAACGTATAACACAAATTTAGGTGTCGAGGACTACAAAGCCAAAACAAAATTATGGACTATGGCCAGTATTGTCGTTATGTAGAAAAAAGATTTCAGACCAATCAAAACACTGATGGAGTTTTAAAACATGCATGTAAGGGATTCTAGAATGAATTGCACACAAAAAGAAACTGCTGCACGGTCTGTGTTCCTCTGTAAACCATAAATTGTTTTTAAAATAGATTGTAGAGGCGAAATTTGTCAGTCCTCTTGGTACATACCGAACGTCATTTTACTCCTACTGGGAAGAAATAATGTTCAAATCACTGCTCCACTATTCCCATTCAGATATCCAGTGACTTTGAATGTATTTTTCATGACAGCATTTATGAGTTAGTTTGTTGATTGGAACTCATACTGCTTTATTTCTCAGACTACAGAAGTATCTCGGTTGCTAATTTGCCTAATTATGATGTTGACAATCAAGTGGTATAGACTAAACACTGATCTTTGACACAGTTTCAATATCATCAAAATGTGATGAATGTGTTAGAAGCTGGTGATAGAATGTTCTAAGATATGTAATTTCTGTAGTCTACATGAACTATCATAGAAGTCTGGCATGCTACTATGTTGCAATTTATAAAAGAACATATATCAACGTATGTTCCTAATTGTCATTTCTTTCAACAAATACTGTTCTGCCATAGTTAGGACATTTCCTCTTAAGGTTTTTATGAATGTTGATGTTAAACAGCAGAAAATCACTTAAGAAGCTTATTTAGCAGTTGATATTAAATACAAGTAAGTGTTGAAGCAATTCTTTCTTCAGACATCTTACTTCTAAAATTCAACTTATTCACTCATACAAACAGAACATAATTGTTGTATCTTCGCCCCCACTGACTGATGAGATAACTGGTGTTCAGTGATTAACTTGAAGCAATACTTTGTCGGCCTAAGCAACTCCTCCCAACTTCAATACACACAACGATATTGTATAATCATTGGCAGTAATGTGAAGAAGTCAATCAAGGAATGTGATAATAAGCTACATACTGTACACTAAGCAAAAGTTATTCTGAACACAGATGCGAAATACAGTGCTGATATGTAAAAAGAGATAACTGTTTTGTCTTACTCTTTTAATGTATACATACACTCCTGGAAATTGAAATAAGAACACCGTGAATTCATTGTCCCAGGAATGGGAAACTTTATTGACACATTCCTGGGGTCAGATACATCACATGATCACACTGACAGAACCACAGGCACATAGACACAGGCAACAGAGCATGCACAATGTCGGCACTAGTACAGTGTATATCCACCTTTCGCAGCAATGCAGGCTGCTATTCTCCCATGGAGACGATCTTAGAGATGCTGGATGTAGTCCTGTGGAACGGCTTGCCATGCCATTTCCACCTGGCGCCTCAGTTGGACCAGTGTTCTTGCTGGACGTGCAGACCGCGTGAGACGACGCTTCATCCAGTCCCAAACATGCTCAATGGGGGACAGATCCGGAGATCTTGCTGGCCAGGGTAGTTGACTTACACCTTCTAGAGCACGTTGGGTAACACGGGATACATGCGGACGTGCATTGTCCTGTTGGAACAGCAAGTTCCCTTTCCGGTCTAGGAATGGTAGAACGATGGGTTCGATGACGGTTTGGATGTACCGTGCACTATTCAGTGTCCCCTCGACGATCACCAGAGGTGTACGGCCAGTGTAGGAGATCGCTCCCCACACCATGATGCCGGGTGTTGGCCCTGTGTGCCTCGGTCGTATGCAGTCCTGATTGTGGCGCTCACCTGCACGGCTCCAAACACGCATACGACCATCATTGGCACCAAGGCAGAAGCGACTCTCATCGCTGAAGACGACACGTCTCCATTCGTCCCTCCAATCACGCCTGTCGCGACACCACTGGAGGCGGGCTGCACGATGTTGGGGCGTGAGCGGAAGACGGCCCTACGGTGTGCGAGACCGTAGCCCAGCTTCATGGAGACGGTTGCGAATGGTCCTCGTCGATACTCCAGGAGCAACAGTGTCCCTAATTTGCTGGGAAGTGGCGGTGCGGTCCCCTACGGCACTGCGTAGGATCCTACGGTCTTGGCGTGCATCCGTGCGTCGCTGCGGTCCGGTCCCAGGTCGACGGGCACGTGCACCTTCCGCCGACCACTGGCGACAACATCGATGTACTGTGGAGACCTCACGCCCCACGTGTTGAGCAATTCGGCGGTACGTCCACCCGGCCTCCCGCATGCCCACTATACGCCCTCGCTCAAAGTCCGTCAACTGCACATAAGGTTCACGTCCACGCTGTCGCGGCATGCTACCAGTGTTAAAGACTGCGATGGAGCTCCGTATGCCACGGCAATCTGGCTGACACTGACGGCGGCGGTGCACAAATGCTGCGCAGCTAGCGCCATTCGACGGCCAACACCGCGGTTCCTGGTGTGTCCGCTGTGCCGTGCGTGTGATCATTGCTTGTACAGCCCTCTCGCAGTGTCCGGAGCAAGTATGGTGGGTCTGACACACCGGTGTCAATGTGTTCTTTTTTCCATTTCCGGGAGTGTATATAAAACCTGACGTACTAGGACAGAAAAAGAAATACAATTATCATTGAAGTAAACACTACCGTATCTAGAAGTCATGGATGACCACATATCATTAAAATAGCTGTTGGGGCTGAAAGGCTCATTGAATAGGGTAGCAAGATGAGTATTCAAACTCAATGAGTTTGATTATGAGGTGATACAGAAACCAGGGAGGAAGCAGACAAATGCAGATACTCTGAGCAGGAAGGTTGCAGTGTTGAATGCACTAGGGAAAAGTCTAATAGTAGGCAGAGAGTACAGGCAGTAGACAAAGACTGTCAGGCATTTAAATCACAGCCACAGTTCCTAACACATGAGGACTTGCTCTGCAGAACAACGAAATGCAGAGGATGCTTAGTGGTTGTGGTGGCATTAAAGGATGAAGTTTTAGACGAGTGGGTGAGCATGTGTTGCCAGGTTATGAAGGACACCAAACAATGGGCAGATGAACAGCGCAGAGGTTCTGGTGGAGAGCAATGAAACGTTGTGTTGAGCAATATGTGAAGGACTGTGTAACTTGTGCAAAAATGGATGATTTTAGTCATGAAAGAATCTTATTGAAAAGACTGCCAAAGACATTTAAACTCTTTCACATGACTGGACTTGATATCTTAGGGCCATGTAATAGGCAGCCACTGGAAGTAAATACAGTATGAACAATTAGACAGCAGCTGAATAACATGATTAGGCAAGTGCAAACGATGTCAGAGACCATCAAAACCATAGCAGAATTCAGAGCAGACCGTTATGAATAACACCCAAGTGGTACACGTGTTAACTGTAGAGCTACCACACTATACCTGAAAAACAGTAAAAACAGCGAATAGTGATTTGGCGGAAATACAAATAATCTGAACTTAGAGGGCAGCATACTAGCAGTAGCCAGTCATTAGTAGATAGATTCAATAATGCAAGAACAGGGGTGGGATCACTACTGAAAACAGTATATCATATGGTAAACAGACTATTGAGTTCAACATTACTACCACTACCATGCACATAAAGTTCCTGCCAAGGTATGAAACGTGACAGAGGCATCTGAATATAATGTAGCTATGTTCAACATATAGCAACCATGGAAGTGAATGCCAACAGAGTAAAGTTGTACAAAGTGGTAGGAATGAACAAGCAGTATTGATCTTATAGAGTTCAGTCTTATCCAGCAATTTGCAAAATACGGGAAAATGTCTGCAAGTAAAAGGAAAGTATCACCATTTGTTCAGTCGGAAAGCGCAGAATGACGAAGAGCCATGCAAAGTGTAACTATTTCTTCGGAACGAAGAGGCAATGGAATGCGAGAAACAAATAATTCCACCACAACCTCATTTTTAGGAGGGAGGAGTACATTGGATCTACTCAAATATTGCACCAGAAACCGCGATAATGAATCCCACGAGACTGGGAAACCAAAGGGAATAGTAAAGCTAGAGTTACGCAGCAGTAGTGTTTTGATAAATGGCAATACTTGTAAGATAGCTGGGATGAACTTTCGCCTCCCAGCTACACTCATGGGTACACCTGTAATCCAACTAACCCATTCTGGTTTGGTTTGGCCAGAGACCTGTGGAAGTTATGCACCCGCTAAATTTAACTAACGTAATAAAATCGTAAATCAGAACTCATACGCTGTTTAGACACACTAATAGCGTCTCAGCGAGGCAAACTTTCTGTTGGACAAATGTTGCAACTTATTCAGTGATATCAAGAGAACCGACGCTAAATTTGCATACTTTGGTTTGTCTCAGTTCTTCAGACCTACGAACTCATTAGATACCTGTCGAACCGTTAATGGCGTAATCCAGGAAACGTAGACAAGGAAAACAGTAAACTTATTAAGAATAACGTAGCATTACTCGAAAAGAGTTCAGCAAACCGAGACATTAAGGACCGTATTAGGAAACAAAAAAAAATTACTTTAGTCATCTTTCGCGAGCTCAAAAGTTAGTGCAATGGGCACAGTTTACAATTCTGTATATAAGAGAAAGAGACTGTTGCAGAGGATAACCAAAGGAAATATTTGGGACGAATCTTTTGGAACAAAGGAGGAGTGTTGTGCAGCACGATATGTACTCGATATAATTTTTTTAAGTTCTACCAGCTGATCTCAAAAAAGATGGGGCCAGCCTATAGGCCAAATCGGGTATCAACAAGATGTACTACCGAGGAAATGGACGTTAGGGCATGAAGCGAGCACTACAACACAACCTCCGAGCCAGGAGAGAGGAGACATAAACGCAGTACCGGTACAAAACACAGTAGTGTGAAGTAATACCTCGCAACATCAGCGTCAGAGAGTCAACGCAGAGTCACACGTAGGCAAAAGACACGAACTCGGTGACCGATATTAGTTACTGATATGCCAGAGCAGGGAAAGTAGTGCTGATCTGACTGATAAACGAAGGCTAATGCATTCATGAATCCAGAGCTAACACGTTATAGGCACAGATTCCGCACTTTAAATAATAAGTGTTTCGGAGCTCAAAGATACAGTCAGTAGAGCTTCCGTTCTATCTGTGTCGCTAAAACCAAAGACAATGACAGTCTACCGAATTTCAGTGAAACCGCGTCAAACTGATCGATGATGATCTGTCTGCTACCTGCTTGCTTACTTCGACACCGAGACACAGCCAAACCGGTACTATCACAATCGTGGTCTGTTGTTTCTGTCAAGTGGGACATCGTGGATAAGAAGTAGACTGGCAAGTAGCCACCCTTCCTCCACTACAGGTCACCGCAGGTAATCTGAAATCTGTTACCTCCACAGCGACCATGCCTGGTGTGTTCGCGCAGCCCCCTGCCAACTCTTAAAGATCTGTTGCGGTCTTCGTTGATCCATAGTGGATGACCAGTGCATAAACTTCAAGACACCCAACGACCTGGACCACAGTCAGCTGTGCTCACCTGAGCGTGCGACGGGCGCAGAACGTATGGGCGGGCGACGCCTATTGGTTTCCATGCTGCCACTACCGTGGGTCACGGAACTGCGGGGCGAAATCCTGTCTCGCTGCCGCCCGTCGCCATGAAGACACTTTATAACTATGTAAACTCAGCATAAGTAAACTGGACCAGTCACCCAAACTCCGTGCCTGGCCTCCTGAACATAGTGCGACGCTAGCTCTGCGGGTCACCGTACTTCATTTAGAAAGTAGAATTAGAGCTCTGGTACAAAGAGGCGAATTTGTCTGTAGTTTATCTGTAGTTTTAGTAATAACAAAGCTTGGCGCTTTTTGAAATAGTTTCGTTGGGTAAAAGATCTGAGCTCCATCTCCTGTCTCGTTCTTATGACAGTCATAGAGAGTACAATCAATTACAGCTGTTTTACATATATAGGCAATATTTCGTAGTTCTTGCGTATTCCATTGCTGTGATCACGCTTCTCACCTTAAAATTTATGAACGAAAAGGGTATATGATCCAGATCGAATTGCAGCAGAATATTGCCCGTAATGAATAATAATAACGAGCGTATGGCGTTGGTGGCCCGGAAGACTCCTCTCGGGGCGGTTCGGCCGCCGCTCCACAAGTTCTTTAACGCCACTACGGCGACTTGCGAGTGAATGATGAAAGACACGCAACACCCAGTCATCTAGAGTTAGAGAAAATCCATAATCTCCCGGGAATCGAACCCGGGACCCCGTGCGGGAGAACGCTACCGCAAGACCACGAGCCCCGAACAATATTGCCCGTTATGACGTATTAATTGATGTCACTCCATTACCAATTTATCTTTACTCCAATCTGCTAAATCATATCTTGAAATACAGAGAAACAGGGGTACGGCTGTTACAGCCCAGAGACGTTTCCGTAGTCCACATGCAGTACTCTCATAACACTTACAAGTAGCTCACGATCTCTACGTTTGGTAATAAAATGAAGCTGATGGCCTTATTTGCCAGAAGCCATCTGTAATACTTGTGATGTTTGGGATCAGTGTCAGTTCGATGATTAAAAAAATTAACTGATACCAGTGCATAAATTGTTATAGCCTAAGCTATCTCCCATTACACTGAGTAGTGAACTACGAAACTACCGATCTGGTACATAGTAACAAGAAGAAGGCCGTATGAATCCGATCAAATGCAACAGCTAAGATTTTATGTGGAGCGTACATCAGACACACATATAGCTCAAACATTCCATAAAGACGTTGTTTTACCTTCCTGGTATCTCGTAAAAGAACTCGACCTTGAAATAAATTTACAATCCGAAACCGACGAAGGTGCAGTGGTTTATTCATACACCATCTGATCAACAGAATCTGGATACCTGTTAGTGGACTTTAGTATGTGGTATGTTCACTCTTCTATGTAACGGCTTCAGCTCTCCTGGGGGCACTTTTAATTAGGCGTGTGAATGTCCGTGGGGGAATGGCAGACCATTCTTCCCCAAGAGACAAAACTAGGAAAGGCAGTGATGCTGTACGGTGCTCTGGGTGTTCCAACTGATCCCAAAGATGTGCAGTTGTGTTCAGATAGGGAATCCGGGCAGGCCAGTCCAATTTGGTAATTTATCGCCCACAAACCATCCCCTCATAAATGCGACGTTGTAACAGAGAGAATTGTCATGTTGATATAAATAATCATCGTCTACGAACTTTTCTTATACTATATGCAGTACATAATGTTATAATGTGTTCATATTCTTCCACATTTAGCGTTTTTAAGCGCATTAAGTGGGCGCTACTCTAATAAAGGAAAATACCACAATACTTTCTCCGTTTCACTACACATAATAGCAGGTGACATGCCCTAGGCATTCGTCAAACACAGTCCTTTCTGCTAGAACAGTTCAAGCGTATACTGTCGGTTCATAGTGGCCAACGTGCCGTTGGACATTATGAACTGGCAGTACACTCGTGGACTGTTCGATCAACAAATACGCCAGGAGAAACTAAAGAATCACACATTCCGTTCCATTGTATTGCAACATGGTATAGCGTGATTCATCACTCCAAATCACTCTTTTCCAGTCATCCAGGTGGCCAGTCGCGTGAGTCTTTACACACTATTGAGAGCTTCTCTTATCACTGGCTACAAAAATTTAAGATTTATGAGGAGATGCTCGTCGATGGTACCCCATGCCTTTTAACTCCTTACGTACAATCACCGTGTTAGCTGAAATACTAGTAACACATTAGCAGTCATGAGTGATTTCTTCAGCTGGTTTCAAGCGATTACTATCACTCTTCAGTGCCCTGCAATCCCTGTTCGTCATTATATGAGGCATCAGTCGTCTCAGTTTAGTTATAGTTGTTCGTTCGCGTTTCCACTTCACAGTCACGTTACTATCAGTCGACTTGGATAACTTTTGACGAGTTTAAATGATTCTTATGCATCGTTTACTCAGGTGACATCAAATCGCTAAAGACTGAACTCTCCTGGCCTATCCAATCTGTTGTTATTGCTTCTATATTGGCAATACAATACACTCCGTCCCCTTTCCTACTGGTGGGTCTGCCTTCCGCGACGTCTGGTGGTCAGTTCAGCTTCACGTAGCGGTGTTCAGCTACTTTAATCAAATAATGTACACTTCCAATGGAATGTGGCGTGTATGTCGTCAACTTATCGCCCCAAGACAGCTCAAGTTGGAGAGCATTGTGATATAAGAAACATGTGTAAACTGTATTTGATGAGTCAGTGGTCTTGTGTAAGGTCTGGCGAAATTTTGCCCTTTTATGTTTTTTTTATAATATTAGGGAAAATTTCAAATATCGTTCCAGTAATTATCAGCTTTGGTCCTCCTAATGAAACACTTGTCATCTCCTAACTAGATTCAAGCAAACTATGAAAATTACTATATGTTAGTTTACTAATTGAGCTATAAATTTCAGATTCCTGTTGAGTGCATAACATGCACCAGTATTCTGTGCAGGAAGCAGTTCAACCTTTTGGCGAGAACATGTTTCTCATATTCCTGATGCACAGTAGAAATGAAAGGTTGCCTAGAATGATTTCGCTAGGCAGCGTCTTGAAAGTATTTGAGAATCAGTTCGCTGAGGCGACAAAGGTCGTGGGATACATTGCAATAAAGTGTCGGTCCCCCATTTTCTCGGCGCAGTGCAGTAATTCGACGTGACAAGGACTCAAAGTCGTTGGAGGTCTCCTGCTGACATGTTCAGCTCCGAAACTTGGCGGTACAGGATGTTGCGTATGAACTGACCTCTCCATTACGTCTCATAAATGTAGGCTGGAATTCATGTCGGGAGATCTGGGTGGCCAAACCATTAGTTCAAACTGTCCACAATGTTCTTCAAATCAGTCAGAAACAACTGTGGCCCGGTGACTTGGTGCATTGTCATCCATAAAAAATTCATCCTTGTTTGAGGACATAAAGTCTATAATTGGCTAAAAATGGTCTGCAAGCAGCCAAATGTAACCATTACTAGTCATAGATCGGTTCAGTTAGACCGGAGGACTCAGTCCATTCCATGTAAGCACACAACAGACTACTATATAGCCACGAAAAACTTGCACTGTGGTTTGTTTACAACGTGGGTCGGTGGCTTTGTAGACTCTGTACCACTCTCTAATCCTACCATAAGCTGTTATCAACAGAAATCGTGACCCATCTGACCGGGCTACGGTTTTCCCATCGTGTAGGGTCCTAACGCCATTGTTACGAGCGAAGGAAAGGCTCTGCAGCCGATGTCGGCTGTTAGCAAAGGCACTCGCTTCGGTCGTCTGCTGCCATAGCCTTTTAACGCCAAATTCCCCTGCAATGTGCTAACGGATACGTTCGTCACAGGAGTGGCTATGGTGAGAGATAATACCTTAGATATGACATTCTCAACATACTCTTGACACTTAGGATCTCGTAATATTGAATTCTCTATTTCCGAAGTAGAATGTCTCATGCTTCTAGCTACAACTACCATTTCGCGTTGAAAGTCTGTATATTCCCATCTTGCGGCCATAATTACGTCGGCAACCTTTCTGCGTGAATCACCGGAGTACAAAGGACAGCTCCACCAAAGCATTGCTCTTTTCAATCCTGTTTATGTGATACTATCGCCATCGGCCTACGTGCATACCGCTATTCCGTGACCTTTGTCTCTTCAGTGTAAGTTAAATCGTAGCACATATATTTGTTCTTACATAAACAATGATGGCCGAAGCATTATGACCACTGCTTACGGCGAGAATGAAAGCTACCTAGTTATGTTTGGGCGCGACAGGTTAATTTATGTTGCGTTGATACCTGCACATTGGCGGTACTGTTTGCGATGGTGCCAAGAGCATAGGGACTGGACCAGCGAGCGGTGGTGGTCATCTTCTCTTCGCAGGTGAGATCATATTCCGATAGAGTAGTTATTATGGACATATCCTTACATGGTGAGAGGAGGGAACACGTAATGTACCGAAGAACTCTGCCTGATTTGTTGGTTTTGGTGGTCCGGGACTTACGATGTGAGGAGGCGTCGTGTTGCACGGACGTACTGACCTCGAAGAGTTTGAACACAGTTCATTCAACAGTCAACGTTATTGACTGTACGGCTTTCCTATGTGCAGCTCTTTAGGAGTGCATTCGACCCTGAGGTCATTTACATGGAGGAAAATATGCGACCGCAATCGAACAGAGCAGGTGGAGGAGGTCCTCGAACAGGAGAATATTCCACGAATAGACTGTCCTGTCTGTCTCTGTGACTGAAATCCCATTGCGAACGTGGGGAATGTGTTGGAGAGATGTATTGCAGCACATCCACATTCTCCAACGACCGGTGGTGAATGACTGGAGCACCCTACCATAAGAACCCCTTATCAACTTTGTGGTCAACGTGGAAACACGTCGCAGAGCATGTATTGTAGGCAATAGTGATCATACACCCTGCTTAGACCCATGTATCGTCTTTAGTAATGTTGTAAAGTAACCTATCCTTCCTACTGGCCGAATAAAAAATGAAAGACATATTTAAGTATGGTAAGAATATGTAATGCATACAGGAAGCTTTGCGTCGAGGTGGACGCATCACAAATGCGACGGCACGAGTCTGTCACTGCTTAAACAAACATCAAATGTGAATTATTATCACGTTGTATTTCATCAGCTGCATCATCCGTCGTGTGCGAACGCTCTTTACCTTTGCTTCTTGATGTCTCAGGTCCTGGTGACTATAGCACATCACCATTGTCGGGAAACACCTTAGCCATGAAAATGCTATTACGACTTCAACATGCAAAGTGGTAATGAGTACTGAATCGAACTTAGCAGAAAAACTGCAGAGATTCGATTTTATATGCACGTGTTATTCAAACGACACGACGTGATAAGCAAAAGGTCATTCTGCTCTGAAACAATGAGTGCACAATCCTGATATATCTTTCAGAAACGAACACTCGTACAACAAGATTAATGTATTCTCGCCAAAGAAATTGTACCAAGGATTACAGACATATTTAGCACGAAAGTAATAGTTGTTATTCCATAAATAAGAGCTTAAAGACGGGAGAGGCGTCATCTGTCGTATACTGCGCACTCCACTTAGTTTCGGCAAACACTGACACCTTATGCAAATATCGGTTCTGCAGTTGCTCCGTGGACGCCAGACCATAATAAATGTGTTTACGTGTGGATGCAATAAGTTTTGTATAAGCTCTGGGAGAAAAACTGAGGTAAGTCTGGAAATGTACCTTCAAAACCTTTTTCAGCATCACTATGAGTTCTGTAGGCGTGTTTCGATTCTGGTGCGGCCGTCTAGGCTATCAAGATCATGAATTTATAAGTTGTAGCGTTTGTCTCCTACTGATGGAGATGCATGCCGCAATAAAATCCTGTACATATGCTGCGTATTTTATCGTTTGGTATACTTGCCACACAAATCAAATAACAGCTTTAAATAAGTGAAAACATTCCTGTTTTGTTTGTATTTTAGTTCAAATGTTTTATCATGCATTTTCAGAATGTTTACACAGCCTCATGAATATTAATGCACAGTATTATTCAGTTTTTCCAATAACTTAAAATTTATCCACCGTATACTGACATAATAAGTACTCTAATTCTGTAAATAAAATATTTTTAACTTAATCGACAAGTAAACCAATTTTCTAAACCCGTCAACCAGTTAGATATATAAAAAAGTGTGATATATAAAAAAACTAGTTCTATAGCATAGACAGCTGATGTGTTCAGCTGTACAAAAAAATTACTGATATGCACGATGAGACTTTACACGTGCGCTTTTAAAATTCAGTTACATCTCTCCCATATTTAACCATTTAACGCAAGCACGTACACCGTGATACACATATTTTATATCACTTTGCAAAAGAGAACTGAAGCGCATACAAGAAGAGGAACTTCCGAACTTTTGTTTAAGAAAAAAATTTGAAAGCGATTTAAAAATTACCCTGGACATTTCTCGTGAACACAGTCTGTGAGTACCAACCAATATTAACTCTGTTAGGTACGCCATAATATTCATTTTCCACAACATGGTTTTCATGCAGAGGGTTTATTACATCATAAAGTAAAAAGCAAAAACAAAAAACTCTTTTACAAGATACGTTTCAGTGTCCAGCATCATCATAATTCGCGGTAACCTTAGTGTAATTATTGTCTTTGAATGAAAGTGTCGCTTCTGTTCGTCTCATTGCGAATTTCTTTCAGCTCTCTTCTGTACTATACTACTCTCCTGGAAATGGAAAAAAGAACACATTGACACCGGTGTGTCAGACTCACCATACTTGCTCCGGACACTGCGAGAGGGCTGTACAAGCAATGATCACACACACGGCACAGCGGACACACCAGGAACCGCGGTGTTGGCCGTCGAATGTCGCTAGCTGCGCAGCATTTGTGCACCGCCGCCGTCAGTGTCGGCCAGTTTGCCGTGGCATACGGAGCTCCATCGCAGTCTTTAACACTGGTAGCATGCCGCGACAGCGTGGACGTGAACCGTATGTGCAGTTGACGGACTTTGAGCGAGGGTGTATAGTGGGCATGCGGGAGGCCGGGTGGACGTACCGCCACATTGCTCAACACGTGGGGCGTGAGGTCTTCACAGTACATCGATGTTGTCGCCAGTGGTCGGCGGAAGGTGCACGTGCCCGTCGACCTGGGACCGGACCGCAGCGACGCACGGATGCACGCCAAGACCGTAGGATCCTACGCAGTGCCGTAGGGGACCGCACCGCCACTTCCCAGCAAGTTAGGGACACTGTTGCTCCTGGGGTATCGGCGAGGACCATTCGCAACCGTCTCCATGAAGCTGGGCTACGGTCCCGCACACCGTAGGGCCGTCTTCCGCTCACGCCCCAACATCGTGCAGCCCGCCTCCAGTGGTGTCGCGACAGGCGTGAATGGAGGGACGAATGGAGACGTGTCGTCTTCAGCGATGAGAGTCGCTTCTGCCTTGGTGCCAATGATGGTCGTATGCGTGTTTGGCTCCGTGCAGGTGAGCGCCACAATCAGGACTGCATACGACCGAGGCACACAGGGCCAACACCCGGCATCATGGTGTGGGGAGCGATCTCCTACACTGGCCGTACACCTCTGGTGATCGTCGAGGGGACACTGAATAGTGCACGGTACATCCAAACCGTCATCGAACCCATCGTTCTACCATTCCTAGACCGGCAAGGGAACTTGCTGTTCCAACAGGACAATGCACGTCCGCATGTATCCCGTGTTACCCAACGTGCTCTAGAAGGTGTAAGTCAACTACCCTGGCCAGCAAGATCTCCGGATCTGTCCCCCATTGAGCATGTTTGGGACTGGATGAAGCGTCGTCTCACGCGGTCTGCACGTCCAGCACAAACGCTGGTGCAATTGAGGCGCCAGGTGGAAATGGCATGGCAAGCCGTTCCACAGGACTACATCCAGCATCTCTACGATCGTTTCCATGGGAGAATAGCAGCCTGCATTGCTGCGAAAGGTGGATATACACTGTACTAGTGCTGACATTGTGCATGCTCTGTTGCCTGTGTCTATGTGCCTGCGGTTCTGTCAGTGTGATCATGTGATGTATCTGACCCCAGGAATGTGTCAATAAAGTTTCCCTTTCCTGGGACAATGAATTCACGGTGTTCTTATTTCAATTTCCAGGAGTGTATAACACTTCGTCCTACGTGTAGTCCAAGCTTCGTAGAGCAATGTTCCTTGCTAGTAAAACAACATGAAAAGTTAGTTCCCACTTTTATATTCTGCACACCATAGTAAAAAGTCAACGAGGGACTCGTTATGTAGTGTGACGGTGTTACTCTTCTTGTTACACTGCTGACCATTAAAATTGCTACACCACGAAGAAATGCAGATGATAAACGGGTATTCATTGGATAAATATATTATACTAGAACTGACATGGAATTACATTTTCACTCAGTTTGGGTGCATAGATCCTGAGAAATCAGTACCCAGAACAACCACCTCTGGCCGCAATAACGGTGTTGATACGCCTGGGCATTGAGTCAAACAGAGATTGGTTGGCGTGTACATGTACAGCTACTCATGCAGCTTCAACACGATATCGCAGTTCATCAAGAGTAGTGACTGGCGTATTGTCACGAGCCAGTAGCTCGGCCACAATTGAACAGACGTTCTCAATTGGTGAGAGATCTGGAGAATATGCTGGCCAGGGCAGCAGACGAAAATTTTCTATATCCAGAAATTCCCGTACAGGAACTGCAACATGCTATCGTGCAATATCCTGCTGAAATGTAGGGTCTCGCAGGGATCGAATGAAGGGTAGCGCCACGGGTCGTAACAGGTCTGAAATGTAACGTTCACTGTTCAAAGTGCCGTCAATGCGAACAAGAGGTGACTGAGACATGTAGCCAATGGCATCACATACCATCACGCCGGCAGAGACGCCAGAATGGCGATGACGAATACACGCTTCCAATGTGCGTTAACCGCGATGTCGCCAGACGTGGGTGCGATCGTCATGATGCTATAAGCAGAACCTAGATTCAACCGAAAAAAAGCCGTTTTGCCATTCGTGCACCCAGGTTCGTCGTTGAGTACACCATCACTGGCGCTCCTGCCTGTGACGCAGCGTCAAGGGTAACCGCAGCCATGGTCTCCGAGCTGATAGTCCATGCTGCTGCAAACGTCGTCTAACTGTTCGTGCAGATGGTTTTTGTCTTGGAAACGTCCCCATGTGTTGACTCTGTTATCGAGACGTGGCTGCACGCTCCGTTACAGACATGCCGATAGATGCCTGTCCTTTGGACTGCTAGTGATACGGGGCCGTTGGGATCCAGCACGTCATTCTGTATTACCATCTCGAACCCACTGACTCCATATTCTGATAACAGTTATTGGATCTCGACCAAGGCGAGCAGCAATGTCGCGATACGATAAACCGCAATCGCGATAGGCTACAATCCGACCTTTGTCAAAGTCGGAAACGTGATGGTACGCATTTACCCTCCTTACACGAGGCATCACAACAACGTTTCACCAGGCAACGCCGGTCACCTGCTGTAGCACATTGTAGGTGTCGCCACCGGCGCCAATCTTGTGTGAATGCTCTGAAAAGCTAATCATTTGCATATCACAGCACCTTCTTTCTGTCGGTTAAATTTCGCATCTGTAACACGTCATCTTAGTGGTGTAGAAAATTTAATAGCCAGTGGTGTACATGCATGTTGATGTGTTTGGAGAAGCCGTTGATAAGATGCACAGTGTGGTTTGCAGCCAGCCGCAGGCGGCACACGATCACCGCTGGTGCTCTCGGTCATCCCAGCAGCGCGCTAGCGGCGACTTGCGTTCCGGCCGATGGCGGGGGCGCCACCGTCAGCAGCTACACCTGCAGCCGTCGCTGGCGTCGGTCGACACAGCTGTCTCTGCTCGCGGCGAGGTCATCCCCCTGCGGCAGGTGGCCGGGCCCGCCCCCGCGGCTGACTCCCGCCGCCGCCGCCTCCGCGAGCTGTACGACTGAGGCGCGCCTCTAGAGCACCGTCCGTCTAGCGATGCTGGAGGCGATGTTCGGGGGAAGCTCCCGGGCAGCGATAGGCTCACTCTGCAATAAGGGCTGCAGACTCGTGTCTATTCCTTTCTCTACGTCCGGGAAGCTGAAGGTCATAATTTCGGAGAGGACGACTTTTTTCGGTTTCTATACAAGTTCAAATAAAGCCTACGTGTAGTCTAGTGTTACGGAGAAAGTGGACATAGCGAATATGTAACGATAATTGAATGAAACAGGTTTCAGTTCGGCGTTTAGGTTCACAAAAGACCAAAATACAACTATCAGAGACAATAAATAGCAAAAAGCTAACGTTGATATCGGTAGAAGACTCAGGAATACCAACGCACAAATAAGGGTGGAGTGGTTATTGGAATTCTTAGCAAGTGTTTCTTCTGGCTGTACAGAGACTGAGTTCTCAATGAAAAATGTGCTGAGGCGTGTGTGTGCTAACGTAAAAAGACTACGGGGGGTAATAGCTGTCAGGAATGAGAATCATGAAGTCGCAATTCATCGAAACTAGGGTGACGAGTACATTTACTGCAATTCTGGATGGTTGGTGGCATTGCTGACAGAGCGTAAAACGCTCTAGATTCGCCAACGTATGAGAGGGCAGAGCGGAAAGTAGTCGACGGTAGAGCATAGTTGGAGGCACGACGTAAGCTGGTTCTGACTCCTGCAAAAACACGTAAGCATCACTCACATAACCAGTGATGAAGGAGAAATGAAACTTTTTTCTTGTCTATCCGACTTCAGCATCACAGACCTAGCTAGCAGTCTATGTCGATTTCAGTCAAGGGCAAATGGGGTTTCTGCAACAACTGCCTAAGTGAGAGGTCAGTCTATCACCGATTGAAAAACATTCTCGACCATTACGTGGTGGCATTCAACAAGGACGGCAAATTGCAGCACGTTGTTTACCCACGCAGAAGTTCTTATCGCCACTCTTATACGTGCCCACCAGTGGTGATGGAATAACTTCGGTGTCACCATCGAAAAGCTGTTTACACATACCACCGAATGCATAAAGTACAACATAGCTCCACTATTTGCTAGAACTGAAATACAGACAGCACATAGTTTGACACATCCTTGAAGAAATTTATTTTCTTGAGATGTGAGTACCTTGTGCTGAAAATTGTAAAAGGAGTCATGAATTTTACAGCAAAAAAAGAGAAATTGTGTAAATTAAATGGAGTAAATATCTCCCGAGCGTATACGATGTGCTCCTAATTACAAATCAGTGTATGGGAATGATACTATCCCACACAGTATCAGTTGCTTTCCAAGTTCAAATTGACGTAAAATACGTGTTAATGTTGCGTCATGCAGTGCCATGCGAGCTGGCTAATGTCTAATCCATTTAAGTGAATTTATTTAATCCATATACCACAATATGCTGTCTCTTGGAGTAAATATAATCTGACGCTGACTTTCAAAGACGCGTAAACCTCTGTTAGACCAAGAACATTTTTTAACATGTGTGGTAAAGCGAACACTCTTTCATGACAACAATCAGAGTGCGTGGTATAATCGGAGCAGACGCGCGAAATCTATCTGAATGGGAGTCTGGGTGCTCAATCGTTAGATATTAAGATCATCCGAATTCCGTCTTGCACATACCAATTTTATTGTTATGAGATATGAACCATTCTCTCTTAATACACATTCCTTTTGATTTAGTTAATTTTAATGAAGTAAAGTACCTGTGATTTACATTTACAAAAAATCGATTTACGTGATATTTTCGTGGAATCTCTGACTTTTGTGATACTGAAATATTGAATGTTTCTTAAATAAAATGTGGTTTATACTAAGATTGAGTTTTTTTCTTTCTTGCAGTATGTTGCAGGTATCACATTTTTATTTCACCTTTTCGAAATAGCACGACTTAACAGACTGCACCACAACAGCCTCCCGGTAAAACATATGGTAACTTGTTATCGGCAGATCTCAGTGCGACAGTTATACTGATTTGCACAGGCTCTGCTAGCCATTTTCATTTAAGTACCAACAGAGCTCACTCACTAGCATCTTTCTTATCATGGTACTCACTGCACTTTCCCTGTGGTTTCTCAGTGATTTTTAGTTGGATAAGACAGACTGATTGACAAAATCATTCAGAGGAGAAATCAGATACTATCATAAAATTGATATTGATACACAGAATACACAAAGAAAACTCATAACTATAAACCATAACATTAATATGAGCGTCTGCGATTTATGTTATGGACTCTTCCTGCCTGATACGCCTCATACACAAACTTGTAAACATTAAATATAAAAATTCGCGCTGAAATAGAAGGTCACTTCTAACAACAACTTAGAAAACACAGTAATAGATATAGGTACTCTTTGACAATGAAGCGGATTACAAGCAAAATTCTATGAGTAACATTTGTTATTGAAATATGTAATTTCTGCCTGTCGTCGAGTTTCATCCACTTTAAAAGTCTGAAATTTCTGTAGCTAATACTAATCACCGTTCCGATATTCAAGGAAAATGTTGACATTGATTGCAATTATGGTTAATGGTGCTTTAATGTTTACACTGATTACCAGGAACACAGAGACACTATCTGTGTGACATTTGTTAACCATGCAGGCTACAGTTCCGGTCAGCCTTATGAAACTCACATTCCCTCACATCTGTTACGCATACTGTATTAAATTATAGGGAAAGGATGCAGGAAGAACTCAAGTACACAAATATCAATGCATAAGCTGAGAGTAAAACCATTCACTTCTTTCCTAAAGGCTTATTGCCTTCGCCTACAGGTAGGGAGTGAACACAGCAGTAGATTATATGAGATGTATCTGACGGATCCATCTCAACTTTCACTATTCCCCTTCGAAGGCCATAGCGAGCTTATTTCACGTTGAAGTGATTTCCTTCCGACAGTTTAACACACAAAGCACCATCCACTTACGACTTTGTTTTACAATATGTTTAACAATTTCAGTATAATTAGTTAATGGCATTCGTTTGTCAGTGACAGTCTCTTTATCAACTTTGACATCCGCAAGTACAGTGAATTGAATATTTAAGAAGTGAAAAGCTATACCAACTGTTTAAAACGAAATAAAAGTTACTGTTTAATGCACGAAACCCTAAAAGGTAAATAGATAGAGTACTGCACTTTTCGATGGTATTATTTGTGTGTGTTTCTTCGTTTATACCTGTTGACAAGATCACAGGAAGTACAACACAAAGCTAAGTAATTGCTTATCAGCCTGACGGAACACCATTTCCGCTTCACGTTCTTCTATATTTATGGTCATGATAGCGTTAGACATAGTTGTCTACCAGCAACAGCAAGGTACTTACACTAATGTTTCGTTTGTTACAGTGAAACTCTCACACAACATATGCGCGGCTACGACCGTTTTGTGATTCTAAACAGTCATCATTTTACTGCACTATGAAACGTAAGGTGCTAATAATAAAACCCAAACGAATACTTATTCATCACTTACATAAGAAACAGTAAAAATAGATTGTCCATTACGGGTTTTGAAAGGAGATCCGGCAGCAAAGATAATCGCCAACTGCCATGTAGTCGCATTCTGTAAAACTGTAGGACTGCACCGACTGATGTGTATCGGCTCAAGTAGGAGCCTCTTTTCCAGTGTTAGACAACGTCACGTTCTATATGGTTCACATCAGCTCATCTACATGCTATGTTTCACATAGGTGAGTAAGGGCGCTTTAATGCTCTCCATAACTTTCTTAAACATGTACCACTATTAAGAAAATACTTATGAAGATCATACATACCTGTTCGAAAATATTTGTAAACATAGAAGTTAAAATTCAGGTTTAAATGTAGTATCTGTGTAAGGTAAAGAGGGAATAGAGCAAGGTCCGATTCAAACCATCAGTTTTGGCCAATGACGTCATACTTCCAGTAAAGAGTATAGTTTACACAAGTGATTAAGACAAACACAGACAAAGCTTAGTAAAGTGCCGTTTACATTCTTCATGATGGTGACTACAAGATAGACCAATACGGTCAAAAACAAACACAGAAATATGAGAAACACAGAAATATGAGAAGTATTTTAATAAGGTAATAAAATTAAATAAACGGGACAACCATCGGACTGAGGGAGTTCTGGGTAGAAACAAACTAAAAATTTTTAATAAATTTGAAATAATTCCAAAGCAACCAAAGAACCGAGAAACTACTCACGCTAATTCTTATTGCATAAACGGAACGAAAATAAACATAATACACAAAATTGGACTCTAATAATTCACTCGACCTGTATAGCTCAAATGAAAACAGCTAAACAAGACACTCCCGCACAAAACAACGACAAGATCGAAAAATAACACACAAAAATGCTTCCAGAATAAACGGTAATAAACTATAAAAATCTCAACTGGCATCTCAGTACGTTGGACCTGTGTAGCTCAAAAGAAGTCTGAGACACAAGAAACCCCTCGAAAAAACAACCACACAATCGAGAAATAGCACACACCGTTTCCTTTAACATAAGCCAAACAAAAAATGCAAAACAACACACATCGGATTGCAAGCATACGCTTTATATGTGTAGCTCAAACAAAGATAGAGATATCAGACACATCCCCATAAAACAACGACTTAATTGAAAAATAACACAAAAAAATTCCTCCACAATAAACCAAAAGA